>NC_092464.1:40523374-40850192 GCF_047495875.1 Pithys albifrons albifrons | reverse complement strand
TTAATCAGACAATAAAGTGTGTAAGCATTCTGGAAAGAAAATAAACAAACTGAAGGAAAGAAAAATAAAGACCTGAACAGAAGAAACATATGTGGGAAGGGTAGAAGAGCAGAGGGAAGAAGTAGGTGGGGTGGGAAAAATGAATAATAAATCACAGCCCTGTTCAACCAGCAAAGATCAGTAGATTTTAGCTGAAGAAATAGTCAGACTAAAAGCTACATATGATTGCAATGAGATTCTGAGCACCAGAAAGTTTAATGAAATTTAAAAAAATTGGCCAAAATAAGAGTTTATTTCTTTTTTAAACACATGATGCAGTTCCCATCAATGACAATAAAAGCTTTGCCAGAAAAACCAAATAAGGGCTCTGACACTTCTTTCATTAATTCACAATTCCTAGTCCAGGGACATGAAGTGTCTGTAGTCAGTAAGCAAGCTTGGAACCTGATGTAGACACCCAGTAAGGCACAGATCCTTTGGTCTGGGTTGTGGACTGCAATTCAAGCCCAGTACAGGGATCAGAAGGGATAGAAAAAAAGATGAAGAGACACTCACTGTCACCAAGCAATATTATACTGTCACATGAACTTCACAACCTACACACAGGGGTGTGCACATACCATTATAGATATGCACATACCTATATGTTATTCAACTAGAACCAGACTATCATCAGCTAAATAAAAGTACACACACAGATTTCAAAGAACTTCACAAGGTACTAAGTGCTTACTTGCCTGTGGCATCAGTTTAAGAACAAATATGACAATAAAAACCATCATGAAATGACATATGGTACATTTTTGTACGCATATTATTCACTCTTTTTTATTGTATTTGACTTGACACTGACAATATATCTTACTCATTAGGGGAGCTTATATTTCAGTCTCAGCTGTGTGTTAAAAATCTCCCACTGTTATGTGGCAAGAATACATAAAAAACAAATAGTCAAAAGCATGCTCGCCTGGAAAAAATATTTCTCAAAATGTTCAGAAATTATTCTTCCCATTTCAAATCCAAAGTCAAAAAGGGAAAATACAATTGTTACCCTTGATTTTTCCCTGGTGTTTCATTTATTACATCAAGAGTTCCTTGATTGGATTCAAATGTAAAGTTGCTCCCATGGCTTCAAAGACAGAGTAAATTGAAAAATGAGCTATAACAACATTGATACTGAAATAATATCCCAGAATACTGTCTTAATGTCTTTACCCTTATTAAACAAAAACATAACAAAACTTTGGGGGTCCTTTTGAATGAAATAACAGAATGATAATAAAAAGAAACAAAATGAACCATGTACTAGAGAAAATCTTGTTCCCTCTTTAAACCCCCTCTGGAAATACTTGTGAATTTTAGCTTTCCTGTGACTCCAAAGCAGTTTGTCTGATCCACAGGCAAAGACATCCACACATGGCACTGTGGGCAGTGCTTTGAGCCTAACGAGTGTAAAATCAAACTAGAGCTGGGGAATCCCAGGAAGAACTATGTCTCAGATGGAGCATTTAGACAGTCTGCAGAAAAACAAGCCAGAAAGGAGGTCCACAAATTGCTGTCAAAACAAAAGCTCCCAAAAAAGTTCTCAAAAAGCATTTAAATAATCTACACATACAGATGGGCTGTTATAGTATCTAGTAGTGCCTACTCTCTGTTTAAAGTTAGGCTCTGGAATTTCAGACAGCTGTCATTTCATGCCAGTTCTATAGATCAGAGATTATATATTTCAGGTGTGATGAGGAAATAACCCAAGAACTTTTGCCTTTTGTAAATAATGTCAGATGATACCACCACTCTGAGTCCAGTCTCTTGGGATTCCATATAAGTTGAAACCACGTTAATTTCAACCCTTCCTTTCTCTTGACAGAAAAACAGTGCAAGGAAGGAGCAATGGCACCTCTACCACTGACAAAGCTTGTATTTCCCATGAGTTCACCTCTTGCCCTGCTACCAAGTCAACTTCTATCTGGAATGACTTTCTTCAGGGAGAAGTCAAAGTCTGGCATCTTCTCTTTGACTGGTTTAACTCAGGCAAAACCCGTGTGTTTGTGGAAAGTAAACAGGGGAAAATGCTATATTTTCCTCAACTAGTTTCCATCTGTGGGTAAGTAATCAGAGATTACAAGAGGAGATTTGGCTGGAGTAGCAACCTCATCACCCTGATCAGCTTTAATGAGCATGCCATGCCCTTAATGACAGGATAGGGACAACAAACAGCCCCAAACATACCAAACTGAGATTGTGTCACTGAAGTGAATCAGCTGAACAAATCCCTTTACAGCAATGCGAACACATCAGGACAATTAAGAGGCTCATGGCCCATCCATAACTCACCACCAGGATGTCAGTCAGAGGGACCATGCCACATAGGGACACATGCACAGGACAGTGTGACAGTTCCTGAACTGCACCAGGAGTCCAGGCAGAAGGAGATTTTCTACAAAAAGCATGTACTGCTCAGAAATAAAATCAGCCAGAATGGCCTATTTTACCAATATTTCTTGCTTAATAAGAAACGAGTATTCTCTGACTCCTTACCTTTGTTACAGAAAACATTTCTAAGTGTTTTCCAAGGGTAACAACATGAATTGGGTAAAGATAAGCTATATCTAAGCTCAGAACTTAAACCGTGATATTTCTAAGCCATATAACTCTTGGAATGATGGCATTTTACAGAAGGTTTATCATAGCCCCACCTAAATCACAGTGTGATTAAATGGACTCTCCAGTTTTCATCTTTGCCCCTCCAGGGTAACAGGCCCAGACTATAACAATTTAAATATTTCAACCTAACAATACTGTGAGACAGCCTTGCTCTTTAGTTTCCATCGAGAGAAATAATGCTTTTAAAAGTGATAGAGAATGTTCTCCAGAGGGAGAATGCCAGGGTTAACAGACACAAGGCTTAGCAGTCAACCAGGTGGCCCAGCATAAAATGATGCTGCAATCTCTGGCACTGAGATGCATGAGGGAACTGCATCTCCAAGCCAGATATGACTTTCATTACATTTATGAATTATGCCTGACATTTAATATTTGAATGTAATATTTTTTGTTTTAATAAAGAATCACTGGATCATCAAAATAATGGATAGCACTGGTGCAAATATAATGAAAATGCCAAGCTTTAAATAGCTTGTTTAATTATTAAAAATGTTACCGGAAAAAACTAACTTTGCATTGCTGTCAAGATCAAATGAACATGAATTTCAACCAAAAGAGAGGCTATTGTACAATATATTAAAACATGAGGTTCTGCCTACAGTAATTATTGTGCACAGCACACAAAGGGGAAAAAGGCAACACTATCAATCACAGTCTGCCCATGTTCAGTCAATACGAGCCCCTCCCCTGCTTTGTTGCAGTTTTTCCTTTGTTAGCCATATTATACAATACAAGGGGCTTTCAAGAGCTTGGCATTGGTTGTGCATTAAGAAAGGCTCTCGAGATCCTTCTTGAAAGGAATTCAATATCTTTTCTTGTTTGAGAAAATTGCAATAAACTATACAGCATCTTCTTTTTATTTATTTATTGTTTTTTATTGCTAAATCATCAGTCATCTGCTACTTACCACATTATCCTTTCTATATGATCATAGCAACACGTTACACAGGACACAACCCTCTCACATGTTCATCCCCACTACAGTGACAGTACAAGCAGCACTCCTTCAGGCAGCTGAAGAAATTGCTCTTCCATTCAAGAGAAACATCAGGATCAAGATTTCCACTTTGCACCACTGTTTTGCTGACTAAGTAGATGCTCTTACTTTTCATGCTAAGCAACTGCTGGGAAATAATACAAAACACACTATCTTGCAAGAATCCCACCACAGCATCTGTACATACTAAAAAACAAACTGCAGAAGCACATCAAATCCAGTGGCTCCAGTATTTTAATTTGGTTTTTAGAGAAGTGAGGAGGTAACAATATGCATGTATGGGCATTAAGTTGCATGTCACTCTTGTCCATTTTTTTTCTACTTCTGCCTCCCAAAACTTTGCTAATAGGCAACTTCTCTGTCAACCAGGATGTGTAGTATGTATCCATGGCAGGATTCCACTGACACTTCAGAAATATTTCCTCTAGTGTATTTGAAATCCAAGTTCCTTTCCCTCACATTTTTTTTTAAATCTACCTTGTTTTAAAAATATCCTTAATAAAACTGGCTAAGAGGTTGGGTTGACTTCTTGTTTTTTTCTATTATTGCTAAAAGTTTTATTGCATTCTGGCAAAAGCACTTGTGCTGTATTGCTCATTTGGATATCATTAAAGTACAACATTTTAAAAGGTGAGGTTTAGCCTTTACAAAGTTACAGCTTTATGGTGACCTAAGTATAAATTCAGAGCTATATATAATGCATACGTTGGAAAGATTAAAATGCAGATACACATTTTTGTCCAACTGGCTATAACACATCCTGTTTCTGTACACCTCACCACATCTGTGCATGCAGTAGTAAAAGATCCCTTCCAGGGTGGCCTTTCTCTTAGGGAAAGCACCTATGGAACCAGTTTATGCTGAAGCTGATGGGAATTTTGTCCTCAGGCTTCCTACCAAAATTAGGGCAGGCATGAAATCTCTAACACATATGTATTAAAACAGTAGGGCTTGCTGCTCATTTTACTGAACAAAGAGGTGTTTGTTTATTTACCCAGGTTGGGGAAAATCTTTACATTCTCTAAACTGAAAATTCTCAGGGGTGCTTGAAATTAAACAGCAGAAACAAAATGTCCTCCTGCAGACTCTTGAGGGAATGGTCAGAAATTCTATAACCAGGGTTTTATCTCAAGAGAGCTATAAAGCTGTAATAAAAACCATTTTCTTGTGATGCTGTCACATGATGGGTCTGCTGTCCTTCTGATTACTGGAGATGTCCTACACTTAGCCATAAATGCCCACAGCATCACAAACCACTAAGCACTTGAATCATTCCAACAAAACACTTTAAACCCACACAACCTGAAGCATGTATCTAGCCCTATGTAGACTATTTGCAAATTCATTTTCAGAGTGCAAGAGAAGTCTTTCTGATTGCACCCTATACCAGTGTTACAGACAAAGTGGGAACCAAAGTGGGGTAAGGATCTTTGCATCGGTCTAGTTGATAAAGTCTGTAAACTGGAAGACTGGCTGTATTTTTTTTCCTTAACTTACAGGACAGAGTTCACCTACTCCAACTTCTAATGCTTTTTCTGAGAAAAGACTAACTATTTCTTCCTACCATGCCATCATCATGCCACCTTATCTAGGTAGCCATGAAAATTACAGCCAAAATATATAAAATGGATTAAAGAATCCATAAAATGGATTTAGTGCAGAGCTTAGTATTGAAAGACTTGCCTAAAAGCCTTAGTTTTCTACCTCTTCCTGCTATTCATACCTGATGACCACCACCCAAAGCTAGGGAGAGTGAGCAGGTCACTTAGCAGAACCCTCACAGAGGCAAGAGGCAAATTTTATAGCACAGCATCAGTTGTGCAGCTAAACTACCTCCACCCCACAAATGGTTTATCTGTGGCTATTGAGGGACTTAAGCTCAGCCTTGTCACATTACAACTACATGAACTGGCACTTTTTAAATGCCAGCACTGACTGTACCTGCCCAGTTCCGAGCACAGATTTCCATCGTTAATTACCATCATGTTAGGACTAGCAGCATAGGAGATACAGAAAAGTAATTGCAGCGATGCTTCAGCTTTTTGCAAGTCAAGGGGAAGGATCATGTTCAAAACAGGTTGGGAAAACACTAGGCAATAAATTAAAAATTACTGAATAAATTCCACTCATCCCTCTATCCCATAGCTTTTGTGGATACAACTTCAAAAAATCACACAGGAGTAAGTGAAACACACAAACTCGGCCAAGGCATCTACGGAAGCATCAGGCTTTCTCTGCCGTAGTTACAACTTGTAGCAAATTTGTTCTGTGGTGATTTTTTTTAAACCTCAGTTCCAAGTTTCACAGATATTAATGCAAACATTTTAACTGATAATAGCATGGAGAAAATGTTTGAGGAAAGTCACATCTTATAGCTACTTTGAGACTGTCTATGTTGTCTCAAGGGAATTAGTTGAGAGGACAGGGACAGAACACTGAATCTATTAAGCATGTTGGGCTAAAAGCAGTAATTGGCTTCATTCAATATTCTGCAGACCTTGTTGCATTATGCTGTATTAACTTTTCATGGCCTCATGCAGTGTACATTTTTTGACATTGCTTTCCCCTTGTCCCCATGAGAGCAGTCTGTCTATTCGCTTGTCTTTGTTTACATTCTTTCAATAAATTACATGGATAACTCTCTATTTTGCCAATTTTTCACTACTGGCATTTTTAGGTTTGCATTTACATAAGACATTCTAAGTTTATGAATTGAATTGGAGGCCATAAAGTTAAAACTAACAAGGCTATAAAAATGAATTTGCTTTAATACTGCAAACACGCTCACAGCAAAACATTAGTTGCAGCAAGCTTTTCCTCATTTTCTCCTCCTTCCCCTTCTCATACAGCACTTGCCTCAAGCCACAAAGTAGAAGGTACCTCACCCAAGCCCTTCATTAGCAGAGTCTATCATGGCATATAGAGAAGCATCTCCATTTATAAATTGAGTTCTGGGGCAATCCTACAAGCCCATCCACAGCCAACCAGAGAACATTCTGTCCCAGCAGCGTCACAGTTTGGGGCTAA
The DNA here is from genome assembly GCF_047495875.1 of Pithys albifrons albifrons. Taxonomy (NCBI): domain Eukaryota; kingdom Metazoa; phylum Chordata; class Aves; order Passeriformes; family Thamnophilidae; genus Pithys; species Pithys albifrons. The sequence continues at coordinate 40,843,504 of NC_092464.1, read as the reverse complement.
AGCAGCACTCATTATGTGGAAGACAACCGGAAATTCACTGAGCTGCTCAGAAATTTTCCCATAACATCTCTTCAACTGGTCAAAAGAGAAAAGGGATTTATAAATATGTTCTGGGAAACAAACCAACCAAAAAAAAATCAAGGTTCTACAATCTGAGAAAGAAAGGGAACTATTTCCACAAGAAAAGTTGCTAACACTCATACCAAAACAAAGGAAATGAGAAATAGATGGGGCTGCCAATCTGCTCCATAATTTATTCTTGACAGCATCTCTGGAAGGGTGGGTGCCAGTCAGTAACTGTATTTCACATAAATGACACAGACATCTGTAAAACCTTTTAGACAAGAACACTTTTCCTGAAGAGCAAGTCATGTGCTAAACCACCCCAAAACCCAGAAAGGTGAGATGCTGCTGAGCTCCATTTAACTCACATTTCCTGCAGATGCAGCCTGCACCGTGGTCCCAAGGAGGAGTGAGAGGCAAAGCAGAGGGTTGCCTTGCTCTTAAACCAGAAAGCTTGCATGCAAAGATAGAAGTCTGTGCTAGCTAAGAACGTTCAGGTGCTTGCAAACCTACACCTTTCAAGATTCTGGGGCTATCATGTATATTTGAAATTGCAACACATGTAGTTAATGCTATAGAATAGAATGCATTTTGAAGTAATGGATTAAAACAGTACTTCTAAACATTTTAGCTAGACATTAAAACCTCGCTATAATTCTAATGTCACCTAAGAAACCAAATTCAAGATCACAAGGAATTCAGTGGGATTTAATCATGCATATGGGAAGAAATTTTATGGAAATAATCTGACCAAAGAAATGAGTGCTTAATGGCAGATCTGATCCTCAGAGAGACTGCCTAACAATTTCAGGTCATTGATATGAAACCACTTTCTACCTTGAACAACCAAAGCTAATTTGACTGTTCAATATATGAGTTATTAATTACAATTAGAAACACCTGTCATATTCCAGACAGAAGATTATTTCCTTGACTTACATGGTACATTATCCTGATATTATCTAAACCCACAGCATAAAACAAACAACAGCAAGAAAAGATCATTCCCAAGAGCACAACAACAAAAAAACCCTGTTAGACTTAGATTAAAGGATATTTTTAGCCAAAATAAAGATAATGGATTAGCTTTCTCCTGTGGTTTGCATTTAATTTTTGGCTTGCTAATGAGTAAAACTTCCAGATTATACAAGACTTTTGTAACACAACTTGGTGGAAAAGTCTAACTATTTAAAGCAGAGAGCAAGAGTTATTAGAGGTATTGATAAATTCGGTATTTCTCAAATCAAAGTAACATTTCCAGGGGAAAGCTCTTCTTTGTTAAAAAGAGTACTTCAGAAAACATTATTTTATTCAGGAAAATTAAAGAAAAAACATTCCTGTAAAGCTGAAAAACTTCGACCTTTTTAGAATGCAATTTGTAGCTTTTGTTTTGTCTTATAATGAAGTGAAAAATAGACAATGAAAACAAAATGGTTTGCTTTTTTCTGAAGCGGAAAGAAAAAGGAGGTTTGCTCATAGTCTGCTTGAAAGAGGATTTTTCATTTCTCCCAAAACTTTGTATCAAATGGAAAAAGCCATCACCCACAAGATCCCATGTTTTCATAACCTCTCCCAGGGCTGCAAGGAATGGGTGTGTATATGCACAATCACAGGAGTCATCATCAGAAACAACAGCTAGGTACTTCCCATTCATTTTCCAAAAGAAACAGAAAGTTTATGGTGGGTTATGGGTTTTTTTAAGACTTGCACTATTATTGAAAGACCTCACTAGAAAAAAAAAGGATGCTCAAAATGTGAGCAATCCTCTCTGAGTACTTTAGGGGGGATCAAGGACCCTAAGATTGATGAGAAAAGCTATGGAGATAGAGATTCACTGCAAGGCCAGCTCCTGGCAGGTCCATGCTCAAAGCCAACCTGATGGATGCTAATCCTGTTTCAGGCTTTGGGGAGCAAACACTAGAGGAGAAGAGATGAACTGTGAACTCCAGCAGAGAGACCAAGGGAATGCCTTCTTTAGGAGGACTTGAGGAGCACTGTAGTGCTCTTTGTCCTCATCTTCACTGAAATCAGGGCAGCAGACATAAAAAATAGGATTCACAGTTGTTGCAAGAGGTCTCAGTATACTGGAGCAACCACTGTTGTCCTGCCAGGCATGGGGAGGATTCTCACCCCCAAGGTTCATCAGGCCAGAGGCACATGGCCAGTCTCAGAAGCCCCTGAGATGGCTCCAGGTTGAGGAAGAAGAGCGGTTGGGCATGCTTTGGGAATGACCAGCAGGCAGTGGGATAGGGAGGTAAGTCTTGCTCATGTGCTCAGGGAACAGCTGATCACCAGTTCCGAGGTCAGAAAGGAATTTTTTCCTGGGGCAGACTGGCCTTGGTCTCAGGGGTTATTCTGCCTTCCTCTGCAGCACTGAGCATAACAACTTGTCAGGGCTTCTTTGGGTCCTTTTGGCTAGGTTACTGTCTGCTGCTCATGTACCATGAAGATGACACAGATAGCCTCTTGGGCTCTGCAGTTGGGCAGAGGTAGGCTCTTTTTTTCCTAGGGCAGTTTGGAAAACAATCCCCAGGGGTTTTTAGCCTTTTCCTGCAGCACTGAGCACAACCCCTTGCAAGGGCTGCTTTAGGCCATTTTGGCTAGGTACCTGCTCCTTGTGCTCCTCAAAGGTAGCCCTTGTGCCTCTCATCCAGTGGGAGGAGGATTACTCTGCCTCCAGGGAGTACTTGTCCTCTAGCATTGAGCACAGCCCCTTGCCAGGGCTCCTCTGGTCCCTTTTGTCAAGGTTCTTTTGTGCTGCTCTTGCACGTCCAAGGTGTTACTTGTACCCTGGCTCTTTCTGACTCTTTCCAACTGCAGGTTTGCAGTGGGGGTGAGCTCTGGTCTTCCCTTGGCTCCATTTCCCCATGGGTTGCTTGTGCAAAACAACCTGTGCCTGGAAAGGCTCCAGGCTGGCTGCCCCATCAGGAATAGCCCCTTTTCACTTCTCCCTGCCTTCAACACAGGCACAGAGCAAGAGTGAGAGCACTTTACACACACCACTGGCCAAGCAGCACAGCGCAGCAAGTTTCTGAAGGCAAAAGAACACTTTTATTGACACATGTCATATTTTTGAAAATATCCCATAGTGCCACACACCTCCTTTTGTGTGGTATCAGTCCTGATCCTCATTCTTCGCACCCTCACTCTTTGGAATCCTTGGCCTACCCTGCTGCTGCTTTCTGTAGTTCTGTAACTTGTTTTTGCCAGGCTGCAAAGAATATTCTTCCAAGCTAACCCGAAGAAAGCATTGGCCTGCTGCTGGCTACACACATGCATTTTGTTAATTTGTGAGCATCAGCTCACAAACAGATCAAGACAGACAGTAAAATTGTGTTGCCACTTCCAACCTTTGTGATGTGCGTCCTTGAAAGTAGTTTTGGAGCTGAAATATTTCAGGCAAATATCAGTCTCATCATTATTTGACTCATAGGGAACACAGAGAATGGAATAGGATATTATAGTTATGCCATGTTATGCCTAAAATTACGCATGACAAGCTGTGCTCTAGGCCTGAGGGTTCCATCCACAGCTCTCTGCTGTGCAGGTCCCTGGCCCATCCAGGACACATGTGCAGAGATGTGCATACCTGCAACAAAGCTCAGGCAGGGACTGAAGGCCCCAGGCTGAGCTATTTGCCCTGAGCTGACCTGTGGAACTGCAGCTAAACTGGATGAACACAGAATACTTACAAAACTTGCACTTCACATTTGCTTTTTTGCAAATTTATTTGAATGGTCAAATTACCTAAAAGAAATCCACAGCTCTCACTCCCATCAGAAGGTACATGCCTTTTTCCTCACAAAGTTACAGAGACTATTCTTAGAACAGGATATAATTACCATTCAATATCTTCTGCTAGCTCAGGGCTGGAAAGAAATGTCATCAGAGATTTCCTTTGCATGTACTCCTGGGAAAATGAAAAGGGTAGGAAGAACAGAACAATTCATCTGGAACGATCATCTAGTCCAACTGCCTGACAGCTTTGGTGCTTACCACAACTTAAAGCATGGTATTAGTGGCATTTCCGAATGCCTTTTAAATGCTGACAGGCATAGGGCATCAAACACCTCTCCAGGAAGTCTGTTGCAGTGTTTGACCACCCTCCCCTGACAGGTGAAGCTTTCAGCCATTCCCACACATCTTAGCACTGGATCTCAGGGAGATGAGACTAGCCAGAATTCCCTTCTCCATTTCTTTTGAGGAAGCTGTAGAGAGCTGCAAGGTGGCTTCGTAACCAGCTTACATCCAAACAAGACAGTGTCCTACACCACTCCTCAGAGGACATTTCCTCCACATCCTTCACCAGCATTGTTGCCCTTCTCTGGAATTGTTCAAATACTTGAACATCCTTTTATAATTGTGGGGTACAAATTATGAGATTATATTCTTATACTGTGTTCCCTCACAGTACAAGAATGCAATTAATACAGTTACAGCTAATTGTTTCAGGTTGTGTTATGTCAGCACTGCACAGCATTTTTCAGAGAAAAAGAGTCTTAAAATGTAGTGGCTATCAGTCTGTTTTCAAGCAGAACAACACATAGCCTTTGGCTCATAAATCCCATGTCATTTGAAATCCTTGCTACTTGAAGACTTTTTCTTGAGAGCTCTTTGGACAAGGGACACTCATGGCAAGTGAATTCATCTATGATCTATCAGCTCTGTGTTTGGACTCACTAACTTACATTAAAATACTCTGGTTCTTTAACAGAACAGACATAGTCTGGCAGCTTTATACACTCATTGTCACGGTTTTGCTAAATAATTTTTATGTGTGCCAAAAGATTGATTTTCATAGTTTCTTTTATTAACTAAAAAAGTTCCATCTGCATAACATCACACTGACATTCTCAGGTGGTTTCATGGGGGTAAATAGAAAGCAAAATCTTCAGTTTTGCTTTGCAGTTATCTTACAAGTGTGTAGAAAGTCAGAGAGAGGCTGGATGTACTGGTCATGGCTGTGTGGAGATGAACTCCAGCAGGCTACTAGTGGGTCAAAGCTTTTATAAGGTAAATCTTAGGCACTAGCCTTCATGTCTGGATGTTATCAAATGTATGAAAGAGTGAACTGCATGGCCAGATCTTTGGAATGTAGATTGCCAAAAAGCATTGTTCAAGAAACACAGGTTTCCTTGTCCACATCATAGTCTTGCTCTCATGGCACCTCAATAAAGCAATGCATACCTGTTGCTGCCTGCTCCTGATTAAACTGAGAAACGCAGTAGACAGAGAAGATCAAACCCTCAAATGAAATATCTCCATCATGTACAACTAAAGCCAGAACTAAAGACTCAATGTGTGTTTTATATGAAAAAAGTTACTTTAAGACCTTCATTTGCCAGTGCAAAAGAAGCTATGAGTGAAGTCACATCCCCTACAAGACCATAGACTGCCTCTCCATTTAAAGGCTGAAATTGTGCAAATGTAACTCAATTTAAAAACATCTTTATAGCCTCGCTTCCTGTTATAGAAAAATTCAGTAATTTCTTCATTGTTATTACTTTTAGATCTCATGTATAATATCCTACAGAACATTAGTCTCTGTAGAAATTTTTCAGGCATTAATATTTGGCAGTAAAAGCAATATAACCTTGTTTACAGCTCTAACTACAACACATTTCTTACTTATCTCTGTAAGCTTGTCTCATGCAGATTGATGTTTCAATTTTTATTTTTTTTTACATTTTCCTATCCCAACCAGTTTTCACTGGCAAGACTAAGCTAAATTCAACATGTTCTGAAGATCCAGAAAGACTTGAACAGACTCGCACTAAAACTCAGCTCTGATGACTTGTGCTATCCATAATAGATTAGCCAGGCCTCAGGTTTAAGCACTTCCTAGTACCTACATGTGGAACTAATTTTCACCTCCTATTCTGGATTGCTGAACTGTGGCACCACATGAACCCAAACCCTCTCCCAGAAGTAAATAACTTCAGACAGTGAAAACCACAAGCTACCAACTACACTAAGCCAAATCACAGCCAAAGTGGGATTTTTCTGAACCACCACCGAAGTAGATGACCAAAAGCCTTCTGTGGCCAGCGGAATGAGGGTCATACTGAGTCTTTATGCCATTTCCATCCACAGCCCATTGCACACATCTGCAAGGCTCTTTGGAGCCTCTCACAGCAAGCATACAACTGAGGGCTTTCCCTCATCCTTCTGATTCTCCAACACTCTTAGAGAATCTTACTAAAGGACTGGATCATCTGTAAAACAATCTAAACAGACAGATTCTGAATTGGAAAGCAAAAATGCCATTCACCCATCTGTTCTATGATGAACATTTTTCATAGACATATCTATGCACCAACTACCACTGTCACAACTGAAGTGCTTTAAAGCTACAGTGGAATGCTATTCCCTGTGCGGCACAGGCAGGCAGCTATTCAGTTACACTTCAGTATTCACAGAGAAGACAATCAGTGCTGGGGTCCTGCTTTGTTCCACCTTCTTGTGTGGCAGTATCAGTTTCATAGCCTCATCTACTTGGCCTCCAAGTTTGCTGTCCATCAAATATGTAATCCATGTGCTCCAGAGTTGCACTGTGAATCCAGCTAGTGCCTCGCAAGCAGACAGATTTAGCAGACTTGCTTAAGAGCTGTGCTGCTGCCCTGAACAAAAACACTAACATAGGTGCACCCTGGGATATGCTTTGTGTTCAACTGTGGTTGGAACAAATCTTGTTTTTCCAAAAAGTTCAGACCTAAGACTAATGTTAGAGGAAAAGTAATTTCCAGCAGAAATGCTTCTAGGTCCAGTCTGATGAGCTTTCCCATTTACAAAGTTTTAAGCTAGCCCTGGAACAATTAACCTGTGTAGCAAGCACCAAATTAGCATGCACTTGATGTCTGCTCAGTTTCAGCAGAAAAAGAAGGACTCTTGGCTGCAGGAATGCAAGTGAGCAGCATCCTACCCTCTTTCAGCAGTACATCTACCAAAGGGGAAACCGAGTGCCAGGATCTCTGCTCCCTTACTTCTGCTGACATGAGGACCAGCAGAATCAGCTACTTCTTTGCTATGTTTTGTTCTGCTCTTTTTGGAGCACTTTGAGCTAGACTAGACTGAAAAAAAAATCATAAAAATATATTACATTCACACATAATGCAATGTCTAGAAGAAAATGCCAACTGTTAAGTTTTATTAATTTACTATATGGCCATTGACTAAATATTACTGTAAAAAAATTAAGAATTATATCCACATAAAATCTCTCAGGTCTGTTTTCCTATTTTCATTGCTCAGAATTAAGAAATCAGACATAATTCCCATTTCCTAAATAAAAAAAGAATACGTGAGACTAGTTCAGAAAATAAATATTATTCAGGTATTTTTCCATCCTGTCAGAACAATTTTAAAAAAAAGAAATTTCAGTGAAAATGGAACTTTTTTGCTGTACTCATTGAACAACTCTATTTCTTGACTTTGGCTTTATACCAATACAGAAAATCCAATTGAATGAAGAAAGCATTAGTCCCATTTCTTCTAGAGATTGCCAAAAAAACACACTGCAACTCAATGTGCTGATATCCATACCATATATTCACCCATAGTGTGATGTCTCCTTAACAGGGCAGCCTATATTCAACAGTATGGTCATTCTTTTACTAGAGGCTATGAGGCACAAGGTAGGTGAAATAGCAATTTGAATATTTTCTTTCATCCCCAGCTGTACTGAGAGTATGGATTTGACCAGCTGCCTGCTGACAAGTGTATCGCTGTTTACTCCCTGTCCTTGCTTGTGGGTTTCTCCTCTGATCTCTAACAGGATCCATTGGGGCTTGCCAAGCTTCAGCTGCTCAAGTCTCTTCTCACAGAAGCCTGTAATGCTCATCACAGAAAGCCATGTAAAATTCAGCTACTAGAGCATCATATCCTTTCTAAAATCCACCAGGAGCAAAATCAGCCCTCAGATGACAGTGGGCAGATCTCAGTTTCAAGAAAAACAGCAGTCACACACTTAACAGTGAAATACAACCTAGGAATAAATCCCCAGTGCTGGGAATAACTGGGAACAATTTCTAGAGTAAAATACCTGCTTTTATCATTTTTATGTCTTCATGGGTTTCATATTGAGTTTCTCTCCTTTTATTCAGCAGCAGAAAATTTATAACAGTGGGAGCATCATTATTTGTTATACTTCCTTAAAGGTTCTGTTTGATTTATGCAGTGAGCAAACCAAAACAAAAAATAGCTGCTTCTAAATTTATGAGTTAGTGCTACAGGCTGTCAATTTTTGCACAAATAGTATTGCAGTGGCTACGAGAGATAATCAACTCTCTTTCAATATTAAGATATTTTAATGTTATTTCCCTTAACACTTGGGCTGATGTAGTAAGTTGCCATTTCAATGTGCCACAACACTTTGGGGTGCATCAGCAGCCAAAAATGTTGACACTGTTATTAGGTAAAAACCAATCACCTTCCCATGATGAGATGAGAATTTCTATCCCAGAACACACAAGCAGAAATGCTGGGGGCAGAACACCCATGTAAATATATTCAGAACAGGATTAAGGCTTATAAGAAATTTCGTATATAAAGTTGCCATAAGAGTAGTGATCACCCATAGAGACAGAAAGCAGCTATGAGCAACAGAATTATGCTCTTCTGATGAACATCATCTTCACTGCTCTCATGCCCTTAAGACCCAATTAGCTCACACTGCATAATGACCAATGTCACAAAAATATGCTCATCGTTGAGAGTAATCTCAGTATTAGCCATCAGAACCTTAGCTGGGCTAATAGACCAGCCCACAGCAAAGCTCATGTAATTAGCAGCAGGTCTACTGCTAAGATAGCAAGTGTTGACACTTCTGAGCAAAGCTACAAGAGGATACTGGGGTTAAAGCTTTTGTCATTGTGCTCTCACGAAACTTGTACTTTTAAAAAGCAGGTTGACATCTGGAAAAGAGAAATCTTGGGAGGACCTAATTGTGGCCTTCCAATACCTGAAGGGAGACTGCAAGAAAGATGGAAAGGGACTTTTTGCAATTGCATGTGGTGACAGGACAAGGTGGAATGGCTTCAAACTGAACAAGTATAGGTTTAGATTAGGTATCAGGAAAAAATTATTTATTGTGAGGGTGGTAAGGCACTGGAACAGCCTGTGCAGAGAAGCTGTGGATGCTCCATCCCTGTAAGTGTTCAAGGCCAGGTCGGATGGAGTTCCGGGCCACCTGATCTAAGGGAAGATGTCTCTGTCCACAACAGAGAAGTTGAAACTAGATTATTTTTAAGGTCCCATTCCAACCCAGGCCATTCTATGATTCTACAACAGATTCTTCAAGAACAAGGTTGTTCAATTTCATCACCTGAAAAGGCATGTTAGGAGCTTTCTATTAAAAATGACAACTTTCTGATTTATTCATTGATATATATCTACTTTTTTCACCAGTTTAAGTGAAATTAGCAATAGGATTTTTCTAGAATATGAAAGCCTTGATCTACGGCAAGGTAAATGCATTAACCAACACAACACGTGCTCTGGGTTAACAGTTGAGACATCCCACCAGCATCCTAACCCTAACAGCAGGGAATATTTTGCAAAATATCATAAATAGAAGACATAGTGGAAGTCACAAAAACAATTGCCAACTTCTAAACTCAGAAGAAACTGGGTAACCTTGGACATTCTTTCTGAACTTGCATGCAGACCTAAATACAGTTTGGAAGTACAGTTATGACAAATACTGTGGAAGAAACTGAATTAATTATAATGCATATCTTACTGTGTTGCTGGCCAGTTTGCTATTAGGTTATCAAATTCATTTTTCTGTTTATTGTATTTATCAATACACTAAACTTCAGTCTTATCCAATTTGGCACGTATATCTATTAAGTACATCAGAGAGATTAAATAACTTTTCCTGAATCGTAAAACTCCTAAGTAGAGCAAGAATATTTTCCAAAATATTCTACAGGATAAAATATTTCATGTGGACCATGACTTCATTGCAAGAAGTCATAGGAATCATAGGAAAACGCAGGAGACTTTTAGTTCAACCCCTGCTCAAAGAAGGCCCAGCTGTGAGCCGAGACCAGGTTGCACAGCACTTTATACAGCTGGGTCTTCAATGTGTCCATGGATGCATGGGTGGACACTGACTGCACAACCTCTTTGGACAACCTGCTCTGCTGCTTGACTGCTGCTGTGCCCATGAGGACTTTTTTCATAAAGCCACTTTCCAGCCACTGCCAAAAGACTGCTTCCTTCCCAGGTGCAAGACCTGCCTTGGCCCTCATCTTTAATCAATTTTCTCCTAGGCCATTCCTGCAGCTCCTTTTTAGATCGTAGTCCTGCTCTCAAGCATACTGATCCCCTTGTCCCTAGTTCAGTGTCATCTGCAAACATGACAGTGTCCTCCATCATGTTCTCCAAGTCACTAATAAACATGTTAGGCAGGACAAGTGCCAGTACAGACCCTTGTGCTATTCCTCTCAGAGCCAGCTTGGACAGAGCACAGTCCTACCCGGATCTTGCTCCTACACCTGATTATCCAATCAGATTCTATTTATGCATCTAGTTAAGCACCCACCCTTAACTTGGACACACAAATACTGCAGGAGACCACATCAGAGGTGTTGCTAAAGAGAATGATGCCCACCGCTCCTCCCTTGGCTACAGACTTAGGCATTTACAACAAAAGGTTGATCAGACATGCTTTATTCTTGGTAAATCCATGCTGTTTCCCTACTCACATTTTTTCTTTAATCTGTCCAGAAACATGTCATTCAGCTGTAAAATAGATATAAAAACATATAGGCTTCTCTTTTTCCTTTTACTGTATCAATTCAACACTCATGATAGTAGTCCAGTGGATGAGGCCAGCAGTTGTTAAGAACAGAAGTTAGGCACTATTGAAGGTAGTCATATTGCTCTGTTCTTTACATCATAGTCCAAATTGAAACACTTTGCCAGTTCATATTGCCATGTTCATATGCCATTTTCACATATTTTCAATAAAGAAAAAAGGTAAAACATTATATCTCTCTGAAGTGTGCACACATGAAGTTTGGACAGAGCCTTACAACTATTTCACACTCAAAACCCTTGGAAATGTGCAACTGTGGAAAAATTCCACCTTCAACTGAGCCACCAAGAGAAGCATCAGTTAGAGCATATGTTTAAGTGTGGTGTTCCCAATCACTACCAGTGATTTCAAGAATAAATCAAAGACTTCCTACTGAAAGTATTAAACATTCATAGCCTTTAAACCAACATATAATCATCATTTTGATAATGCTCCTTGAAGCCAATAATACCCAAAAAATAAATACTTAAGAGCAACGGAGAGGCTTGGGAATAAATACTAATTTCTAAGTATCAGCATTTATGACTAATACAGCTTACCATCATATCAAAGGAGCAGTGCAGGGCACTGTGGCTGCTTGCTTCTTGTTGCTACAGTTAGCAATGTAACCCCACTAACTTCAAGGTTACTATATGACAAATAAGAGATTATGTGGCAAATATTGTCTTCCAAGTCAGCAAACTTTTAATTAGATCGTGTGGAAGAGCCATGATTTTGGTCTTGAAGTTAAGTAGGTCTGCTTTAACAAGCTAGACTGTTTAAATAGTGAGTGGTCTGCATATTCTTAGAAATAGTAAGAGTCGCTATGGAGAGAAAAAACAAGCAACAAAACCAAAACCAAAAGAGGTTGTGCTCCACAGGAGCATATGCAGGGAAGAGTTCCGATTTTAATGTTTGCCAGTAATATCTATCAAGCCTGTATGTTTGCTCAGGACCCTAAGGTTAAGTATAAATACTTGCAAGATCAGACCTTTTTAGCTCAGTCACAGAGAGGTCAATATAACACATACTGACACTTTGTTAGGGTGCTACACTGACATCTCATATTAAAAAAAAAAACCACACAAATTGAAAAAAAACAAACAACAAAAAAAACCCCAAACAAAAACCACCCAAACCAAAAAATCCTACACAGCAAATACACCAAACAAAACAAAAACAAACCCAAAACAGACAAACAAAAAACCCCAAACAAATTGTGCATCAGACATCAGAAATAAACCAGAACAGACATATCCTCTTTCATGCATGCAGCATGAAACACAGGGGGAAAAAGGAATAAAACTAAGACCTATGTTTACAGTTATGAGAATCACATGGATGAAAATAATACTGATTTTGAACACTGCAAACTGCAGTTTTCCAGGAAATGTACTTTCAGAATGTATTTTAAAAGGGATCACGAAACATAAGGGAAGAGACAAAAATGGGACATTTAAGTCTTTTGCCTCTAATGCACATTAAACACAAAATGGAAGGGCAAGCCAAGGCAGCTCCTACAGGTATACTTGAAGTTAGAAATTTGGATTTCTGAAAAAGCTGCTAACATTCAACAAAAAACAACAGACGTCACATCTGTGTTAGAGCAGATTGAAGTATATGCAGATATATTCATCAATAAAACCTTTCCATCAGAAAAGAAAAAAAAACCCTTCAAATCTTTGTTAAAGGGTTGGATAAAAAGGACAGGAAGAGTAGTTGTTCTCTTAGTCATAACAGGAGCTTGTCAGAACTTGCCAAAACAATCGGCACACTTTAACAGTACAGAAAAGTACCAGTAATTCCTAGAAACCCTATGCAAGTACATCACTCAACACATATGCCCTTCTCAGATATTCAGGTGAATCATGTTTGCAAAGTGCAAACGATGACAGAACCATAGGCAAGTGGTAGTCAGGAAAAAAAATAAAAGAAAATTAATCTCTGCAAACCCAACTGAAACACAATTGTTGACTGGAAAGAAACAGGGCCAAGAGCTGCTTTTCCTCTCTAAGTACATCAGTGCCACCCTGACACCTGATCCCATCAGATGTCAGAAGCTCAGCAGGGTCAGGCCCAGTGAGTACTTGGATGGGAGACCTCGTGGAAATACCGGGAGCTGTAGGTTCTAGTCCTGAAGACTTCACTGTCACTGTCCAAGCTCGCTCAGCCGTGGCAGATGAACCTGAGGAGTTAAAGGGTGGGGCCAGTTCTACACATGCTGTGCCTCACCTAAAAATCTACTGCACAGGCTTGAAGGGCTCACCCACGTGGGGAGAGCCCTTCCCAGATCTTCATTCGTGAAGCCTGGCCATCATCACATCTTCACTTGCAACTAGAACAAGCTCTGCCCAGGTCTTCCTTGCAAGTACTTTCTCAGTATCTATGCTGGATATATTTCTTCTCAAAAGAATCTTTTTCAATATGAACTAGAACTTCTTCAGAAAGGTGAAGGACTACAATTGTATTTGACTACAAACACCATATATTATCACACACAAGGAAGCCTGAACTACGAGTGTCAGTTGGTATCTACCCACATAGTTTATTGCAGTGGAACTGGAACTGGAATACTCCTTTTCCCACTCCTCAGTTGATAGGTGGGTAGCTGTGTTGTGGGACCAATGTTACACGATTTCATGTCTCAAGTTGTATGAGCAGAAAAGAGTTGAATTTCTCATCAGAAGGTATCTGATGCTCAGTTTCCTGGCAAAGGCACTTCTTGGCACTTTCTCCACTCTACAGTTCAAACTGCCATCAGACCATAAAGGCCTAAGAGATCAAAGGAAAAGTAGTATCACCTCAAAGCATCTCATGTTTCTTGATTGCTCCTCACAGATGGGCTGCTGCAGCCAGATTCCACCAAATGGCAGTAATACAGCTTTGCAGCAATTCCTTAACAAAGCTGAGGCAGAAGAAAATACACCTAAGTGCAGGTACCAGCTCAGTTGTTTTCTCCACTGAGGTCTCAGCCTCTGTTCAAGTTGCAAAGGACTTTATACAGTTTGTTTCTGGCATGTTTTAGGCTCAGCTCGTATCATGAGCACAACTTGCTAGCAGCGGGAAATGATGAAAGAGGAAGAGGGGAAGGGTTCTTAGGCCCTTTTGCGAGGTCACCAGTAGCAGGTGCCTATCAGAGAACTGAGACATGAGGAAGAAACACAAGATTTTGCAGGCATAAAAACCTTGTGCATGCTGGAGAATTATTAAAGGGTAATTCCCAATGATGACAGCAAGAAAGGAAGAAATGAGACTGTCAAATCCTTTCTGTAATTCCACTTGGATATAGTAGGCTTAACCAAAAAAAAAAAAGGTCTCCAGAAAGAAACAACTGGTGTACCCTTTTCTTAGAAGGCCTCATCCTATCTCATGGTTTAGACTAAGTAATTAGATAGCTGACTGTCAGAATTTGAAGCTTCCTTTCAGCATGCCTGAAGGAGTAAATGAAGGACTGGCAGAATAAGAGACAAGAAATGGTATAAAAACAATTTCTAGTCTCTTGGCCTCCATTTTAAACTTAGTTCTCTTCTAGTCACCAAAAAGAGCATCTTTGAAAAAAATTATACAGTACCTTCATTAGAGAACTCATCTCCATCCATGAAGAGTGCAAGAATCAGAAATTTCCACAGAGCTTTAGAATATTATTTCACTTGCCTGCTGATAAGTAGTAGAGCACCAAAATTGGTCTTTGTCTTGCTTCAGGTCATGATGGGACAGGTTAGCTCCAAGGGATGGATATGAAGTAGGAGGCAACTACCATCCTTAGAATAATGATACTTTAGCAGACATTTTACTGATTTTCCTGAAGTAGTCCTGGAACTGATGCTACCAACTTTATTCATTCCAAGACTTAAATGCCTACTAGGAATTGCACCTTCCTCCCAAGCAGCAGAAGCAATGAGAGCATCCATGTGCATTTGAGAAGTGACTGCAATGCATAACACCGGGTTAGAGACCTACCAAGAATTCCAAAGTCATATGAGAATGGCCTAGTTAAAGCACAAACACTTTGAGCTTTGTTTCCAGGAGCTGTAGGAGAGGACTCTGAAAAGAGAATCTCACAGACATGCAAGTAGAGGAAGTTACTAGAAGACAAAAAACTGTACCCAGAGTCAAAGAAAAGGAAGCACAGGCGAATAACTTACACTGCATGCTGAAGGGAACTGATGAAAGGCACTGCCTATAATATGTGTAGGAGGGGGGTTCTATACACAGGGGCTAATAAGAGCATCTTCTGAGTTTCAGGGCTCCTGCAAAGCCACAGCACAGTAAAAACACATCGTGATGAGCATTTCAGGAAACACACAAAAGTTATTCAGTTGCAAAGACCAAACTCAGGTGAGAACAGAGTAACTCCACCAAGACATGGGAAATGTCGGCAAACAAGTTCAGTCTCAACTCCACGAAGCTGGGGAAGCAGGCATCCAAATAATTTAGTCATTACAACGGAAAAAAAAATATAAAAAGGAGGGAAAATATGATTTTACACAACACACAAGGCAAAAACCTTAACGAGAAAGGCAATACGTAAGTGCAGTAGAGAAAAGCCACAACAAAGTTTATAAGAAATACTTTGAGTATGGAACCAAAGCTAACAACTATGACCAGAAAACTATACCTATCCTTGCAAACCAAGTGAAAGCACACAACAGCAAGAGTGCAAGCAGTCTCAAAAAATGAAATGTTGCATGCATATGACAAAACTAAAAAGAATGTGAGCAGTTTCAAATCACAGAATAGCATCAATACCAAGGACATGTTTTTGCATAGCAGGCACAAAA
The DNA here is from genome assembly GCF_047495875.1 of Pithys albifrons albifrons. NCBI lineage: Eukaryota > Metazoa > Chordata > Aves > Passeriformes > Thamnophilidae > Pithys > Pithys albifrons. Next base: position 40,827,859 of record NC_092464.1, on the reverse strand, counting down.
GAGATAACAAGACTAAGAGGCTACAGAGAAAGCAATCAAGATCAGAATTATATCTTCACATCTATGCTAGAAACAACCAGCAAGGTAAAACACAAGATAAAAGAAACAATGCGAATCTCAGAGTAGAACTACGTATGAACCATGTACTTGTTGTCCACCCAAAGATTACATGGTTACTTGAAGAGGTACAAGCATTACAACACAAACCTTTCCCTAAAGAGATTAAGCAAACTCAAAAGTTATTTAGCTTTATAAGCTGTAAAAATGTCTTCTGAAGTTTTCAGCTCACAAATTGTGCTGCAGTTTTTGAGCAGTCATTATGAGTTGGGTCTCACTGAAATTGTACCTAAAAACCATTCCGGTCCTGAAATATTTCCATGAGGAAAAAAAACAACCTTTCAGCACACAATCCTGCAGCTTCTGGTGTCCAGATCTTTTGTGCCAAGTTCACTTCTGCTGAGGGAGCAAAACTATCACCCAAACATGAAAAAAAAATCTTTAGAAGTCTGACAAATATGAAGTATCACCATACCATTGCAATAATCTTCCAGAGTGTGTAGTTATACATAGGAAATATCAGCAACACACAGAGAAGGCTTTATAGGAAGGTCATTGCTGGTGCAATTATAAATTTAAAAAGTGATCAAGGGAGATACTGCTAACTTGTGTAAGGTAGCCTTGCAACATAAAAGTATAGCATCTGAATGAGAACACGAACTGTTAAAGCTAACCAGATTCAGACCACTTCAAGGTAAGAGCTGCAGGGGTGGGGGGAGGGAGAATGAATTAAAAAGGCAAAATTTATATCAACTGTACCTGCATAATCAGACATTGCAGAAAAAAATTTGATCCTCAAAAACATTTTTACTCTAAAGGTGTTTTGAAATGTATTTCAGTGTTATACACAGCAAGATAAAACACTTTGGCTGTACACTATAAAATTCTTTTTAAAAGTTTCTCAGAAGTATGTGGGAGTCACTCTGAAATAGAAACATTTCTCTGGAGGCTCTAAAGATGCAGTGTATTCCTCAGCAGGGTTGTGACTGTTCTCAGTGCAGGGCTCTGATGTGCATTAGGATATCCAGCTTAAGCAATAGGCTACAGTTGTGCTAAACACAGCAGATTTTCAAGCATAGTAGAAATCGTCCATTTCACCACAAAAAAGGTGCACACAGTAACATCATTATCACAGACTCTTATCTAGACATCTGGAAACTGAAAAAAAAAATCTGCCAGACATTACCTCAGTGACCACTATAACCAAGGCAATGGACCATTTGCTCAGCCATGATATCTGAAAATATAAAATATCCTTACAGTAAACTGGCTCCCTTTCTGTGATTTACCTGGAAATGGGAAGTCAGGCATGTCACACAGCTTTTTCATAATGTAGCAGTCAGTCAAATACAAACTCAATAGCAGTTAAAATTGTTGTCTAGTCAAGATGAAAAAGAAAATGTGTGGCAGGCCATTCTTAACTGAAGAAACTGATAAAGTACAAAAATGTCAGAAGAAGCAAGTTTAAGGCAGCTCCTGGGTGACAGAAAGACATGTACTCTGCCACCCGAAAAACACACACAGCAGTTTGTGCAGTGTTGAGATGTGCAAGAACAACCCTCCTAAACACTGCAGAAGAAAGGTCAGTTGCCAGAAAGGTTAAGTGATTACTTGCGTTAGTAGAGCAACATAGATCTTGCCAGTTGTAACAGGACATTAAACAGCTTATGTATATAAACCATTCATTGTCTGCTGCTCATAGGGGCTTTGACATATCTCTCACAGCAGAAAAGTTTACCAATATGCAAAGCCTATGGCAGAACAATACGGAGCACAGATTATTTTTTCCTGGAAGCACATGATGAAAACACAAGAAAGCACAAAGCAAAGAACCTGGATGTTAAACTGTTTTGGTATCTCCCCTTTAACTTTTAATAGTGAATAAAATGAAAATAACAATTTTAAAAGCTACATTTAATCCGAGAAGGTACGAAAAGGAAAATTTTAGGTCACATCGTTCCGGTAAAATAGGTTCAATAATTTCAACTCAAAGCTTCCATAAACTTGAAAACTAAATCAAAATTTCCCCCATTTAAAATTAGGTATTATATACATATAAATATAAAGGAATGGTTAGGCCTAAGAAAGAATGTAAATATACTGATGCTTTATTTACTCATCACCTTGTATACAGTCTAATTGGATATTGACACATGAAAATGTCCAGTGTACATAACAACTAATTAGAGTGGAAGCTAGATGATATGATACCAAATTCAAGCCTTTAGCCATGTAAAGGCATGTATTCAATAGGTTATTGAAATATAAAGAGAATGCTTGTAGCATATGAAGGTTACAAGCCCCATGTAGCACTTCAGGATCTCCACTGCTCTGATAGTGCAATGCAGCAGAAGAGGGGGACCATATGCTTCTCTCAGCAATATGCCTTTGTGGTTGCATGCAGGATGAGAGCAAACAAGATCTTGTTTTGCAGAAATGCATCTCTGGTAACAAATGCCTTTTCCCTTCCCTTTCAGCTGTAAGCCACTAAGCCACAGGAACATCATCACTATATGTCTGATTGCTGTGAGAGAATCAGAAAGCACCTTTGAAGTGTCATAATCTGTAATTTAAACCTGTAATACATCTTAATACAATAGACTGCAATATCACTTCACAGTCAGAAGAGGTTTTCCTTACACAAACATCTTTTAGTCAGGAAGAAATTTCCTTTTAAGTGGATTTCAACACACAAACTAACTTTTATTAACAGTGATCTAGAGCATGCAGCAGAGGATCTGTATTTACAGTCATTTAGATGAAGTCTGACACAGTAACAGGTAGGACATCTGACATTACAGACGATACCACATCCTTAAACAAATTCTATTATTCCCAGATATGTATTGAGTTGCAGTAGTTTCAGATAACAGGTACCTTTCTTCCATATGTGCTTTGATACTTAAGTAAAGGAGGACAAATTAAGGACAAAATATCAGCTTTCACTTTGGATTTTGCCTCCCCTTCTCCATTTCTTTCACATGCGTTACCAAGTATAAAGCATACACAATAAACAATCATCAAGCTCTGTTCACCAGGATATAAGTGCAATTTCATTCAAATTCACTAGCACTGCAGAGGGATCAGACTCAATTAAACCACACACGCTTTGGGGAATTCTCTATAGCTTTCCTCTAAGAGAATTTTCACAGTGCAGTCAGACCACATCCTTACCAAAAAAGTAGTCCAGAAACAAGAATACGCCATGCTGTGTTTCTAAATTACTGCAAGCAGCTGAATAAGCAACCTATTAGCTGAACAGGAAGCCAGGCATGTTTGAAAATGCAATTACTGCAATGTTCATGTGTCACTGTCACCGATATGGACTTTAGAGTTGCCTTCACAAAGGGAAAGTGACCAAAAGTGATAACTACTAAATGCAATGAGTGGAAAACTGTTGTGTAATTGCTGTGAGGGGGGTGTGTGTGGGTGTCTTTGCTTTAAATGTTGCTGATATGTTTTCATAACAATATTTTTCACCTTTTCAAAACACCAAGTAAAACTCCACTGTGCACGAACTTCTTTGATGTTTTGGATTCTCACCTGCAAAATTTCCCTCTCCCCAAGCATCTGCATATACCAGATGCAGGTATAGATGGTTCAAAGCATTGTTTTCATAAACTGAGATACGTATCAAGGACCTGGGTTAAAAGTATGTTAAGATTTAATGCTTCTGCCTCCTTGTGGCAGGCGCTGGCATGAGCCTCCCTCCAGAGCTAGTTTCATTACAAATGCATCTGTCAGCTCTGAAACACACAGGAGTGTTGGCTCTCCTATAAAATCATCAAACAGCAGATTACAGCTAATATTTTAACTAAGTGAAAAATGACAAGAAGTTGCAGGACAAAAAGAAACAAGAAAAAAGTCACTGGAAAGTTTATGGTGTTCCCCTCTCTTCCCAAGTTTGTGGCTGTTTAGCAAACCTCTGCAAGCACCAGCTCAAGGGAAAGCAAAGCTGAGCAGTGTCATGATACTCAGCCAGAGGCCTTAGCAAGCTGAACCCAAAGCTCTCCAGCACTTTCTGGATGCTTTTACCTTACTTAGCCTTCATAAATACTGTGTGGGAATCAGTGGATTTGATGTGGAAAGTCTAAATTGCTTGAGACTTGGTCTGAGCAAAGCTTACATCTCTTTTTGTTATACTGACACAGATACAATATGCCAGGGTGATGGGTTATGGTCCCATTGCAGCAGAAGCTGGAAGAGCTGACCTGTTCTACATGTGAAAATTATTCTCCATAAACATAGCATAGTTTTCACCTTTAGACCACATAAGACACATTTAAATTTAGGTACCAATAGAACAGCTGTAGCAATTGAGTAAATGTCCGAGTGGGTGCAATATTCCTCCAGTCCTGAGAATAGCAACTGTTTCAGGAAAAGGTACAAAAAGACATTTAAGCATGAAGTGGTGCTACTCCAGAGTGAGTAATCTTGTCTTCTGAGCCCTAGAAAAGTGACAGCTTTCAGAGCCAAGGTTTAGATATCTGAACATACATCAGCAGATGTGTTTGGTTTTGGGGGGGATTTTTGGGTGGTTTTTGTTTGCTTTTTTTTTGTTTGATTTGTTGTTTGGGTTTTGGGTTTTTTGGTGTTGTGGGGGTTTTTGCTGTTTTTTTTTTTTTTTTGTGGCGGGGGGGCTGGGGGTAGGAAGGAGTTTGTTCTTCCTTTTGAGGATTAAGTGGGCCTTTCAGTTTCCTTTAGGCACCTTCAGTGAAGGAGTTCAGTCAGACTGTCAATGTTGAAACCGAAGTACATTGCAGGATTTATACCACTTTTGCCAGTTCCTTGACAGAGTTCAGGCAGATGTTAAACTTCCTTCCTCATGTAATTTCCAAATTACAGCAGAGATTTAATCAATACACTTGCTCCTTTCAAGTTCAATATATATGACCCTAGCATGTATTTGGGAGACTGGCATCATGTCCAACAACAAGTGACAAGGTATAAGTCAGATGGTTTTACTTTAGTTTACTTGTGGCTCTCCATCAAGCCTAAACAATAGTGACGGTATTACTGCATTCAGGGACCAAAAGGGAGGAGGTCTTGAGAAAGATCATATTAAGGGCAACATAGGAGAAAGACAAATACTCAGAATTCATTCTGTAGATGCTTCTACATTGTAATGGGGCAAAGTATAAAGGGAGCTAAAAAAATACTACAAAGTTCCTAAATAAAAGTTTCCTTACTGAAGACAAAAAATAATCCCTGTGACCTTAAGCATAAGGCACTCTGTAACAGTTCTGGCACAAGATTATCCGCTTAGCTATGACATGAGAACACTCCAGTTCATGGACACTTCCTATACCAATCAAAACACATGGCCTTTTATGATTTTTTTTCTCATACTTCTTAAAGCAGATATATTAACAGTTTTACAACCATTGTTATAAGGAGAATTTCATATTAATACTTATGCTGCAAAGGTTGGTACAGTCACTACTGCTTAGTAACCATAAAACTTCTTATATCCTACATTTGGGAAATAACATACTAGAAGATACAAGACTGAGGAGAAGTCCCTGGGTTTTAAAAAAAAAAAAAAGCAAAGCTTAAGATTAAATAAGTTTCTACTTCACAATGCAATTTAGTTAGCTGAACAACAGACTCCAAAGAAAGTATACCAGAGTACTGTGCTACAATAAAAGATTTGGGCCTGGTAAACTGAAACTGAAAACAAGCAGCCAAGGGGCATGGAAATCAGATCTTAATGCTATTTTCACTTAGTTTTCCTTAGTTACTTTTCAAGATTAGTGTTTGGACAACACTCCTGGATAAAAATTAACACATAGAAAGTTATACAGACATACATCAAGTCATATCTAGCTCAGATAATGCTTTACACCAGAAGGTTTGTCAATATGTAGTAATTTGATATTTGTATTGTCCTATTGCGTGGAAGAGAACAGAACACAAGTGATTGAAAATTTGTTTTGTCAAACTGTAAATTGACCCTAGGATTCATGCCTCCTCTTAAAGAAGTGCAAGATCTCATGAACTGCAATGTCCTCTTCTGGACTAAATCATGCTTTTAGTTTTTACTATCAGATGCCCACTGTATGCTTCACTTAATAAGACAGAGAAACTCCTCCATTGGCAGTTCATAGGGCAGTATGGAGACATGTATTACATTCTTAGAGGGAGATAGTTTTATTGTAGTTTTATATTCCAAAGGAATGCAAAAAGAGCTTGCTGGCCTACTGCATATGGTGTCCTACCACAAGGACTAAGTATTCTACAATTTTCTCCTTGTATGGTCTATTTTCAGTTCAATACAACTAGATTTCCACTGAGACCATAACATCATCTGTTTATATATTCTGTCAAGTGTTCCCAAGACCTACTTCAATTGTTTTTCTAAATGTAGGGGCCTCTGCTGTAGGTCCTCAAATAAAGTGCATGCAATATTGATCAAAGTCCTGCTCGCACTCCATGCAAGTTTCAATATATTCCTATTAGAGGGATACAAGCAGAGCTTGATCTTTAGCAGGATAAGCAAGCACTGTACTGCAAGAGACAGAGCTCAGTTGTTCAAAGTGGCTTAGAGTTTTGTCTAGTCTTTGGAGGTCCATTTAAGTCATTGGGAGGATTAACAACAATTTCCCCCCCCAATCCTTACAGTTAGACATGGTTATGGAGGGACACACAAGCTTATTACTTTTGCTGCCCACAAATGCAAACAATGGAAAGTTTGTGTGCATTTAGTCTAAGACACGTGAGCATGCTTTTCCAGATTATCATCTCACTCCACAAGTCTTTGATGGGTACATTTGCAACGTGTACAATACTCTAATTTTCCCTTCTTAATTTTTAAACTATCCAATTAACATTTGCATTTTAATCTGTGCATAAAGAGGGATTCAAACAAATCTCAGCCACTGAGACACTGTCACTCATTCTCTGGAGTTCAGATGCTTTTCCCATTTGAATGCCATTCACACGTAATAGAAAAAGAAACCAACAAAACATTTCATTTTCCAAGAAAGTCACATTATCCTTACATTGTTGATCACAATTTTTTGTTTCCATTGAAGCCTATAGGATTTCTGTTAGCACTGCTTCAGCCTTTTCAGTAATCTGTAACTTTTATTTTTGAAGGTTTAATTCAAGTTTGTACACTTGTGCAAATTCTGCCCTGAAACATCAATTACCTTGCACAGCCACTACAGTTGAAGCAAAAAATATAGTGGATTCATGATAATACCTAAGTCAAGCTTATACAGAATTGTTTTATCCAGTTTTTTGCCTACATTATTCCTATTTAAGTTTCTTTCTTAGAAACCTGAATATTTAATTTTAAATGAAATTAAGTTCCCAGCCTCCCACATCAGTGAGCTTTGAGATATAAGTTACTTGTAGACCCTTAGCTTTTTTAACAATCCCATGCCCCAAATGTGTGAAATGTTGGTGTTCATTAAAATAATCCCAGTGAAAGCTCATAGCCCACTTCACCAGTAGGGTGACCATCACTCTACAATGTGTTCTCAGTCACTGGCAAAACTGCAGAGTACTAAAGATTATCATCACGGACTATGAAAACAGAATTCTTCAGTAGGGTACAAAGCTATGGATAAGATAGAGGAATGCAAGCTTCGGTGACTTTGGGGAAGTTAACTTGCTTCTGCTAGGAAGACATCAAGAAATTCTCAAAGAATTTCCCCGTAAGTCTAAAAGGTTGTCATCAGAATGACACAGGATCTCCAAACCTGCTGGGAGAATGAGCATCCTGAATCTCATATTGAATTGAGTTGCCAATACAAACTCCCATTTTCTTTCTAACACATTCTTGTGTTTGAGATAACTTCCATCAATGCTTAGCATTAACAAGTAAGTAACTGAGTCACTGTTAATACAGAACATTCAAAACAAACAAACAAACAAACCTGTCATGTCCTTATTACACTTTGATTTCAAATATCAACACAGCTTGATGGAACCAAAAAGGAGCACTCATGCAATTAAGATCTTAACTCAGTAGGCAACTAAACTGTACCCTGGAACATAAGGACTAGTAAGCATCCTGATATAACTGAACACTGCCATGTTCAATGACTATTCAAGCTTTTATAGAATCATGCAGTAGACAGTAGAGCTCACAAGTTGCCGTAATAAAACTGAAATATGGAGATCTCTAGTCAACCAAAGTTTCTTAGCCAAGATCAGCTCCACGATTAGACAAAGACTCTAGAAAGAGTCAACATTCAGAAAACCTGTGACAAATAGACTGACTTTGAAGACAGAATACCTGTTCTCTGACTATGAGTTAAACTGGATTGTATCTGTTGAGAATCTGGTCCATATGTTAAAGAGGTATTTTTCATCTCCAGGTTTTATGATTCATATATAGATGGCAATTTAATTGCTAGGGGGTAAATACATTTTAAATTAGACTATATAAACAAGGCCTAAAGTTGCTATGATGGCTGCAGCAAAATACTTTCTCATTACAAAGCATAAACTATCTCTATAACTAAATTAGCTTTTTTAGCTATTCCCCCAAACATAGCCTGCAGGTTTATTTTTGTTGACACACCAGTTTGTTTCTTTCAGATTTACATGGTTAATTATCAAACAGAATTATCATAATTTAGATTATTAACAAAATCCATCAGCTAACTTTGCTCTCTTTCATGTGAATGTTAGGAAAGGTGAAAGTTTTCAAGGAAGTTTTGGTCAGGACCTTGTTTAGAAAGGCAGATAAACAGTTCTATAGCACTAGCCCTGATTTTACCGTCTTCCCTAGACATGCTCCCAACCCCAGACCAGCCCCTGGACACAGCTCAATGCCAGCTGGTTCTTCTCTGAAGGTTAGCCCCCACCCTTCAGCTAATGTTTGCTCTGGAAAATCATCAGTCCCTTTGTTAGTGCAGCTGACAGTGGATCCAGCCATGTCTCTTGGTTGCATTTCCTTTCCAGGTGTAAGGCTTCAGAAATATGAAAGATGAGAGGCACAAAGAGCATAGCCCATCTGTTGCTGTTAAATACTCGTACAAGTGGGGAAAAGTCCCCCAAAATAACTAAACTCCTCTGCTCCCACCTATCTTCCAAACTTTAAAAACATTGGAACACTGAGGGAAGCTGGGAAGGAGACATAGTAGTATGCATGTAGGCTGCAATTATCGGACAAATTATCTTTTGCATCAAATTGATTGCATTGACCAGACAGGAGAATTTTAAAAAAAAATAAAAGAAAAAAGAAAAATTCCATGAACTGTCCCTTCCAAGAACAATTAAACCTAAAGTGAGAAAAATCATGACGAATTATTGTCAAGTGTTAAAACATCATCCGTTGGCAGTTTCTTTTTCTTTTAAGACATCATAGCAAAGTCAAACCCAAGAAGTCTAGAATAGTAATAGATGAGGCAAGATGTTTATGTGCAAAATCCTTTGTCAATCTTTGCTATTAGCCAACACACACACATCAGGGATACTACCAAAAATGTAATGAAAAGACACTGCTGTAAGATTATGTGCAGCTTCAAATAATATTATCTGAAGTTTATCTGACAAGATCTGAACCTTGGGAAGAGTCAAGAATAATGTTGCTAGATGCAGCAAGGAGAGAGTTTCCTTAAAAGACTCACAGATTTAATGAGTTTGGATTCAATCAATCCACTATAGAATTTTGTTAGAATTCAACTGTGTAGCTGTGTGAACAACAAAACTAATTAAGCCTGATAGTAAATGTACACACATCTTGCAGCTGATTGACTTTAACAGAATTATTCCTTGAGCTCTAGGGTGAGCTCATCTCTTAACCAGAAAATCTGCACAAGAGAGAAAGTTTAGCCTTGTTCTTAAAAAAAAAAAACCCAGACACCAACAACTGAGCCTTTGCCCCAGCATTAAGAAATCCATACAATTGCCAGTGTAAGCAAGTTAATTTGGGACACCAAGATGGGAGGCTGCCTGGGCTTCAATGATCATGCCTTGCTGCAGCTTACAGTCCTGAGATATATGGGTCAGGTAAAGAGTAAAGTTAGACCCCTGAACTTTGGGAAAGCAAACTTCCAGCTCTTCAAGAAGATAGTCAATAGGAACCCCTGGGAGACTGCCCTCAGGGACGAGGGAGTGGAACAGAGCTGGCAGATCTTTAAGGAAGTCTTCCATAGATTGCAAAAGCTAGCAATCCCCAGGAGCAAGAAACCAGGCAAGTAAGGCAAGTGGCCAGCACAGCTGAGTAAAATAAAGTGAAAGAAGCAAATGCACAGTGGAAACAAGGCCAGGTAACCCAGGAAGACCACAGAGATGAAGTTTGGTTGTGTAGAGATGGGGTAAGGGAGACCAAGGCAAAGCTGCAACTGAACCTGGCAAGGGATTCCAAGAATGACAAGAAGAGCTTCTACAGGTATACTAACCAGAAAATGAAGGACCAAGACATTAGACCCCCACCCCAGTAAACAACACCAGTATTCTCTTAACAACAGATGAGGAGAAGGCTGAGGTACTCAACAAATTGATTCTGGAGTTTAGAAGCAAGGTTTCCAAAAGGGGTAGAGCATCTTTCAGGGGCAATACAATATGTGACACAGGGAGAACCTTGTCTTCATTGCTTAAAAAATTTGTAGAATCATATAGTCTTTTTAAATCTTCTCAAATTCTCCTAGAAAAAATAGTTCTAAGACACAACATAAGTGCAGCTGACAGATAGGTTTTGGGAAGGTTTTATATCTATGGAAATCCTTACAAATGTTGCTAGTTTTCTTCATCCCCAGTACACATATTTCTCTAGGCAAACCTGAGCACATCAAGCAGACACTTAACATAATACTCATTTGGTTTTCACCATCAAAAGTAATTACACAAGCAAACAGTAAAAAGTTTGCTGGGCTAGAAAAAAAATCCAACTATGGCAGCTGTTTAGGAACACCATTTTGAACAAAACCATTTTTTTTCCTGCAGGCTGATTTTAAGATTAAACAAGTTACAGATAGGATCTTCTCAATGTCAACTTGAAAGTGCAACACACCACCAATGGTACCTGAATAATGACAAGAAAGGAAAACTGATATATCTTTCCTTACACCTTCAGGAAAGAAAAACCCATACTATATCTTAAGAGTCCTCTTATGTTTCCATAACCATTACACCTAAAGTTTAACATTTATATACCATAATCAGAGGAAATTTAACATACTTAGTTTACTAAGACTTACGTTGTCATACCTTCTGGAAAGCATGCACTCTCCAAACTTTTAATGTTGTAATACTAGACTCATGCAACTGTTGTGTATTGGTAAATAACGCCCAAATCCCATGCTTGGTGAGGGATATATACATATATATATATCCAACCCCACAGAGTGGCCTAAAGATACCAGGCACATAGATTGCAGCAGACCTTCATTTTGTCAATTGCACTGACACATAAAGCATAAGCCCCACTTCTAAATATAAGTTTCAGTACCTTTCTAAAGATACACAACTACTAACATAGCAGACTGCAGACTGATGGTATCAGATACAAAGTGCTTCTCCACATCTAGTACGAGAAAGCATAGGGGTTGAACCTTATCAACTCCACTGTTTCCCTCCAGGCACAGGGTTTCATCCTTCTTGCAGCTTACAAAACAGCTTTATGTTCAGTTCAGTTGGCTGCTTGGTGATCTTGCCAAAACAACAGGCAGCATACTTGGACAAGCAACCTTTCAATAATACTATATATATTTACATTTACTCATATTCTACAACTGACCAAAAGAAATCAGTTTCCTTTTTGAGTTCCCTTCTTATTTTGTTTACAAAAGCCTTAGCTTTCCAAGGCTATGTTTATGTTGTACTTTCTTGGCAACAGATACAACCACTCCCAAGTCTCCTTTGGCTGAGTTATCTCCATACAATAAAAATAGCTTATGCATCTTGCTGTACAGATGCATTTGGTTGAGCAGCCAACTCAGTGTGCCCTGATCTCCCTACTTGCAGAGCAGTCACCGAGGTTAACAGGTTTGCTCTGCCCTTGCCAATGACCTTGGCAAAGTCAGGTTGCAGATTCCTGTTGCTTTGAAACACAGGTGCCACGTTCAATCTTCCCTTAGGAAGGTCTACCAAAACCATCAAGCTAGAAACAGCAGCTGACAGATTTCACTGAGGAAGCATCAAACTTTGGAGCCAAGCAGAGTCTCTACCACTAGGTTTCCAACTGACTGAAAGAAACCACCAAGCTCTAGCAGAAGAGATGAACAAGTGCTATGAGAGGTGAGAAACACAAGGAAAATTGTCTTACGTTTTGGCTATTATTAATAAAAACTGGCTTACTCCATGGGTCAGTTTATTAATTGAAAAATATTTATTAATAGTTGACAAAATCCCACAAAGCTATAATGCACATAACACAGCATATACTGTGGCTGTACTAAGGGCAGCAGCCTTGGAGTACCAACCACAAATATTTGAATTTGCCAATCCTTCAGTGAATTTAGAAATGCAATTGTTCTTTTACATATCATGCCTTGCAACAAGTGTTTAACTAGTTAAATTTGCTTCCACAAGGCACTGCCTTCAATTCAAACTTAATGAATTATCTAAGGTAAGCCTAACAGAGGCTTGTTGAAATTCAGTGACTCTATTTGGCAACATGTCAAAAAATTCAGCTTCTTTCATGGCATATTTGATTTTTTCATGTGCTTAGCCAAATGTAACTAGGATCAAAATGCAATGAGCACCAAGTTCCAATGTTGCAAAACCATAATGATGTATGGTATAGAGGTATGTGTAGTTCTGAAAAGATGTATTATGAAAAGGATGTATTCAGGGATTTTTTTTTTCCCTCAGTTTACTGCAAAACTGGCAAATTTCCCTTATTAACTCCAATTAAGCCCACTGAATTTTGCTCATTTTTTGGTTATATGCCAAGTATCAGAGGCAGTAACACATTTCTGTGGCTTGGGTTGTCTGATTTGCCTTTGGAAAGTTACCAGATCTCATTTGACCTTTATAGTAAGGTTTAACCCTCATAGCTGAACCAAGAGTCTCATTTAGATGAGCAAACTGGTGCAGCTCAAACCTGGGTCAACAGTGAAGGAATGTTGTTGCCCTTTGACAGCTGTTCAGTGGCTTCTGGGAAAACTGTTGGTGTTCTCAGTATGTTTTCTAGTGGACAGGCATGTAACCTAAAGTTTACTGCCACAGTGTGCAGTGCTCAGCAGAAAAGCAAACAGCTGAGTCATCAGGGAGACAGTGACTTTCTCAATACTGACTTTTTCCAAGTCAGACTTGAGACACTGAAGGGAAAACAAACAAATACAATTCAAAACAGCTGAATATGTGACTATTTATTACTCTTCATTATTTACAACTAGGTATCTTCCACCAGTTTAAAAGAAAAGTCTCTTCACGGGAATGTATTTTCTGAGTCATTGCTAACAGGTGCTCCAACTCTCTTTGTGTTCAGGTAACATGCCAGATCCCATAAAGGAAACTCACCATTACCCATCTCCCTGCATTAAGAAGTGATGAATTTCACCTGCAAGTGTCTTATTTTGGACTGCAGGCTGCAGCAATCCCAACTGTTACCTGCAGCCATACCTGGAACAGCTTCTTGAAACTAAATAAATGCTCTACTCTCATGCTGCACAATTAATCGCAAGGTTCATTTGACCTGATGCACTGTGAAAGGCACTACTGAACTGACACCTGTCTAATTATCTGCTTATCAACACTTTCCTGCTCCAACACACACACAGGAAGAATACAAGGGCAAAAACAAGGCAAGGAGAAAGCAGGGACACACACATAACAGGGAGGAAGCAAGAGAGAAATTACATATACTGAAATCTCTGACCTGGAATTCAATGAAACAGCTGACAAAGTAAAGCTGGAATTAAAGCTGGAGCATCATCCTTCCTAGCTTTTGTATTCTTGACTGGTTCACTGATATTTCCCTCATCTCAATCACAAAGAAGCTGTGTTATAAACTATCACATGGAGTACTAGAAGATCTGCCTGTTTAAAGTTCAGATACTACACAGAATGTTTATCAACATCTATTGTCTGTTCAGATTCCTCTAAGAAATTGCTAACCACTATGTACTTATTCCTGTGTTTAAAGATCAGGATATTGAAGAAAAAGCCCTTCATTCTGACCTTAAGGCAATGATGCCAAGTTCAGCAATGGACAAAGCTTTAACTACCAGCAAGAAAGCAAAGAGCTTGTGTTGCTACAACCAGAAAGCCAGAGCAATAATTCTCTAACAAAGCAGCAGTGGAGACAGAGGAACTTTAAGGAAGCTGAGAGTCCTCCTGTCCTGTGGCTCATTGGACACCATTTCACTTTCTGCATTTTTTACTTCATTAGCTCATAAATTAATGCCTTGCTAATAGATATAGGGAGGGGAAAATGCTGAAATGTTCTATGTTATTTTAATGGCATTTAATACACATCAATTATTTCTTCAGGCTCATTTAGCACCTAATGCTAAAGATGCATTCATTTATTTCTAGAAAGCAATATAATCTCAACATTTCTAAAGATATTCTTGCTACTCTGTGCAAGAGACCTGGAGTATTGTCACTAAGATGCCAGCCAAGAGTGAAGACCAAATGAATTGTCAGATTTCACCTGCTCCTTAGTGTGCTCATGAACAAGAAAAGAATGTCTTCTGCTTGCATATAAGGTAGATTTATTACTGAGATCTGATGAGATGCTACCCACTTTTTGCCTCTTGTCAACAGTTCTCATATAGCAAATTAGGAGGATCATCCCATTATTGTTCCTTTTAGGATACTTTGCCTATGGTGTCTTTCAATGCATCAGCCTTAAACTGGCATCTGAAAAAATGTGTTGCTTCTGGTTTATTTTTTCTTTTCCTAAGGAACAAATAAGTGTTTTTTTCTACTGTACCCACCCCAGTAGTTCCTCGCACATAGTTCTCAAGTCACTACCAGTAATGAGTGAATTGTTCACATTAAAACTGCTTATAGGGCCAGCCAAGATGCAATGCCACATGCCTTGTGCTCCAGCACGCCCATGTACCTGTGATTCCTGATGTCAGACAGACCATCCCACACAACAAAAGGCAGCTCTGCCTTGGCTGTCATCCCACTCAGCAAAAGCAACATCATGTTATAAATCAGCTAGAACATCACGCTTGATAAAGTGCCATTTCCTCATTCATTTTCATCAGTAGTAAGAGCCAGTTGCACTTCAGGAAGCACACAGGGTACCACAAAAGGACTAAGTTCACTTCAGAGCTTCTCACAAAATTGCTGCAGAATTCACACATCAAGCAATGCCACTACCCAAGAACAGTACTGTAAGCAATTTTGACTCATTAGTGTCTTTTTTCTCCTTGATCCCATCCCTCAAGCCAGTTTAGTTCATCTGAAGGCAGTAAGATCCAACATAGCTCTGTGAATGTCAGTTCAGAAGCTTGAACATGGTTTGGCTTTCCTGCCCACCCCCCACATAGACTAATTCCTTGACTTCAAAAAAGATCGACCTTTTAGACTGTTAGTTTCTTATTCTGACATTGAGAAAGTGGAACACTTGAAAAAAAAAACAAAAAACCTAGCTTCAAGAAGGTACTAGTACCTCTTTCCCAGGGCAGTCAGAAGGAACCTTTAAATCAAGCTTTAAAGACGCCTCCCTTACAACAAGACACTTTCCCAGGCTCAAGGAGCAGGGAAAAAACCCTCTCACTATTCTCTGAACAAATTCACATAAAAAAACCCCTGAGTATACAAATTCCATGTGTCCACAAGAGCAACAAGTTAATAGAAACTTATTAAAAACCTTCCCCAGATAGCATATCTGAGATAGATAAACATGCGTCAGCTTATCCAATACAAAATATAAGCATGTCTGGGTAGTACAAAGCAAAATAAGTCAGAGGAAAATGTGTTATTTTCTATGATTCATTGGCCCCACCTGCAGAATCCCTTTCAAATCACTCACCCAATGGACCTTCCAACTTCACACAGATAGAAGAAATGAAAAAGGAAAACTAGAGGGAGGGAAGGAGGAAACCAATTTAACTTTTAACATTTCTTAGATGCACCAAAGATTTCATCTATGTAGTTCTATTAGGTTTCTGTGTGGATTCTCCTAAGATACATGTGGAAAAGCCTTCCCTGGGTTAACTGCATGAGACTCAAGAAAATGCAGATCATGAATTTGAACTTTCATATTTCTCTTTCTTGGAGAGCAGTCTTTTTAAAAAGTTTAAATAAACTATATATAGATGCTAGCAAGCTGCAAGGCTGAATACAAATCTCTGATCCAATACAAATATTTTGCCACTCAGCTCATGAGAGTGCACAGCACTATTCAGGTCTCCCAAATTGAACCACAGCAAGGCTACACATCCTCACAGTTGGTACCAGCAATTGTAATATCTATGAGGCAAGTTTATAGGCTTATTAAACCCAAACCACAGCAGACAAAAGCTTACAATAAACAAGGATGAAAAAGAAAAGATTAGACTGTAAATGACAAAGGAAGATGAGATTAAAATGTAAGGGGTACAGCATAGGCAGAGGAAAAATACTGCAGGCATGCTTTAATACATTAGAATGATTTTTTTCCTGCAGATGCTGGATGGTCTAGACATACTTTCAAACAACATTTCTGGTAGTTAATCCCTTAACTCTGCTAGTAGTTTGACAGGGTTGTAACACTACAAACAATCTTTATTATGCACTTATCTTCCCTTCCCTCCTCAAAAGGGAAATCAAGTGTGTAGAGCATAAGGTGCACTTCATATGATTTGTCAGGATAATCACCTCCTGACTTCGGAATGCACCTCCCACTAACTTCCATGCAACTGCAGACACACAGGAAGAGGGGAACAGTCCTTGTACATATTAGTGATACTCCCATGAACTTTTCCTTGCTCACTGTCTGACTCCATAGGATAGGGCAAGCGTTAACCACTTAAAATTAACTTTTGTCAGCACAATCTTCATTTTTATCCCGAACAGTAAAATTTCAGTGTTCAAAAAGCAAAAGAAAGAAAACATGGCAACCTTTGCAAGCAAAAGTAACATACTTTTATATGAAGAGGAGTCAAAAAAATCTTAATATACTTTGGGAAAACAGAACTATTAAGGCTGATGGTGAAACAGATAGCTAATAGCCCATGAAGTATTTAGCCACTACTCCCCCCCCCCCATCCTAATTTGAATATGAATTAAATTCATGGTTTCTTTGGCTTTAGGTTTTGAAGCCAAATATCAATTTTTTGGAAGTTTCCTTTCAGTGTATACATGTCCTTCAAAAGGAAAATCCACCATGTCAGCTCAAGGGTTGACTCTCAAAGATAATTTAAGTTTTTCATTGTGTCAAGAGAGGGTGGTAATTTTGGGTCTTCTTTTTCCTGCCTCTTTCTACCTTCAGTTCTTCAAAAAAAGCAGAGGTTGGAGGGAAGCAATGTCAATATAATCATTACTGAACAGACACACAAGAAGTTTTTCTATAGTCAAAAAAGTATTTTGATTTTGACAAAGTAGCAGAAACCCTGAATAGCATCCAGATTCTTATAAAGAATCATTGGCAATAGTATTCCTTCCTGGCTATCACTGAACAGTTTTCTGGCTTCAGTTTGATTTTACAAGTTTTCCTAAAAGTTTTGACCTTTGTAACCGCTTCACAATTTGGTTATTTTAAGTAGCACGAAAAACAGTGGGGTAGGGTGGAAAGGCTGGCGTGGGAAAACACGACTTCAGGTGTTGCTGAAGAGCATCAAACACACCCCCTTCTTGCTTAAGGGACAAGATGGAAAGAGTAGGAGTTTCCAGCCATAATAACTATCCCTGAAAAACCACAAGATGCACCACTGCATCAGAGGCGGCACAGCTGTAAAAGCCACTCCAGGAGCAACAACTGCATGGAACAGTTTGCCACAAAATTGCAACAACCTCAGAGATCAACATGACCTAGTTGGGCTATTGCAGGTAGATAACAATCTCAGATCCCCTCACAGATTCATTTTAAAAGGAAGCATGTGTCAGCTTAAGTTTCATATCCTTTTTGACAAGGTTGTATTACCTGATGGGGCTGTGAACTGGACCATCTGCTGTAGGAAGGAGCACCAGAAGTCTTGTTGGCTGTAGGTCTCTGCAAAATAAAAGAAAGGCATGTTAAATATGCACCAAAATGTCTGTCGTACACAGAGTCAACTTCGTGAATCACAACCATAGTGAAAAGAACAAACAAACAAACCCCCTAGCACCTAAACAAAACTCTCCAGAAGCCACAAATATGATACAGTAGCATTAAAAATCACAGTGAAGGTTTGCTGAATTTGCTGTTCAGCCTTGAACCTCAGAACCTCAATTTTCACCTTAGTTTAAACATGTCATCTAGACCCCGAGCTTAAATGCTAAACCCTAACCTAAACTGCAGCTTCAAAACACCAATCATTAGCCAGGAAATTTACTCAGATTAAGCAAACGTGTTCCAAAGGGAAGAACAACTGACATCGACCTGGACTCATATAAAGGCTTTGACATGGTCCCACACAACATCCTGGTCTCTAAATTGGAGAGACATGGATTTAACAGATGGGCTGCCCAGTGGATAAATTACTGGCTACAAGGTCACACTCAAAGAATAGTGGTCAATGGCTCAATGCCCAAGTGCAGACCAGTGACAAGTGGTGTTCCTCCTGGTTCAGGAGAGTTCAAGGGAGGGTGCCAAGTGAGAATACAGCAGAATTGTTCTTTCCCAAAAATGAAACTTGGGTATTTTGGGAATAGGTAATAGATTATTTATTTATCAGATTTTAAGAAAAAACAGTCTTTATGCTTTATCCCTATGTTTCTGTCACCCATTTATCTTTTTTCTGAAACACTAAGACCATACCATCTACTTTCACATCTAAATCATATTTCAGGATTATGTGTGTCATATACAGATCTTATAATCAAACTGTCTTCAATATTGCAAAAGAGTCAATACAATATGGTATCTAGTAGAACCTCACCAATTATTTTAATACCTATCATCCCTGCTTTCAAAACTATGACATCAACTTCAATACCAGTTAGTCCCAGTTTAGGCTAGAGCCTAGCATAACACAGCACCTCCAAATCCCATCCCTGGTTACATGAATTTGGTATTTTTAAAAATCCTAAAACACCAGATGCCACAGCCAACAGTCAAATTTCTTGCAAGCATATCATTATTATATTGTGTAAGCTCCGATTTAAAAAAAACCCTCATGACAACAAGGCTATTCATATCAGGAAGACCAGATAGGTTTTGAATTTCGTTCTCATGAGATCTGAATTCAAACAGGCTCATGATACAGACATGAGATACTAATTTATTAGTACATTATGTCACCAGCAGGATGCTAATAGGGGGACAATCATATTTGAACCATATGGACATAAATTTTACCAAAAAAATCTAAGTATGACAATCCATGTGAGATTATTACCACAATGTAGTACACTCTTTGTAAGGATGAAAATAAATAGCTTATGGCTTTTAACACCCAAGGATATAGTACATTTCTATGCCAATTATAACCACTAGGGCTTATACATCATTACATATTCTAAAGCTGGCATGTCATTCCCACTAATGAGAAACAGCTACTGCTGTAATTGTGCTTGTGTTACTCTATCAAAAAAAGAGTTATTTTACAAATTTAATTAATAGCATACTGTATAGTGTATTTAGCTTCTCCTAGACACCCTTCCTTCAAAGGGCAGGCTACAGATACACCACGCAACAGAATAATATTTTCTTCCAGCAGAAACTTCAGAAAAGAGAAAGTGAATGTAATGCTGATTTCAGCTTTAGAAAAACTTATGGAAACTATCTCCATCTGCTTCAGAGGAATGACTGGTCAAACTATAAACAAGTTCAATGATGAAATAGATGGAGTGTTTCTAGAAGCATCTGGAAGTTATTTTCCAGCAAGATGACTTTTCACAAGCACTACACATCTTTCTTAATTAATATATACATATAAAGTATGTCTGCCTTTAGTATGATCCAATAAAACTGCATATTCCTCCTGTCTAAACTCATAAATATCAGTCTTGGGTTTCATTACTTACTCCAATACCGGTTACCTTTAGTAGGTACATTTCCTTTAGAGCAATCACTCTTTTGAACTCTTACATCTCAGTTTCAAGGGCACGCAAAAGATAGATATCCCACAGAGAAATAGTATTGCAATATTACAGAGAAACAGGCAAATCCTTTCTAGGACAGACACCCAGCAAACAAACACATCCAAAGACAAAGGCAGAAGATTATTTTTATTTTTTTTAACTTTACAAACAAGAAAGGACTAGAGCTTCAGAGGTATTTCTGAATCTGACCTCCATCTTTCAATTTGATTATGAAGTAGGCATTTTAAAAAAACAAAACACCAGTAAAAATAGTAGTATAAAATGTCTAAGATCAGCATTTATTTCCTGTACCCTTCCAGGTGTTTTTTTTTCCTCCATTCACAGATCAAGAAGTAGGCTCACTTGCATGTTCTGAGGCAACTAAACTACCAGGTTAAAGAGCAAGGGCTTACACACAGAAGCTTCTCTACTTTCTATATCAGACTACTTCGAGTAGAATCTGAAATACCTAGGAAACGTTTTCATTGAGCTTATCTCCAGGTTGTAATGGCAATAGGAAAAAAAAACCCTGAAGGCCAAACCACAACTCCTCCTCATCTCACTGAGGTAAGCGGCTTAAAAAGTTATGAATGAGCAAACTCCAAACATACGCACTCTTGCTCTTATTTCACTGCAACCAATAGCAACTACAAAACCACCTACCTCTAGGAATATGACTCTTCACACCTGGTAGCCAGGGGCACAAGCTATACTACATTTTCTGCTGGATGAGTACCTTTTGCATACAGCTTGAGCCACAAAGGAAATCTCAAAGTGTTACATTTTCACAAAGTATTTTTACCAGGGAGGACACAAGCTGCATCAGCCCTTTAAGCCACATCCTTTTTTGCTTCAGTTAAAACCACCTCTGACACCACTCTTTCTTTTGAAAAAGGAGCACGCACACAAAACATTTAAGGACTCTTTGACTGGCACAACAAGAACTTGAAGACGGGCCCTGAACATAAACTTACCCTCTAGTCTTGTAGAGTTCCCCAACAGCAACATTAAAAACATCTAAACAAAACTGTTCTCAACCACCCCAGGGCCTCCAGCAAGTCCAATGGACCTCTCTCTCAACTTAACTAATTTTATACCCAGTCCTTCTACTTTCCCAGCTCATTTCTACTCACTACAAGCTGCCTCTCAGTCATAGGTAGGCACAAAAACCCCTCCCAGCTATTAAGAACCTAATCACCTGCCACTGCACTAATTACATGCTTGTCCCAGCTGTTCCTTATGTCCTTGACCTTTCTTCTAATTTCCTCCACCTGTGAAGAGAGGTTAAACTCACTCAGCTGCAGGTGACCACCAGTTGCTTTAAAAGACCAATGAAGTTCTGCTGAAAACTTTAGAAAGGTGTAAGAATCAGAACACACTGTACTTCTGAAGGCAATAAAGCTGGATGTGTGCATATTTGAGATGGAAGTTGAAAAAGTGGCAAGGAAAGCTCATGGTTTACACACGGCTGCCCAGATAGGACTCAGTATGAGAGGAAAAATTTGATGTAGGTGCAGGTGCAACATTTCAAGCACACACACCCAAGCCTGAGTGTGAGGAAAAATAGTACTTTCCATAGCAATAAAGCGGCACAGATAAAAAGAGAGCAAATGAAGCAGTGTATGTACAAAGATGCTGTTTTATATGCAGTTCACAGGAAAACTGTTTTCTCAGAACATTCCTACTATTGAACACAGTAGATAAGCATAGCATGAAGCATTAAAAAAAAATTAGGAGAATACATGGAAATTTGAGTATGACTCAACAGGAAAGCTCATAAAAATATGTGTTACTATCTCATTCTTGAGTGAAGGTCTTAGTGACTGTATGCAATACAAGACAAAAACATATACAATACATAAAGAATTGCTCAGTCAGTCAAGGAGAGATTCAATGTAAGGCCACATTCCAAAATTACAAAACAAAAAAAAAGAACTATGGCACAGGGAAACAATTACAATTATCATTATTGTGTCAGTATTTCTAAAAGCAAAAAAGAGTTTATACTCTGATAACAAAGCCAAAGTTTACAATTTGTTCTACATGCAAATAAAATTAGAAAGTCTTCTGATGAGCATGGAAATTTATCCCATTAGCTTAGAAGAGAATCTTAAGATGGGATGAATTCCTGCCTAGAAGTACCTGTCTCTTTCCATTCATGTACTGGACAGGAAGGCTAAGCAGCCAGTTAAATTGAGACATCTAACTTGGGATGGTTAATGTTAAGTGAAATTAAATCTACCCACAGTTCCCATTCTCCTTCCTACCAAGAGATCTAAGCAATTTGTACTTTTCTAGGGCTTAAAGAGTTTTTGTGGTAGTAAATTTGCTATGTAAACAGGGTGCCTTATGAACTCCTGCAAACTGTGTTAATCTTTAAGATGCAGCTCATTGGTAAAGACATGAAGTACTGTCTTGACTTTCTGGAATTAGTGAAAGTTTTCTGGCTGGGCAAGAATGAGAGAAAAGAATTCTGTTTATAAATAGGGAAAATATAATATGGAAACAGAATATAATGCTAAAAAATCATATCAAAACTTTTTTTTTCAGAGAAAAAGTACTTAGACGTACCTGTAATACTTTGAGAATACAGTTATGTGATATACATGATAAACCACCAATTCCTATGCTCTTTTGTTTCCTAGACTAAAATTTTCTGGCATTCAGCAGCTATCTTGTTTACCAGTTTTATTAGAGATGTTTCTTACGCAAAGAGTATAGAGTCCAGCTGCTTATGCAAATGAAAACATCAAACTCGGGTTATATTTTGCACTGTTCACTACCTAGATTACTTTTTTCCTAATATTTGTTATGGTTTTTCCCTGATATTTTTTCTTAAATTCAAAAATTCATTTGCTCAACAAAGCAATAGAGACATCTGATAACTCTGTAAGATGTTAAGGAACTGAAGTTCTTTTTCTGAAGTTTACATTCTTTTTTTCATGGAATTTTGCATATCTGTGACTTTTGCAAAGAGGAATCAATAATGTTATATTGAAAAGAAACAATATTTAATGGATATTTATTGTGTGATACAGGCCTTTGGGTTTACCTGTTCATTTTATTTTTTTCACAGCACAAATTTATGAAGAGAAACACGACTGAAAAATAAAGTTTTAACTTCTCACACTATAAAGAGCTATAATATCTTTTATGACTTTCCAGGAATGAATAATAGGTGAATTCCTTTTAACACTAACCATAGCAGACTGGAGCAGCAGGGAGCTGGTTTGTGAAGTCTTGAGTTGGAGGTTTTTCCCCTTATTGAGCTTATTCCACAACAATGTAGAAAATGACAAGTTTTTAATTTCTACATTTGAGTTAAAGAGAAATGGTGACAACTTATCTGATTCTATCTGATCAAAAATGGTTCTTAGAGAAATTACAGTCTGAAATTTGAACCAGTGATATGTCATGAAACAACATAGACTTTTTGCCTACGTATCAATCCATACTTGCCTGCGTTCCAGCTCCACACACCCTTAAGCCATGCTGATTCTCTGTGTGAGGTAAGACCTCACACACTTAATAATACTAAATCCTATACAGCCTCTTCCTTACACACATCATCTCAAAGGATCAGAGGAGTCAGCTCAGTGGAAAGGGTATCTCTGTGCTTCCAATCTGGTATCTCACCTGGCTGCATGGGGAGGCCAACCCCACTAAAGCCTGTTCATCACAAATGTGCTCCCACCCATGAAGCCATTTTCACTCCTGTGTCATAAACATACACAATTCCTTGTTCCCTTCAAAACCTCATCACATTTCTCAGCAATACCAATGCTATGCTGGAAATTCATAGCTAGTGCCACTTTGGACATACGACAAACCAAATTCCAAATACTTTAAATATCTATGGTTTCTTCAGAAACATACAAGTTAAAAATCCTCCAAAACTACCTAGAAAACTGCCCTCTTTCTAGTGAGGCTAGCACTACAAAATTCAAGAGAGATGAATTTTGATTTTTTTTTTCCAGTTAGGAAAAATGAAGTGAGAAAAGGTTGATAATTAGATTAATAACAGCAATGTCATTTCATTACAAGTATACAGTAGTTTTTACCATGCAATGGCAAACATTATTGATCATGGGGTTAGGACACAAAATTAAATTTAGTGATGTTGACAGCAGTGGAATGATGGTACGTGACATGACAATATGGTCTTTTCTTCCATGCAAAGGGCACATGATGCATTCTTCAGCTAGCTTGGCAGCTGAGTGAATAGCATATGTCAAAAAGACATCATTGGTTTGCAGTGATGAGATGATACAGGGGAGTCACCAAATATGTTGTCTCACAGAAGTGTAAAATCAAGATGAAAACATTAAAAAAGCAGCTGATCTGGAGAAAATGGCAGGAAATAAAATGTAACAGAGTTACAAGAGGTAAAGTTTGTAAGTAATGAAATACACTTATAAGTTGTGTATGAAAAAGTGCACAGTGGGAAAACAATCTTTCCTTAACACTGTTACACAATGTCATTAGGGATTACTTCCTCTAGCTTACAGAAATCAATGTTATGACAGGAAGAGACAGAGTAGGAGAGATATTGACTGAGCTGTCAACCATCGAAGTACATCTCTCTGAACCTGTGGGTTTGGGCTTTGATGAAGCAAATGCATTCAGTAGATGCTTTTATAGGAACTTGGGCACTCACTCAAAGTACTCACTTGTGTTTTATATCCATTGTCTGCTCTTGATCATCAACATAGTGACTCATAATTTCTGAGGCGTAATTGCCAAAAGTACTACAAGTCATCTGTGGCTCACGCCACCTATGGATTCTTGACACTAACAATTCGACATGCACTCTGAACCATGTTGTAGGGCTTGTCATGACACTGGGATTTCCTCTCCTTTTTCTCTTTGTCCACTCCTGTTCACCAGTTTAATACAGACATTAAGGAAAGGAAAGAGAAAACTTCTAGACAAAGCCAGGGATGAAAATATCCTCTCTTCAGAAACCCTTTACACTTTACCAATCTGGAGTTTCGTGCTAAAAACCCTCCGATCCTGCATTATATGACCTCTCATATCCTGCTTGATTGTTAAAACTTGTTAATAATTAATATATTTGACATTTCAAAGTGTTTATTTCAATGGTAATGAAGTCCACAAGCATTTTATATCTCACGAATCAAATAAGAACTGATATTAGAGATTGCACTGTCCATCTAAAACCACATCTACCTTAGCAGAACTGACTGGTCAAGCTTGAGGCAACAATACTGTAGCCTTTAACTCCTTCTCCATTTCAGTCTGTATTGATCAATGAAAGTGCAGTGTATTTGAATCACAATAAAGCTGAAAAACAACTACTGTTGGTGAGAAACAATAACATCTTTCTTAGGAATTTTAATATGGTGAAAGGACTACTCTGTGGAGATGCTACACACACCGTGATTTGCTGTGCAATTGGCATTTTCTTCCAAAGCCAGAGAGTTTGAAGATAAGCTGCAAAGAGATCAAGGAACAACCTTCAGATGGAGTTGACATAAAGTTGGCATCCTTACACCATAAAACATACAAATAACAAATTGTAAGAAAGTCAGACTTGGAAACACCCAATTAGATAAGGCAGGGAAATCATCTCAGTTTGAGAGAAAAAAAAAAAAAAGGAAAAAATATGGAAACATTTGACGCTTTGAGGTCAAGAACTCTCCCAAGCACTACAGAGAAGGTAGGGGAGCACATGACAGCCATATGAGAGATAGTTTAGTGGGAAAGTGGCTTTCTAAAAGTTAGTAGCTGCTTCTTTGGAAAAAAGACTGTGAGCTAGGAAGTATAATATTGTGTTGTAGCATTATTAGCAATTGGTAATTTAAACAACCAATCAGGGAGCACAAGAGTACTGATATTGCCAGGACACCTACTCCTGTTGAAAGAATGCACAAGGAAATATAAGCTATATTATCAGAAGAACTAGGAATATATGACATCTTTTATGTCCTTTGGACTCTCACCATTTCCTGAATAAATGAAACTCTGGGGCACAAGAAGGTGTAGGGGAAGTGGTCACAGCACCAAACCTGTCAGAGTTTAAGAAGCATTTGGACAACAGTCTGAGGCACATGGTGTGATTGTTGTCCTGTGGAGGGCCAGGAGTAGACTTGAATGATCCTTGGAGGACCCTTCCAACTCAGGATATTCTATGATTCTATAAAATAAACAGTCTTGGTTATGGCAGACAGTGGAATGGGATTGGTTTTCTGGGACTGAAAGATGGGCTTTCTTCAGAAGTTTGCATAGGTCTGCAATAATGGAATTAATGTTGTTTTGTGACAAAGGAATGAAAAGGAAATTCATTGTAATGAGAGCTGTTCTTTTTCAGCATCTTTTCGGAGAAAGATTATCTATCCCATTGTAATAGCACACAAGAAATATGAAAAGTGACCCAGAATTTTTAAGTAATATCAGGTCTGAGATATTAAAAGATAACCAAGTGGCCACACTGAAAACTGACATTGAGTAGGAAACCTTCAGAGATGCACTATAGAGAGTATCAAAAAACATTAGAGGAATAAATAAAAGTATAAAAACAATGGATGCTCTCATAAAGGCATTGGGGGATCTTGCCTTTTCTTATTAATGTTTAGCAAAGAAAATAAGAATTCAGAATTACACATACATTGAAGATTACAATAAAACCAGAAAAGAGAAGAGCCTTCATAATGCCAAAGACAATAGTGCAGAAATTGAAGTAAAAGATGGTATACAGTAGATGTAATAATCAGAATATTTTACGTATGTTTCAGTACTGGGAGGCAAGGGCATGAATCATGAAGGTTCAGTAAAGTACAAAAATAAAACTCTTCATTTGCAAACAGTGAGATCACAGAAAGGTGGAGGAGGTACTGTAATGATCTCTTTAATGGTGAGAGATAAAAGTGAACAACAAAACATTATTTTCTAGATAAAGGAGTCATTCTCAGACAAATCAAATTTTTTAAGTATTCAAAAGGCAAATAGATATTCAGAAAAATACAGGCAATTTCTGCTAAATTATTAAGATCTGGATGCAATAAGCGTATTCAAATTTTTTACAACCTAATTTTGCAAACACTCCCTAGGAGTGGAAAGAGAAAGTCACATTTACAACTTCAAAATAAGGAAGAATTGGAAATTTGGGAGTTATTTGTATGTTTCTTCCCATTTCAACCTCAAAAATCCAGTCTCCATACCTTTTACAGACATATACTCTTTAAACAGGAAACAGTGAGAGACAAGCAAGTATTGGTGTCTGGCAAAGAGAATGATGTTCCCTCCCAGCATTAGTCACAAAAACCAAAAACAAGTAAGCAATTTCAGTTAGGTGTTGTCTCAAGGGAAGACACTGATATAATGACAACTAAGGGATCATTCCTTAGAGGATTTAGGAAGAATAATCTGGTGGATCTTGGGCCATTAAGGAGAGGATCTAATTTAGAAGAAAATAGCACCAGTATGCAACTATCATGTAGAAAGTTAAGTGCTTTCAAAGTAGGGAGACTAATGAATTTCTGCTCTGCTTTGTAGCAATCCAGTGCTAAAGTGGGAAGAGGAAGAAGCACCAGAGAGGATTACTAAGAAAATAGTTAGCTGACTTTTGAGCAGAACCCACAGCACCACTGCTACTGCACAAGCAACCTGCTGGACATGAATTACATAGAGGGATTCTAGTAGGGCAGGTAACACTCTTTTGCAAACAGTATAGTTGTTTATGTGAATGCTGTGAAATCCTATACCTATTGTCTCCACCTGCCTTCCTTTTGACCCGGTACCAGCTTTTAGGTCCTCCTTGTTGGGAAGCGCTGGGCTTGCTCCCTGTGTCCAGTGTGCACTCCTTGTCTCCCTGGCCTATCACACAGTCTAAATCCCAGCACCAGAGAAGGTGAGACAGGCATTCAGATCTGGCTGTCACTGCAAGAGGAGAGGTGTGACAAAGTGGCTAGAGCAGCAATAACTGTGAAATATTATCATTCCAGCTTCTTCAAATGCCCCTCTCTGCACTGCGATCGAGGCACACCAGAGCAATAAATCCTTCTAAGAGCCCTTAAATCTATCACAATAATTGCAAAATGCGGAGCAGACATACATCTTTTCTGATAACATAGAATGCATAACTTTGTTTAATTTTTTTAACATTTTCTTATGATTAAAGTATAAAATAAAAGAAAATGTAGCATCACTGTCTACTTTCAGCCTAGTGCCTCTTTTCAAAGCCCTGAGGAGTTCAGCATGGAAAAAAGATTAGCAAGATTGTCAACAGAAAGGGGCAGATATTTCACTGCTCTATTCACATGGATTCTAAGCACTTACGAATGAAGGTAAATAGCACTTGCTTCTAGACTGCAGAAAGAATTAACAACACACATATTTCCAGAAATTTCCTAAAAACATTCCCTTTAAATTTCTTTCTATAAATATGACAGCAAGCCTCCATTCCTTTAGCATAAAGAGTAAGTGAAATTGGACTGTATTTTATCAGAGAGGTCAAATATTTAAAATAATAGTATTCTTTACAGTTGGTCAACAAATATATGTGAAAAGAAACTTCAAGGAATACACAGCCAATAATGAGAGGCAAACTTGGGATTGTGAGCTTGTCCTGTGTCAATTTGTTTAGCATACACTAACCCTGCCAAATTAAGAAAATTCCAAGTGCATTAGGAAAGGCTGCCCTCTTCAGACAAACTTAATAAAATGTACACAGAATTTCTAAGTATCTTGAAGTTAAAATAAGAATGTGGTGAAATTACCTGTGCAGTGCAGTATCAGCATAAAATCAACTTTCTTCTGCTTAATAACAATTTGTTTTTTGCCATTAGCTACATATTAATGTGTGCTTCTTTAGACTCACTTCGGATCCATTTATACATTTTCTATAAAGCTGTTACAATTTTCAGGTATATGCTGAAATACAGAGATATAACTAAGAAATTTGTTAAGTCTGAGCTTTTCCTCTGTCATGTTTTCTGTTGTCATATGAAAAAATAACACATTTTGTAGTGCTGAATTTCTATCACAGGGTACTTTTCATTAAACATGATAAAATTGCCTATTTACTCTACCAAAATTTGGGGATTACAAATATTTTGATCTCTCTAATGTTCCAAACTAGTGAGTGAAAAAATGTTTTCCTCATCATGATTGGTGTTTTATATTTGATGGCTATTTTTACCTTATTTTCCTTAAATCTTTCATGAACAGCAAGGGAACAGCTTACTTAGACAGAAGGGTATTTTTTCTTTTCCTCACTGTTTGTCATCTGAGTGTCTTCACAGGTGAAATAGTTGATTTTTATCTTGCATCACACCAGCTGGCAAAACACAAGCCCACCAGGTATTTTCATGCTGAATATCATAAAATTTTCATAAGAAAGATGAACAGTATGAAGTAAGTAACCATATGTGGCTTAAAAACTATAAATAACATCATCCAATTTATTGGGGAAGGTGAGATGGAAGTAAATATTTTCATTGATGTTTTGCATTGAAAACTGAAAGCTATGTCATAGAATCTTCTGAGGAGACCCATAAATACAGATTATGGCCCACAATACCAAACCTGATACTTATCTATCAAAAATTTTCAAGTCCTTTAACAAGACCTGGGGCCATACAAGGCAAAAGAGCCACTAACTCTCAATATAGACCCCTGAAGTTCTCCAGAGCAGGAAGCAGAGATAATGCTACTTAAAGATGCTCCTAGTGACAGAAAGATACAAGAGATTTAGCTGCCAGCTTGATGGGATTCTCTCCATTCATTTTTAGTCAAGGTTTTAACAAAGTTTCCAATGTCGTGATGTCTCAGGAGAACATGTCTAACTGCCCAATAAGTTTGTGACTGAGATATGGCTCTTTTTCATTGCAAAACACCTTTTTTTTGTTTTTGTTTTTTTTTTGTTTTGTTTTGTTTTTTTTGTCTCAAACACTGTCCCAAAGAATGGTAAATCCAATTCATTCTATATTCTGCTCCAAAATTGTTTCCTGCCTCCTTCACCACATCACACAGGCTTTCTGGACAACAGGCAATTTCATCTTTATATGTCGCTTTCCACAGACAGTCTCTTCAGCCTCTAATACAGGCAGCATTTCTAAGTTCACTTTAAGACAAACCACACACTCTAAGACAAACCCCACACTCCAACTATGTGAGGAAGGTCTACTCCTTTTTCTTTTTTTCCCTTTGATAAAATAGGATTCAGTTTAATATGTACTTTAAGTTAAGAATTACTTAAATGCTTTGTTGAACTGAGGCCTGAAATGGGACTTTAATTTCCTTAACAACTCTCAATATACCATTCCTAGAATAAATGTAGAAAAATCAGACTTTCTGAAAAAACGTGTCTCTTGGGTGCTAGTACAAGCAAATCATTGAGCAGTAAAATAATGCCAAACTATAAATCTCATATCTCCCAACACTTATCCATCTGCCTTCCCACTATGCTAAGGAGCAGGTCTTGTTTAAAGACTGATGTTAGAGCTGGAAATGAGTACTTGCCTTTTAGTCCCCCCCTGTACTATGGTATTCAGTTTCATGTATAATTAATGGACTGAAATTTTAAGATAGGCAGAGTAAATAAATTATGAGTATTCAAAATACCACCCTTTTGCCAGTAAACTCATGTTATTCTTCACACTGACTCAGCCTCCTCTTGAGCTGCTATCTTTCATTTATAAGAACAGTATTT
This sequence comes from Pithys albifrons albifrons, assembly GCF_047495875.1. Lineage (NCBI taxonomy): Eukaryota > Metazoa > Chordata > Aves > Passeriformes > Thamnophilidae > Pithys > Pithys albifrons. The sequence goes on along the minus strand of NC_092464.1, from coordinate 40,797,066 downwards.
TCTGTTATTTTGTGGTATGCACTTACTATAATGATTCCAATGAAGATTATTTCAATGGTAAGCATCACCATATGACCATGATTTTGTAATAATCAAAATGCACAGTTTTGTTTGTGTATTTTTTTCTTCATTCAGAAGACATATTAGTTGAATACCAGCATATTATATGCTATTGCTAGTTCTTGCACAATAGAATTCCTGAGAACTGTGCTGTAATTCTTTCCTGCAGTGAAACACAGGGGTGTCCACATTGGCATTGAATTTTCTTACACTGTTAAATTATAAGGCTGCCTGTAGTATGAAAAAAGATTGGGTTATGAATTTTCAGAAGTGACAGATTCCGTTATATAAACCACTGGTGAGTCTGGGAATGCCATTCAACATTTTCAGCTTTGGAATTAATGTTATTCTACTTCTTCCCATGAGAAAATTAAAAATGTTCACAATTTTGCTGGTGCAGTGCAGTTCCCATGACAAAGTCACATCCCTGGGAAAACCACAAATATTCCTTCCAGTGGTGGGTGCACAGGGGTACAATTCTGACCTGACAACTATGCACCTGTTGTGACTTGCTGAGAAACACGAACAAGGACCCTAAAATTAAAAGGCTGCTCAACAAGACAGCCACAGCATACTTCTTGTAGAAGACAAGGCTTACAGACTTGAAAAAAATTAGGTTTTGTGGAATGCATTATAAGCCTCCTTTTTGTAAAAATACTGGGGTTTTTTTCTCCCATACAAGCCTTTCCATTTCTTTCAGGCCCACACTGGGGAGAGGGCTAGTCAGGTTCATCCTCTGTCCTTCAGTATTACAGATGTGGCATCAAAAGTGAACTGTGACATAACTGTTTGGTACCACTTACAAAAGTTAGTAGGGCATTCTTCCAAAATTTACTTCACCCTGTAACAATCTGTAATCACAGCCTCCTGAGTCCTTTCAGGACTTCATAAAGTAACTTGAGCAGTAAGAACTCTTCTATGTGCAGCAACTTTCAATAAAAAGAATTTGAACAGGTAAATGAACACAAGAAAGTTTAGGAACATAGAAAAAACACAAGAAATGAAATTTTGCAGCATAATGAAATAGAAATCCGTATTGAAAAATTAGGGGAAGCCAGTGTAAATTCAGAGACAAGACAAAGATCACTGATTTTCCTTAGATAAAAACAAGACAGCAATCTAACTTTGTTCCAAACATTGGCTGATAAATTCATTCAAAGGAATACAGTTTGATTTTGCCTGTCTCCTTTTTCTAGGCAAAACCCATCAATATAGCAACACTGTTATTCCAAATCCTGCAAGCTTCAAAGTCCTCTCAGATACTTAACCTTCAAACTTCTATCAAGCAAATGGGGGAAGTGAAGACCACTCCTCCCTAAATACTCAAACCTCTCAAATAACATGTTGATATAACTTCATTGTACAGAATTAATTTAGATTTTACGTTCCAACAAATAGGAATATCTAACACTATATGCTTCAGAAAATATCTCTAGGTCTCTGCAATTATTCTGGGCAGAAACTCCCCAGGTGTGCACTAGGATATTTCTAACACCTTCTTGTCGTGTCAAAGACAGGTGACAAAGCAAGGATGACCACCAGGCTCGTTCACGTGCAAGAGCGAGTAGTTTTCGCATTGTTTGATCTCTGTGCAAGCACCAGCATGGCCACTCACAAAATGTTCACAACCTGCTTTACACACTTGAACACTTTGGAAGGTGGAATATGAGATTTTTCACTATCTTAAAAGTAAGCTTCAGTCAGCAGATGAAACTCTGGAGTAAGACAAATAGATCTAAACACATTGGCACTGGGGTTCAGGAAGTCAGGTGTGTGGGAAACCTCACTCTGATAGACTCAAACTACAACCTGTGTGGAATATCTCAATAAGAGATGAAGTATAGAAAAAGAACAGCTCTTCCTGGATGTGTTGCCAAAAAAAAATGTATATTCTTGAAAAAAACCACAAGGATAGAAATGAAAGGACAGTCATTAAAAATGGAAGCAGTTGCTCAAGACAGTTTTACCACACTTAAACATAGTGTAAATTCATTCAAGTCATTGGCATTGGGGAAGGGAGAGATTACTTTAAAATTTAAACTGGCTTTTCAGATTGCACACAGAAAAGCCATAATTTAACTCATGCAACCTGCTTAAGTTCAGTCAAAAGAATCATCAAAGAAGGGCAGAGATCCAGTGAGCCACAACAAGTCTTTCACCAGGTGTACAGAAGAGTTTCAGGTGTGTAATATCAGCAGGATGTTACGCTGAGTTCTGTGTCAGGGCACTTGGCTGGTGAAATACAGTCTATGGTTGAAGCAGGTCAGGTTTCCTTCTGACATGAAAGTTATATCCAGTGATATGAATACACTGGCTGCATTAATATGTTTAACATCAGGACTTCTACATTCCAGTGGGTGATTTGGCACACTCTACTGGGGAATGATTCTGTCCTCGGCCAACACAGCTTATTTCAGCTCCCTCAGAGAAACAGAGTCTTCTCTTCCAGCTGTGTAACATGGGTCTGATGTCACATTTTGTAAAGCCCCTTAGGTCCAACTTTGGAACACCAGCACAAGATCATCGTATAAGTTGGGGCTACTCACAGACATGAAGACTGAAAGAGGCCTTGGCAAAACAATCACTGAAGTCACATTTGGCCTGTGCCCTTGTACCTTCAAGCTGGGATTTTCAAATTTCATGAACATGAAATACCCCTTCATTCCTTTGAACAAACCAATATGAAGCCATAATGAGCCTGCAAATAGTGATTAGCATTTAAAGTGGCACCCTCAATAATAAAATCTCTGTGAGCCACATTATAATTTTCTGGAAGTGAAAGAAACTCTTCACATCTACCTCACAGGAGCCTAACTTTGCTCTCATCCTACTAAATAAGAGGTCACAAGGTATCAATTCCAGTGAATTGCTGCTATGGATCTTCACATAAGATTTAATTCTTGACATTTCATTTGCAAGCTTTCTGGAGGCTGTAGTTTGTGGCACCCTGCCCTGTTCCCTTCCAGCCTGAACAGCCAGGCTACAGGAGGCTGTAGTGAAACCTTTCTACTCCAAAGAATTACACGTCCTCCCAAGCAGAGATGAATAACCATCTCTGAAGTTCCCATTACACTCAAAAATTCTGCTCCCCACATCTGGAGCGTGACAGAGTTATGGGGCTGTGAGGGTCTTTGTGGTATGCTCTGCCTCTCTCCTACCAGCTGAGACCAAGTCCATGGCAGCCACTTATAGTTCAGCTCAGTCTTCAGCGAAGTATTTAATCAATAAATGTAGTACATGGCTAGTTAAAAGCACACGGGAAGGATTTGTTCTGACATCAGAGTGAAGATTAGTAAAACCAAAATAATAAATGAAGAAAGCTTCAGCCAGAAAAAATACCTGAACCTACAAATGGGGAAGTGTTCAAATATGAGTAAACTCTCATTCCTATCTGCTCCTGTAGAAGTAGGTGTTAAGCAGAAATGCTTAATGGAAACAAACCTAACCTGAGCAGGCTCTTTCAGGAGAGTAAATAGACAGAAAAGTCTCCTGATGCCCATTACTTCTCTTTCTCCCTTCTGTCGCAGCCCACACAAGGATGTTGGTCAAACAGTTCAGAGAAAAGGGCAAGCACAGGCTTAGGAGCTGCATGTTCCCCAGAGAAGACTTCCTCTGCTCTGATTTTTGAAAAGCATAAAAACTCTTACTTTTCTACAGTAATCTTGAAATCTCTTCTTTTTTCCATGCTTGACTATAGAAACCCCATCTGAACTCTCTGAAAGAAAAATATTAAGCAGAACACCCAAAATTTTTAAAATACTGTAGCACTCGAGTCTCTGTCTGCCTCTCAGTGACACATAGCAATTTAAAATTACTGAAGCTCTTAAATGAAGTGCTTGAATTTGAAGGTGATCACCACTCTGAACATATGAATTGTACAGCTATCTGAACTATCAAAGCTCTTCAATTTACTCTAAGCAAGTCATTTTTGGAAGTGATAAGGGAGTCTGTGATTGCCCAGCCTGCACTGATTTAAAGCTTCTGTTCAGTTTTCTGTTCATTTTACAAGTACTTGAGTGATTCTGCTAGCTTATAGGAATGTGAGCTGAACACATTTGAGCAAGTTGGAGGGTATGTGTGTGACTTCAGGAGTCATGTCAAAGCAGGTGCTTTTACCTAGTTCTTCAACAGTTGTGTGGATGTAAAAACTGAACACCCATTTTCAAAGTCTTCAATTCACTTAATAGACAATGTACTTTTTTATGAGTGCACTGAAAATGTCATTGCTTTGTAGCTACAAATTGAAACCTATAATGCTCATCTCCAGGAAGCAATCATTAATGCCTTTTTTTACAATACAATATATTTAGTCTTGCAATTTTGGCACACAGTGCCTTTTGAAAGTATTTTCTTAAATGAACTAGTAACAGCTAGTTACCCTCTGTAATATATTGCTCAGTTATGAAACAGTTATATTCCACACACAAACCTTTTATAGCTGCAAGGACTACAGAAACACAAGAGATCCTTAAACTGTAGCATCATTCTTTCCTGTGCCGTCCAAAGTAGCTTAGGGCCAGAATGAGGCCTTGCCAGTTGTTGTTTTACTTTTTTTTCTAATTTGGACAGCTTTCTACTTATTCCCAGAATTGTTAAATATTGCACTATTTCCCACACTGCGTAAAGTTCAATTAGAGACATTCTTTCTAGGGCCTTTTTCTTGTGCTCCTCCAACTGCCCCATGGCAGATCTGTCACAGCTGATGCTCTGCTTTGATTCACAACTCCCAGCAAATATTCCCATTTTCCTTTCTGAATAGCATTAATGATAAAGCATAATTATCTGAAAACTCTGATGAATTCTAGTAGTTTTTCTAAATTAATTCCACTTAATGTCTCTCTTTATCTATCAAAGTAACTTCTGAGTTTTGTCATTTAGCCTCCCAGTTGCGGATGCTTGAAAATCAAGGCTCTTTTAAGTGGAAGTACATTTTGGCTATTTGACAGCATATCCTTTTATACCTCTGGACTGACCCATAATCTATTGCAGAAGATGTACATTATCACTTGTATGTTCTGCCTCCCAAAATTACATGTGAACTTGGACCTGGGGTGTTCTTGCTGCAATATCTGTTGTTTACTTACATGTGATTACTAACTCCTATTTATGATGGTAAACTGTCTTGAACTACATGGGAGGATTATTTTTTTGCCATTTTGAAGACTTCTGCAACAGCAATATCTAACTCCAACCTACCACTTCTGAGTCATATTGTGTTTGTGCTGTATCCACCTACGTTTTCTTTTAATGACCAGTCAAATACCACAGGTGAGATAATACAACCATGCTTGACATTTATCTATTATCAAATCATTCGCTCAAGTTTACATTGATTTAGCTGTGCACGCTGCACTTTGGTAAAATTATTTTTATTGGCACACTGTGACACATCAAGATGTTTCAGAGTAATCTGCAAGGAAATCTGTCCCGTGATTTCAGAAAAAGTATGAAGGGTTTTTTGAAGCCATTTGGTGATCTCTTAAATGATTAAACCTTCTGGGAAAAATCAGTTGATAGGTTAATTTTCCTAGTCAAAGTCCAGGCTTCAGCTCACCCACTTCTTTCATTTTGTTTTATATGTCCAAGTCGAAGAGTTTGCCTATCACTGGAAGAAGTACAACAGTCACAGTTGCTTGGTTTGCTAATTGCTATGAGTTTTTACATCTCTGCTCTTTGATATTTCTGTTATAATGCTGCATTCCCTATTATTCTATGGGATTTTCCTAGTTCCTTGCTTTGCAGAAGAGTTCAGTAATATATCAGCCATCTTGTCAGAAGCATTTCCCTGGTGGTATGAGCTTCACCTGAAGTTTTCTCAAGTCCCTGAATATTTACCATATTTTTATATTGCACCTGTAAAGCAAGTGCCATAATAGCAATTTCAGAATGGTCAGTCTTAAGTTGAACAGCTGAGCTGCAGCTTAACCAACTGACCTTCTTGATTAAATTATCTATATTATTCTCTTCATTCCTACTTATGTTGCCTTGTGCTACACTGTCCTTTTTTACAAACTTTTTGCTGTTCCTTTTTTTTTAAAGGTATTCATGAGGAGTTAACATTTTTCTTGGCTTGTTTGTGTTCTATCCCTCGGTTATGCAGACTTCAGAGACACTTTTCTGAAAATCAATAACAGCTGTTGCTGCATCCATGATATGGTCATTCAAAAAAGACAACGGTACATCACGGCTGACCCGTACAGGATCTGAGCCTCAACACATGTAGACTCCTTTCATTGGTACAATGTGAAATGTGAGGTTTTGTGTCTTGATTTGCCATTTCCTTATGCTTTTCAGGATCATAAAAAAGAAGACTTGGAAACGAATTGCAAGGGTATTTTGGCCCCACTCTTTGCATTATAAGTTAGGATCGAGCAGTTGTAGACTATCCCTGGTAGAGTTTCCTTTAACCACTTTTTAAAAACCGCTATTGAGGAGCCTTGAATGACTGTCCCAGTGTTGCAACAATTGCTCACTGTTCCCTCCCATCATTCATGTTCGTTTTGGAAGATGAAGTTTCCCCTCAGGCCTCTTTTTGCTAAATTGGACAAATCACTTCCTTCACCTTATTTCCATAAGCACTTTTCCTAATCCTCTTTTCCTGCTACCCTCCTCTGGGGTCTATCCAGTCTGTCTACTCTTAAGCTTGACTCCTAAACTCATATTTCAACTGCAGTTACACCAGTTCCAAGAGGAGCACAGCAGATTTCCTGCTGCTGACAAAAAATTGTTAAAACATCCCCAAGCCTCATTCTCATGTTTTTGCATCATCATCATAAAAGGGATGTGATTTTCTAGTGTGTTTGTTCTTACCAAACAAAAAATCTGGTAATTTCTAGTATCAGCTCATCTATACCTACTCATGTCTTCAAGCACCAAATTTCCTTTTATTAAAAGTTAAACCAAATGAAGCATTTCCCAGTGACTCCATTTGGATGACTCCCAGGGCTTGTAGACAGCCACATGATTTCCACTCACTCTGAACTCTGACACGGCACTGATTATTATTTTTAACTCAAGCTCATCTTAAATATGGGGATTGCACTTGCTCATTCCATTCTCCATTGTATTTTGACTGCCTCAACTTTTTTTATTGCCATGATTGCAAAGGTACTGGCCCAGCAATGTCATCAATTGGAACACACTGATGAGTAACTCTGCCGTCATAACTGGCTCTTAGCCTATGAGTGATGCTGCTGCTTCTGCATTAACATTATGCTCACTGAATAGTAACTATCCTGCATCCCTGGATATATGACAGATTTCCTCATTTTTAAAATGCTTTTTGTCAGCAACAAAGTTTGTGTGCTACAAGGATTTAGGGCTTGCATTTTCCCATTTTTTCATTACCAATATGAACTTTCATTAGTGCAACTTTCATTCTAATGCTCTAGAAATTTATGTACATTTTTAACTTCAGAAAAGTCTGTTGTAGAGACCTGGCTATACCAACAACTCACATCAAGACCTGCTAAAATTGCTGAGTGCATTACCTTGCTTGTGAGACTACCTTAGAGTGCTTTTGATGCTTGACTTTATTTTGCTAATGAGTGTAAGTTATAGAACTATCAATCATCTGCCAGTCTAGCAAAACAGTGAGCTTCATTTCATCTGGCCTCTTTGACCTGTTAGACTTAAGTGGCCCTACTAGGAGTTAAAACTCCACCCAGCAGAGATGATAGGATCATTGAAACACAGGCTCTTTCATTACCGTGAGGGGTTGCCCTCAAAGACTGAAATCTCAGTGGTGGGACTCGTAAAGATTAACATTCCTTCCAGAACCCACTGCCCAGCATATCAAAACACTTCCACCTGAACTGAATCCCTGAATGCATATTTAGGAAATGAAACTGAAGGAGCCTGGTTTGGGAAGGTGCTGAGTGCTCACAGCTTTCAGCAATTTCATGGAATTAAATGAAAACAGTAGGTGAAACAATAGACTTGAGAGAGAAACACAGTGGCACATGACTATGATTTTTTCAAGAGATAGAACTTTGTGTGAACAGAAATAAAAATTCTTAAATGGTAAAATGATTAATTGCTATTTTTATATAGTTTAATTGATAGCCTAAAACCAAGACCAGATTTAAAATTAATCAAAGTTTCATAAATAATTGTGACTTCATGGTGATACAACCCTGAATAATGGACTCAATAATAGGTTAATCAATAGACTGATTCTTTCACTGAACAGAATATCAAATGAAAGTATTCACCTCTTATTTATATTCATTTGTATTTAGATGTAAGCATATGCAAATCTGACTTCTTGCCATACTGAAAGAGGATGGAGTATTACAGCATGAAGTGTTCAGAGAGAATTTCTCATCCATCTGAAACTGTGCACAAGGGTGACCCTAACAGTGCCCCTTAGCACTTGCAGCCCAACACATATTGTGTCTGATGTGCCAAGGAAAAGATACTAACATGGGTCCAGCCCATCCATCAAAATCTCTTCTTGGGGGAAACTCCCTCTCTGTTTTCTGCAAAAGATTGAGGGTCATGCAGGCAGGACATCCAATCTGTGTTATATAGTCCATCTGCACAGGTTGAACCCAGCACACTGTGCCTAACACCAGCTTGCAGATTTGGGGTGCATATAGGACAACCAATGCACTAAAGAACCTCTGCCAAGCAGGTGAGTCTTCACTCCTAAAAGACAGATAACACTGCCTCTCTGGAGGTTTCAGTGCTCCCAGATAACTTCAGGCAAAAGTTTTGAATGCCCTTATAATGAAAGACAGTTTATAGTATGCAAGAGCAGTTAGCAGTTGGTTGCAAAAGGAATGTGGAGGAAAACATGGAGATAATCATGCTATAAATATATCTATGATTCTGCATTTAAGGAAATAAATGTTTTAAAAGTAGGACATCTGTAAGTCAAGTGTTAAGCTAACAGTTTGGCAGGCCAACATGTTTTCTTTTATTCCTTTTGCTAGTTCTAGGTTATGTTTTCAAGTGTCAAGTCACTTTTCAGATCAGCACTGTATGTTTTCTTACCAAACCAAAGCAATGTAGATCTTATGAAATAAAAGTGCATATTTATTTGACAGTACTCTGCATTACAGCAGCCAAATTAAAATGCATTTAATATTTCCTGTGTTGGCTTTGTATTATTTATCAAATACTTCAATTTAGTTTTCTCTGTGTGTGTGTGTATGTATATATATATATATATATATATATATACACACATACGTCTTTGAAACTAAATTACCATTTCTCAGAACCCTTCAACAAGGGCTTTGTCATTCAAAGCGTTGTAAAGAGAGCTGCACCAAAGGGAGCCATTTGGACTGCACAACAATGAACTTTATTGATCCTACACAAGCCATAAACACGGTTACATTTTTCTGAGTGCCTTCTATGGGCACATTTTCCTAATGGCAGTGTATGTGTGCCTATGTATTACTGTTAAAGACAATATCACTATGCATCAAAGCACCTGTCCAACACACGTTCCAGAATTTCCAGTTCTGGAGTGAGATCTTTGCAACCTTATTGTACTCTTACTATCATTATTTAAGTTTAATTGGTGTCAACACTGGACCCACACTGAAATCCAAGACTGCGAAGATTTTCTGGCTTTTTATTTACACCAGATTAAATTGTATCAGCTATGGTAACTATACCTGTATACCAGTTCAAAAATAATATGGCAGAATGTTCAGTAACCACCACCTTTGGCTGAATTTTTTCTGCATAAAAATTACTACGATACAGAGTAGTGTCTATGTCAATGTATGGATTTACCAGTGGGGCTGTGTTAATGTATGGACTTGTATTCCTGATCACCTGGTTGGACCCAACATCTCTTGGAGCGTGTCTTTGTTCCTACCCAGGCATGTTTCCTCTCCTCAAAACCTGGGTCTGGGAGAACACTGTGTTTGCATGGCCAAGTCTTATCCTACATGGAAATAAAGCATGACTAGTTTGTGTGCCCGGAATGGGAAGCACAGTAAGGAGAGTTCTTGCAGACTAGTACCATAAACATAGCCAATGTCAACAGGGTTATTTTACAGCAAATATTGAAGAGGAGATTTTCAAAGAAACATAAGAAACTCATGAGCAACCAGGGATCAAACACCTTTAGGCTCCTCTAAACAGCACAAGGTCAAACAAAACGACCAATTGCCACATTATGATGCTCCCTGAGGCTTCAGTCCAGGAAATCAGGACCTTGTTTACATAAATAAAATTAAAGCACTTTACTTGCTTTCCTGTAATAGACACTTTAGCACCTGGTAATCAAAGGGAAACACCAGAAAAGTCTGTCCTTGGGTTTCACAAAGACCATGCATTAGTAGCCTATTTGCCTTCCTGTGACATAATTGGTCACAAATTCACATGTGGCTTCTTTGACTCCTTGATACAAATGAAAGTGCATACGTCTAAATCCTCTGCTGCTTGAGATTCTCTATCTGCAGGATCTTCCTCCCTTCCCCTTCCCATTAACAGGAATTTCACTATCCAGCATGCATTTTTAAGATGCTGAAGTTATTTACACTCTTTAAATGTTTGGACCCTAATACGTGATGCAATGCTGAGAATATCCAATGGGAATCCTGCCCTTAACACCCACAAGCGATTCACATACATGTTTCCCCTGGCTCAGACTGTGCTTAGGCCCATCTGTTTGAAATCACCAATCCTGCTTGCTGGTCCAGTGCTCAGACAGCGACTCCAAGAGACAGGAATAGCGAGCGGGATACCACTTGCTCACATAAAGCTACAGGAGTCCTTTCCTTTGGTCCCACCTGGGCAGTCACACTACATCAGTTCTGCTGCAGGTCTCACTGAAAAAGGATCCACATCTGCTCATTGGAATTATGGGGCCATGGAAGTGGGATATGGTCAAAGGGATCTCCAGCTACATATGGTGTCTGCTGCGATGAAGCCTGTCTTCACAGGCTGGCCCAGGAGCTCATGCCCATAGCAGAAATCTGGACCTCAGATAACAAAACTGATTCTGCTGTGGACAAATCTCCTTATTTGAAGCATTAATGCAGTGAAGGTGCCACAGGGACCCAGAGCTCCCTGCACAGATACTTGAGTCCAAAAATTCTAATGAAAGACACAAGTCAGAAACAAAGGAATCTGAGTAATGGAATGATTAAAGAGAAAATACAGTTGAAAACTCCTGGAACACATTATAATTTAATATCTCATTATTTACTAGGCACATTGAACATAACATGAATTTCCCTCTGCTCCACCAAGCCCACTTCGTATTCCACAGAGCCTACGCTTCTGTATCTCATCCAAGTTGAGACGAAATTGTCTTGTATATCAGACAAATGTACTAGAGAGTAGCCTACACTTTGATAATGTGCAAGCTGAATGTTCCCAACAGTCCAACTTCCACATCATTTAGAGAATTTAAACTCACACATTTTCAATGCATAATGAGGGGGTTTAGCAGTTCATAATTATTAAGTAGTTATTTTACATGCCCTTGTGTATGGTAAATAATACCATGGAGAAAAAAAAGTAACCAAGGGTTTGAATAAATGATTCTGCATAAACCTACAAGTTCAGGTTTTAAATCTGCGTTATCATGTTGGTTCAGATCTTCAGGCTTAGGTCTGAACAAACATGAACTTCAGGGACATTTGAAATTCAACTCTGAATCCTGACCTGGATTTTCTAAATGACCTTTGAAATTTGGAGCTAAACCCAAATGTTGCAGAGACTCTATGTGGAAGCCTTTCACTGATAGATTTTCATTCAGTCTAATGTAGGTGGCGAATTATGCCGAGAACAAGTCATTTTCACAAGATCCAAGGTCTGGCATACAGACTACGGCTTCCAGCAGTTTTAAATGGAAAACAAAGGTTCTTCATTTACCTCTGAGGCTTTTGTCTGATTTATTTTGCATCTCTGGTTTGCATTTATTTGATTGTTTGTGCCAGGTATAATGGAGAAAATGAAGGCATTGCTAGGGAAAGCTGCAATCTGCAGTCCCTCAGCCACAATGACCTCTTCAAGACGCCTCTGAATTGAAGCGGAAAGGCAAGATTGCAAATCCCATCTGGACAGGCCTTTGTGGCTTGCCCAGATGTCAGAAAACTAGTCTTTACTGGCCAAGGTTGAGACAGCCACAGCATTTTACAAAGCAGTGAAGCACATACATAACTTTATTAACATATCTCAACTTAAGAATGCATTTTACTGCTTCGCTGAACATGGACAGGCAAAATCATGTGCCATGCTGCTCTGGCAATAAAGGTCTGTTACTCTTAGAGCACTGAAATCTTCTCAAAAACTCATGAAGATGGGAAATGCAAGAAATCCTATTTATCAGGTAACTAATCTAGTGTCAGAGAATCATAAAATGGTTTGTGTTTGAAGGGACCTTAAAATCACTTAGTTCCAATCCCCCTGCTGTGGGCAGGGACACTTTCCACTATACCAGGTTGCTCAAAGCCCTGTCTAACCTGGCCTTCAACACTTCCATGAATGGGGCATCCACAGCTTCTCTAGGCAACCTGTTCCAATGCCTCACTGTCATCACAGTAAAGAATTTCTTCCTAATATCTAATATAAACCTACTTGCTTTCAAATTAAAGTCTTTCCCCCTTGTCCTATCATTCCATGCCCTTGTAAATAGTCCCTCTCCAGCTCTCTTGTAGGCCTGTTTCACATAGAAGTCTGCCATAAGGTCACCGGGGAGTTTTCTCTTTTCACAGCTTTCTCTTGCTTGGGAGAGGTGCTCCAGCCCTCTGACCACTATAAGGGCCCTCCTCTGGACTTGCTCCAGGAGGTTCAGGAGGCTCACATCCTCCTTATGTTGGAGACCCCACAGCTGGGTGCAGTACTTCAGGTGGGGTCCCATGACAGTGGAGCAAAGGGCCAGAATCCCCTTCCCTGACCTGCTGGCCACACTGCATTTGGTGCAGCCCAGGATATGTTTGGCTTTCTGGGCTGCGAGCACACAATTGATGGGTCATGTTGAGATTTTCATCATCCAACACACCTAAATCTTCCTCACTAGTGGCAAGAGATGGAAAGTGGGAAAATGTCCCTTCAGCAGTCTCTGACAGCATCTGATGCTACACTTTGACAATCTCAAGAATCCTCTACCCTTTTCTGTGAAGGCAGACATTCAACTTACATTGGTAAACTAGCAGATTTTTCCCAAATAGTAACTGAAGAGAAACATCTCAGTAGTCCTCTTCTGAATTGTACTATAACTAAAATGAATATATAAACATAATTCTGAAAAACTGACTTGTAGTTACTATCATTTGTCTTAGTTAAATAGAACCATACACAATTAAAATTAATAACAAAGAAACATTTTATAAATTCACAGAAATTCAGAGGCAGAAGTCAGTCATATTTTCAGGCATCTCTCAGTTGCTTTGGTAATGTGTTGAAGAAAATAAAAGATTAAAAGAATCAGTCTAGTTACTGCCTGCAGGAACTGATTGTCCTTTCCAGTTTCATGGAAATGTAAAACCCAAAAGCTTCAATACAGTTTGAGAAAAAATGTCCAAGTTCCAGGGACAGGAAGAAAGCTCCTGAAGTAAGTTGTTTGCCTTTTGACCATTTCTGCATGCAGAACTCCCTGCAGTGACGTCCAGCTCTACTTCCTGAGTGCTTAGAAAGAAGCAATCTACCTTTGACCATGCCTTAATCTGCATTTTTCAGGACAAAAAATTCTTGGCTGCTGTGCTGATCACCCAACTAGAATTTTTAAGTAACCTCTGAAAATCTCACATCAAATAGTTCTATGTTCTCTTCACATTTTGTTATCTCACTGTTCATTCTCTTTTCTTAATGAGAACTATGGACATATTTTATTTCTGCTGTACTGGCAGAAGATTTATGTCTCTACAGATTCTTCAGCATAATTGTCTCTGCATTTTGTGTGAACACTGGTAATTTTTTTAATTGCACTATTTTAATTCATATTTTAAATAGAAATTACATATAGATAAAGAGAATTAAGTTCCTACAGAGATGAAGACCAATGGAGTAGGGATTACCATATTGTTTCTTGACTAGTATTATGTGTGGTTCAAAGATGACCTGAACTTTCTTCCCTCAGCATAGAATGAAGAAACATGAATCAAAAGTCAGCCTCCCATTTTAATCAAATTACCCTGATTATCTGGTATGGATCTAAAGGAGAAAGGTCTAAATAGCTCCTACAATGGAAATATTTCAGAACTAATCTGACAGTACAAGCAAAAAGAAGTAATTAATAAAAGCAAATGAAATTACATTGTAGTAATCAGGGAATGTCTCAGGAAAGGGCACAAAGATTGCTAGAACCTGATGATTACTGTGGATTGTTTCTATGTAAAAAAAAAAAATCCATGCTTTCAGGCTACTGAAAAGGAAGGAAGAGAAAAGACAACATAAATTTGTCTGCCTATAGAAGGGCAGTATTGGATTGCAGTGTGCTGAAGTTTATAAAAAGAGAGTAGCTTCACATTAATGAAAAACCCTGCTTTGATGAAACAGTTTTCTTTCTGAAGAATCAGGTATCATTTTCTACAATGGCATTAACATGGCTGTTAACTAAGTGGCAAGTCCTGAGCCAGAATTCCTGCTGAATGCCTAGGAAGTAAAATCAAAATCCTTCACTGAGAACAGAGCTCTTGGAAATAATAATACCTGGAGGTATTGCTGATTACTCTGTCATCCTCTCACCTGGACATAAGAGACAAAAGATACTGGAGGAATGGCATTAGGCTGTGCAGAGCAACCCCAGCAGCTGTGAAACAGCTGAGGGTCACCTGACATCAAAACAGAGGTTTAACACTGATCTCTGGCCAATGAGAAACTTGACAAACCATTTAAAGACCCTGTGAAAACTCCCCGAGTCCTGCTTTATCCAGTGAGAAGTGCTCTCAGGTGTTCTGCCTAGAAAATGTAAAGCAATCATGATCCTTACCATAGAGTGCCAGTGAAAAGAAATTCATGTATCCAAAATTGTAATTCATCAAAGGTCAGACAAAATCTACCATATGATGACAGATTAGTATTCTAACATAATTTAAAAATATTTTTCAACCAGACAGATTAACCAGCAAACTACAAAACAAACTGACATTTAGGAAGATGTGTTACAAGGGCATGATTGTGATTGTCTTTAACTATTGCTTTTTCCTATAAGATTCATGCCTTAGTTTGTCAAATGTTTGTTAAAGGTGGAAACTAAAGCAGAGCTGGATGTAGCTGTAACCCTCTGGAAAACTCTCTTCTGTAAGAGGATCAAGCTAGGAAACTGTGGAAATTAAAGAGCTGTAATGTGAAACTTAATGTATAGTAACCATCAAGTGAGGTAACTTAGAAACTGGAAATCCTGGTCTTAGAATTAACGCCTTAATCCCAACAACATACAAGTCACACTTTGAGAAAAAATGTCAGAGACTGAAAACTCATGAAACAAGGTTATGGAACAAAAAGAATAAAATAAACATTGCCAGTGACAATGTGTTGATATCGACTTGTTTTCATTCCTGCAACAGGTACTTACTTTTCGATTTGCAAAAATCTCACATCATCCATTATACTCAAGATACTCTGAAGTCTGGTCTAGACACTAAATATTAATTATGAGTATCTATGCCAGCCATTGACACTAAAAATGGAGTATTTATCCCATCTAATGTCTGAGCCCTGAGGTATTAACCTCTCAACATTTTGGACTGCCAGAAAATAAAACTGTGACGTTAAAGGATGTGGTTATGTGGTGAATAGTGAAAAGATTTGCTTTTAACTTAACACAAAGAGTAAAAGAGTTTCCTGATTATTAATGATAAGCTTGTGCTCAGGGCCTAGCTAAATCAAAGCCAAGTGTTCTCAAACACAGAAACAACAAAAAATATGACAGCATGATAATCATATGTGTCTTGATTATCTGCATCCTACAGGCTCCTGCAGATCCTCCTAGCCCTTAATCCAGGCCCAACTCATCTGCTGTCCCTTGGCAAACCACACCATCCCCAAACCCACCAATTTTCATAGTTTTGACCTCAAAAAAGTGATAAGTAGGTGGGCAAACGTTGCCCAAGTACCACTGTTTTGCCAGGACCCTGCCTGTATTTGTGCCCCTGGAGCAGACAAAGCAGCAGACAGCACCTACAAGCTCAATCACACATGCGTCCGTCTATAGCGAACAGGACTCAGCATCTCTGTGCCATGACTGCCAGACGAGGATTCTCTGGCATGCCCCATTAGATCCTTTCACCATTTCCCAAGAGGACACAGAGGGATTTGGATGTCTTCGCCTTTGGAGTGGGAAAGGAACAGAGGAAGGGAAAAACTCGGCCTTGGATTTTCTGTTTACATACACGTGTTTTAGAGCACTTTTTGGACCTTCCCAAAAGCACTGAAACAAGAGACACGAAAACATGGACAAGAAATGGGGACTCATGTTGGAGAGGACATCATCAAGATTCAGTGAAGGGACACAATAAAGACCACTGCAACAACTATGTTGCTCCTAAAGTTTTCTATTTAGTGTTCAGAGCAAGGGCTCTATTAATATATAGCAGACACGGGCCAAGGTACTAGAAATAAGCACATTATTTGGCCTCAAGTACCACATCTGTGCTGCTAAAACAGCAATGACAGGTTGCAGATTCCAGCACTTGTGTGCTACTGGCCATTCTGGGTGCTATCTTAGACCCTGACCCCAGATTTCCCATAGGATGCTTGAATTGGGTCAGTGAGTTTTGAGGGGCAAGAGAGTTTAGCAGTGTGCATGCACATTGTGCAAAACCCAGGGACATCAAAGAATCTTTGGCACAACTAAGAACTTAGTTCTTAGTGTAGAGACCTGGGTGATAAAGAGAATCCTAAAAATCAAAAGTAGAGACAGCTATAGTGTCATCAGTGATGAAATACTGAAATAGAGACAAGATGGTAATCATTTTCAGTACCATTATTAGTAGCAGAAAAGTTCTGCACTGCCCTGGTTGTTCCTTTCTCCATAGCAAGGATGTATCCTGGCATGAGTGCTTGTAATGCAGGTGTTCCCATACTCTGAAGAACATGCCAGTACTGATGCTTTCACCATTTCAAAATTGCAAGGAGTCAGGAAATGCTGCTGTCAGCGACAGTGGTGCCTGCTGCCACTGCTAGCTGCACTACCCTTCAGAACAACCCCTCCCCTAAGAGATGGTAGCAAAGACAAATTGAAGTGTTAATTTGTTAAACTGCAATTACACTGTCAAATTGGCCTGGCTTAAAGTTAAAAATAAATCCATTCATAACTACAGAGCCAAAATAAGCATCGTATCCTCTGATAGTAACATTCTCCGTGCAGAGTCGTCTGACAAGTACCAGAGAAAAACAACATGGAAACAGGTAGGCAGCTCATAATATTCAGCTCATACAAATGCAGCAAGTCCCACAAGGACATTGCCTCTGAAGAGACTTCAGAGAGTGAGCATATGCATCTGCTGAACACCCCTGAGGTTCACCAAAGAAGTCACTTGAACTCTCGCTTCTCTGACTGCTGCTGTGGTGGTATCAAACACTGCTCACTTGTGACAAAACCAAAAAGTACCAAGTAATGAATTGCCTGCTAACAGATACAGGGAAAATACACTCTCACAAATTTTTCTGTGGATGGAGGCCAAGCTGAGTCCGTTCCAAGCATTAGGGCCAAAATATCATCTACAATTAAAGCATTGCTGACAATGTCAATGCTACATGAGACAGAGTAGGTTACAGGTCATCCTGCAGCTTAGAGGTATATTGGCACTCTGATGGTAGTGGTAATAAAAATGTGTTTGTGTCAGTAAAGTAAGCAAATATGACTCAAAGTACACAGGCACTAGACAGGCTGAATAAGTATTCACTTTTCCAAACATAACCACAACTTGAAGCGCCAAGGCATGGTGGCCTACAGAGCCTCACTGCTGGGCAGCTGTTGCAGAAATCTAACAGGACATAATTGAAACTGATGATAGAAAAAAGCAACACGCACAAGCCTACCACAATTACTGCTTTGCAAAAGGAAAAGTTCTTTTCTATAACTGATAAATTCAGGAAGACATTAGATTGAGTGAACCTTTTCCATTTGATCAAGTGCCATGGTACAGGGGTCATTAAGAAGGGGGAGAGGTAAAAGTAGGCACTGCAGAGGCCACACCATATTCTCACAAC
Organism: Pithys albifrons albifrons; assembly: GCF_047495875.1. Classification (NCBI taxonomy): domain Eukaryota; kingdom Metazoa; phylum Chordata; class Aves; order Passeriformes; family Thamnophilidae; genus Pithys; species Pithys albifrons. Next base: position 40,778,880 of record NC_092464.1, on the reverse strand, counting down.
AGAAAATACAGTGTTGTGGAGAAATAAAAAAACAAGTACAACTGGAACAGAGAGCATAGCCTTCACCATGTGGGAGCTTCCACCCCTTGTCTGGCAATGATCTCTAAGCCCATGTTAAAAGATCAATGAACTGCAAAAGATGTCTCAGTCTGCTTGAGAATCTGAAGAATGAGTGGAATCTGGTTTTGCTTTGATTACAATTTTCCCTGCCCACATTACAATTCTGTAACATATTGTCAACCCAAAAATATTTATTCTATTGCCAGTGTCCTATCACTACTGAAAGGGAAAGAGTGATATGCTGATCATGATGGGTAAATGGCAAAAGTACATGAAATAAATTGGGGGTGCAGTGGCAGTGGGAATGAAGAATAGCTGGGGGAAGACTCATTCCCTAAATAACCCAGTAAGCCAATACTTTAATACTCATTGTGAAGAGTGATCATGCTGCTAATGAAGCAACAAATCCTCCCTTGCATTTGTGCTGGAGGGTGGGGTCAGAAGGTGCAGAGAGCTCCCTCTCCTTTCTCATTATAAGCAGCAATGCAAAATGCTTTAATATTGCTCAGTAATGTCCTAGAAGGAATAATCAGCTAATGATTCTCCTCACAAAGCCATGCTGCAAAATGGCACATCTCCCTGGCTCTTCTGGCTTTCCTCTTGAGATCCCTGTGCTACAATCAGCACCAAGTCTGGCCCTGCCCTCCCCATCCTCCCTGCCATCCTTCATCCACTTTGCGACTTTGATAGTTGACTTCCAGACCTGCACTAGCCAATTTAAGCATAAACATCACTGATTACTGCCTAATCCCCCTCCCCCTGTAATATATTCTGAAACGCCTTTATTTTAAATTATAAAGGAGAGAAACATTTACTTTCCCAAAAACTGAAACTGGCAATGGAAAATCAGCAAAGCCTATCTCTAATTAACGCTAATCTGTCTGCCTTGTGTATGCACCAGTGAGGGAGCCACAGTGCGCTGCAGATCAGAAGATAAAAGCACACTCAGGAGTTCAACTGCTTTAGAAGCACAACATCTGTTAGCCATGTTATTCTGCAGCTCTCCAACAAGCAGAGCACTCTTCACAACACTTAATAGCTTATGCATTATGTATGCTGCCGTGGGTACACAGGGACTTCGGTTCAGAGTTGCATTCTGCGCAAGTTTCAAATTAGAAAACTACAGGCAAATCTGGGGAGTGTCTCTCCCCTCTCCTTCCTCACATGGTGAGAGTTCAGGGCCAAATTCTGCTCACAATTATACTAATATGGCTTCACTCAAAATCAGTTTCGTGTAACCCAGAACAATATCTGACTGACTCCATCCTTAATTCACTCAGTGTGTGGAATTAGAATAAAATTCCAAGAATCTCTTTAGAGGGGAGCATTTTAAGTCAGTTATTGTTGTAATATCCGTGATTGATTTAGCCACTATATTATTATTACAAATTAATAAAGGAAGGGCATGCATTAATAGAGTTTATAGGTTTTTCAATTACTGTTTTCCTATAATTCTTTCTATTATTCAATTTACCAGCTTCTTCATATGGTTTATCTATAACCCTAATGCATTATAGTGCTTCAGAATTTATGAAGTATATACAAAGCATATAAATCCTATTAACTATCCCATCACACTTATAATTGAGTCAATTAAAATATTGTGTGTGTCTACCATATAAAGGGGAGGAACAATAAAACTGAGACCAAGGGGTTAAAAAATTCTTGATTATTTATATTTTCTTAAACTTCCCTGCCACAGTGGAGACAAGACACAGCATGAATGTGCTATGCTCTGCTCCTTAGATCCTACAGTCCAGGTTATAGCATAAGGAACATAAGAAATTTTAGAACAACTTACAATGATTTTCATATTCATTTTAAGGCCAAAGAGACCATTTTGTTCTTATAATACAACTATTCACACAAGTCCATAGGATTTCACTCAGGGATTCTTTTATAAAGCTAGCAGTTTCTGGAAGAGGTTTGTGGGGTTTTTTCAAGTATCCAACTTTCATTTAGGGATTTCCATCTATTTGTTCCAATTTTTTAACGTAGCCTTGCTGATAAAAATACACATTCTGGCATGTTTTCACATCATATATGCATGCCCATGTCAGGTATGTAGCTTGGGAATGATTCAACTGATCAAAGTGAAGGACTGGAGTTCTCTGCCTAGTCAATGAAAGGAGGCAGCCAGTCACTCCAGCATACTGAGTCAGAGATGCCTGAAAGAGCTAAAAGCAGGCTAGGAGAATAAACATCTACATCAACTTCAGTTCTGAATTGCTCAAGAACCTCCTCCTACTCATAGCTGAGCCTTCCAACTATTGTCTTTGGCAAAATATTTCATTTGCTAGACTGAATAGGCAGCTACCTTCTCTAGAGCCATACATGCAATCCTGTAATAATCAAACCACATGGAATTTGCAATGTGACAGTGACAGATTTTCCAGAAATCAGATCATTAATAGAGGTCTTTCTTCTTCCTTTCCTTTTTCACTGCTGTCTTTGTTTCAGTGCCAACATACTCTGCAACTCAACACAGTGTTTAGTCAACAGAATGGTAAGTGTCATTGACTTGAATTTGTGCTACAAAGTCATTTAAGTGCTTTTGAAAATCACACCCTTGAACTTTTGATAGGACTGCAGCATTATCCTTGCCATAGAATCCCAGTGCATTATCAATCTGTTAATTTTTATTTGTAAAGTGCTTTGAAGATGCACGTACTACTGCATTGCACCCTGCACACTTTCAGTGGTGTTAACATGGTACAACTGTTTTCTCCCTCCAGTCTGAGAACAAGAAGAAAGACCAGAAAATGTGTTTTTCCCATACATTTGCAAAGACAAATTTTGATGTCCTGGCATGAATTATTCCACATGGCATAAAAATGCTAATTAAGCCTTTATTCTATAACCTGACAGATGTTTCTGATGCACTGTTCATTCATTTCCTACTGTACAAAAACTAAAGTTTTAAACTTTTGGTATTAAGACAAAATTAGCATTATTCATGAAGACAGCCATCAAATATCTACTTGAAGTGCTGTCCCATTCCTCAGAGGGAAGAAAGACATCGCTGAAGATTGCCCTCCTTGTACATTAGGTAGACACACTGCGTCCACACACACATGCAAGGAGTCCTCAGGCCCCATTCCTTGTCCTCACACACCTTCACACCTTGTCTTTCCTACTAGGAGCACCTTCTGTTGCACATAAACTCCAATCCTGGTGGTTTGCATTCACGACACATACCCAGCCCATGCAATCTGATGCTGTGCATACAGAGAAGCAGTTCGAGCAAAAGAAATGGCTGTCTTTGTGACTGCAATATCACAAAGAGAAAAGCTGAATCTAAAGACTTTGTGCCTGATCACCCTATTCCTCTGTCACATAGAAGTGTGTCTCAGTTCCCTTCTGTCCCAACAGTGGCCAATATCCACCTCAGGAGCAGCCTGTTCTGCAGTTCCCTCACATCCCCTGGTGTAACACTGTTTTTGGCCAATGTTCATACTGCATCTCTCCTGCTGGCATTCTCACCAGGATGGACAGGCAAAGACAGAGTCATTTTCACACAGGTTGCTCTGCTCCCCTGCCTGTGCTGGGGGTGAGCCATGTATAACCCAGGGAACAGCCCATTCTGTCTCAGCTTTGCCCCTTCTCTATCCCCAAGGAGCAGCCCAATAACCAGGGCTGGGACTGCTCCAGTGACCCCCAATCCCCCTTCTCCTGACCAGGGCAGGTGGGATGGGCCCTGGCTGCCATGCCCTGCACCAACATCCCAAGAGGCCCTGCTGCTCCTGGACTCCAACCCTCGCTGTGCCCCAGTGCTTCCTCCAAGCAATCCACCATTGGTTCTCATTGTAAATTTGCCTGCAGTGTCACTGAAAACTTGCCTTCATCCTTGTTCCTTTTGTCCTGTCTTCTAACACAATATCCTTCTGGTTTTTTGACTCCTCTTACATATCACTATTCCCTTTTCTCCTCTGTTCACCTAAAAGAACCCATTAATACTCCAACCTGCTCAGTCTCCTGCCCTTGTTACCAAATCAACATCTGAGAAAACATTTGTCCTTTTCTTTTTGCTCTCTGGAGTAACTGTCAGAAAAACAAAGATTTCTTTAAAAATACAGATTCAGCAACTACACACTCTTACTTGGAAGGAAGCTTGTCCCTGGGGTAGTGATTATACATATAAAGACAATAATAAGACTGAGGGCTGCAAAGCTGTGCAGCAAAGGTAGAAATCTTAAAGTCTGTCTTTACAATTCTCCAGAGGTTTAATTTATAGCATAAAAAAGCTTATTTTACACATATGTAAGTGCTGTGAAAACAATGCAGTTATCTGTTCATCACAACTTACACTGCAACACGTCTCAAGAAATGCAATAGGAAGAGGATAAACAGAAACAAATATGAAAGGGATGAACAGAAATGAAAATCTCTAGTAAAGAATCAACCTATTTTTTCTATTTGCAATTTTTTAAATTGTATTTATTAACAATATATACCAGAGCTATTATCTGATACTGCAAAGCTGAAGGTCTAAGGTATGTGGTTTATGACTTATCAGAGCAAGGCTAGATAGTCACCTGATCATTGCTTTATGTACTTAACACAGTACATTGGCAGGTATTCAGGAAGAATAAAGATTTCTAAAAGCAGCATTTAACCAAGTGAAAATGGGCTATGTTGTTGATGTATGGCAAAGATAGAGTTAGGTAAGTGAGATGATCTTGAAAGGTCCCTTCCAACCCAAACTATTATATGATTCTGTGAAGGACCTGGCCTTACTAGCACGTGTGGGGGGGAAGGTCAACATACCTGCAAGATGGTGGCCAATGAGAGGCTTAGGAGCACATGGCTTAGGCATGAGCTAAAAGTCAAGGAGTTATCTCTTACCTGAATTAATGTGTTTCAATATAATCTCAGTTCCTGTTTACCATAGCAGAGAAGCCACCAGCATGTATTTCCACATCACCAAGTCACTCAGCTTCCCTTCAAAGGTCTCACAGTAGTCAGGCATGGAACCTGCACACAGTCAGGGGGCTTTCCCTCACTGAAGACTTTCCGCTGTCTCAGTATGAAAATGCTTGCTCAGATGACAGCAGTCCTGGTCATGTGCACCAGAGAGAACAGCAGCATGAGGAGTCTCAGGAACAAAATACTCTGCAAGTTCAGACACCTCCAAGCTAAGGCAGTGGTTGTTGAAGCATTCCTTATTTCACTATTTGTGGGATATATGAGACACACTGAGATTTATCTAATCTATAACTTGACATCCACCATAATGACCTAGTCACTCTCAATTCCCTTTTTAGCCTATGAGTCTCCTTAGTCTAGGATGCAGTCAATTTATACTGGTTTAGATATCTTACTTAAGAGGTGAAAATCACATCCTCCCTCATGACAGAATAATGGGCCTAGATGACCAGTAAGCAGTAGATATCTGCTGTATGCATGCTGATGTAACATCAGAGGCTAGATCTCTTTTCTTTTATGTGACTATGTCCTGTGGAACTAGCTCCAAAGATCACAATGACTCCTTCAGTCCTTAAAATCTATTAATCTTCTAATTAGAGTTAATTAAAATGAAATGCATTTTTACTTTTTTTCTAGATGACTTTCTCTTTTATCATTAAAACACTGACATTTTTTAAATGAGCTCCCCTAATAACAAGAGAACATTAATATACCTTATTAGTATTCTTTTCTAATAGTTAAGACCTTGGCTTGTCCAATTACACATTTTTATACCAGTAGAAAACAAAGTGAGAAGCCACATGTAATAGCACACTCCAGTTAGCACAGTGTAAACAGAAAGCAACCAATTAAGTGGTTCTTCCAGGTGTCAGGGACCAGGGGAAAAACTCCACTGTAGTTTGTGATTTGTGTTTAAGAGTATGTGCAATAATTTTGTATTAAATATATGTGATAAAGTTGAGAGATGTAGAAGTGGGAGAGGAAGAGGAAGAAAGCAGGGGGTTGCATAAGTAGGACATGTCTCCTCTCAAGCTTCCATATCTCTCTCTCTCTCTCTAACTCTTATGAAAAGCTTACAGTGGCAGAAGACAACAGGAGAGGTGTCATTTAAACACGGGTAGACCATTAATATATTGTTTAGAGTAATTGAAATGCATTGCACAGGATTAGTTTCCTGCCAATCATCCCAATTAAGCAGGCGTGTCATTGATCAGGATAGCAATTAAGAAGATTCTAGGGTATCAGCAATTTATTCTTAACAGCCTAAAAACTAATTGCTCTCAAGCACAGAATCAGGTTCAACATTCTTTAAAAGAGAAACAAGAGAGTTATTGGAAAAATTCTTGTTCTTTTCCCACAAATGACCTACAGGCTAAGCTAGATTAGGAGAATTAACAATACTGCAGAGTTCTAACAGTGTAACAAATTATTCCATCATTATCTACTGCTAACAACAGGAAATGACAAGATGAAATGGAGTGAGACTTGGTGGGTTTTTTAATCTGGATTTTGCAGTGTCCCTGTAAGTCAACAAACAATTCAAACTCTGAAGGCAGCACACAGTAAGGCAAAGGCTCTGTGGCAGCAGATGGACAGTGCTTACCTGCAGGTTCTTTGACAATGAAGAAGTGCTGCCCTGCAAACCGCCAAACTTTTGGCACCCATCATTAAGGTTGCAAAAATACCTCTGAGATCGAGTCCAACCTTTGTCTGATCACCATCTTTTCAATTAGACCAAGGCACACAACTATATCAAGTGCCACACCAAGTCATTTCTGGAACACCTCCAGGAATGGTGACTCCACCACGTCCCTGGACAGTTCATGCCAATGTTTAACAACCCTTTCCATGAAGAAATTCCTCCTCATGACCAACCTGAATCTACCCTGATGCAGCTTAAGGCTATATCCTCTTAACCTGAAAATTCCAAGTATCTGGGCAGCTCATCCTAAAACTTCCAAACCTTATGCAGAAAGTAAAGACCACATTTCATCCTGGAGAGAAGGAGGCTCCAAGGGAAACCTTAGGGCACCTTCCAGTACCTAAAGGGAGATTATAAGAGAGCTGGAGAGGAAATTTTTACAAGGGCATGTAGTAATAGGACAAGGGGTGATGGCTTTAAACTGAAAGACAGTACGTTTAGATTAGAAAGCACTTATTCACTACAAAGGTGGTGAGACACTGGAACAGGATGCCTAGAAAAGCTGTGGATGCCCCATCCCTAGAAGTGATCAAGACGCAGTTGGATGGGGCTTTGAGCAACCTGATCTAGTGAAAGGTGTCCCTTCCCACAGCAAGAGGGTTGGAACTAGATGATCCTTAAGGCACCTTCGAACCCAAACCATTCTATGGTTCCTTGATTCTGTGACTTTTCTGGTACAAACAGCCCACCAAGGCTATATTCTAGCTTTGTCCCCATAAGAGCTAGACACCTCCTTTCCCTTTCCTACCTGAATTTAATCTCCACAGACCTCTAGACTAGGGAATTGCTAATATTCTCATTTTAGAGATGTGAGGCCAGAATGACTCACTCAGCTGAGATCACACAAGTAGCCCAGACAGAACCCTGAACAGGATTTGTAATTTCAGAAACCCAGGAGCCTATTGCCCAAACTCCTGAATGTATAAAGCGGGAGCTTTTTTTTAAGGAGTTCATATTTATGCATTAAATGTTATTCGGCATATTGGACCCCTGCATGCAGAGCCAAGAAGAACACCCTAATCATATGCTCCTAACTGAAACAGTAATAATTACAATTAAATTTTGCATTGGCTTTTGCAAAGGTCAGTGAGGCCACTATGGGTACCAGTGGGCAGAGAGTGCAAAACTAGCCATTACAATAGCCTCAGTCTCTCCTAAGAAAAGGTGCAGGAGAATGCTGTAGATAGACATATCATGCATGCAAACATCTGTTGTAAATGCGTATTTGGCAACTCAGCAGATAAACAAATGGGTCAGTGAGTTAAGAAAAATTGTTTATTTGCTCTGTCATTTCAGCAGGGTAAAGTCTGTGACAGCCTGCATTTTAAGTAAACCAGACTCTTTCTACTTGCAACAGTAGAACTCTTGATTCGTACAGCTTTACGAGTATGAATTTGCTTACAAAAAGGGAGCATAGCCCTTGTCCCCAGACCAGCTTTTTCCTATTAATTTCACTATGCTTGCTCTACATGTAATGCAGCCATTTGAAATCCTTCCATCTTGTTTGCAACTTGAATCATATCTCTATTTTTAGAGGAGTTGGAGCTACACTATGACTTTACCAAATGGAAAATGTAATCATGTCTGTGTTATGTATAACAAAGTGTGTATTCGCCCTGAGCCAAATGAACTGCATCATCAGGATTTTGGACAGAGTCAGATTTTGGGGACAGTAACAACCCTAGGAACTAGCCCTGCCAGCAACTTTGCTTTCCTAACTTGCATTAGCTGGAGGTTTGTGACAGCTCCCCAGAGAATGGCACTGAGGCAGCACAGCAGGAAGACAGTGTCTCAAGACTGCATGAAACCAAATTACTCAATTTGTCTATATACTGGAATGGGATTTGGTCTATTCAATGGAAATGGGCACAGTAATCTTGAAAAAAACCCTCCACATTTCTTTGGGAAGAGCATGTATGCAACATGCTTATAACAGACTCTCAGCTTAACTAGCCTTGGCAGAGATTCAAGAGAGTGAAACACTCCTCCCAAACTCCATGGGGGCTGATTTATGCCACTGGGCAGCATTTGCACATAATGAATTTCCCTCCCAGAAGGTCACATTTTCTAGTTCTGCCCTGCTCCAAAGGCAATTCACATCTAGCTTCCAGGCTCTGCATTTAACAGGAACAGGAATAGTGAACCTGACAGAGAAACTGAAGAAACATATGGCAGCTTCGTGCATAGGAAAGGAGAGGTGTGACTGGGAGCACACTGCATGTTGGTGCTACTGGAGCCCCTCAAGAGACCTATATACGCGCAGTAGTTAACAGGCAACCTAAGCTGTTCATTTGTACACTGGTTATCAAAGATTCTTAAACACTCACTAGATGTGTTATTCGAAGCATTTTGGATCAAAAACAATCATTCTTTTTCAACACTTAAAACATTTAAATATATAGTGTGTCTTGGCTGATGATAATAGAGAGTCATAATGTAAAAATAACTGCATGCATCTAATCTAGTTTTCCTCTTACAGAAATTTCATACCAGTGTAATTTCATTGATTCCTGAGAATTCAGCAGAAGAGAATCCTGAGAGAAGAACCATCCAGCAAACCTCACTGCCTTAAGACTGGTTCATGATATTTTAAAATGCCAAAATAAATGTCCACAGAAGACACAAAATCCCTTGCAAAAGGAATTCTGAATCATCTGCATGTGGGACAATTGTTCCTCAGTAGAGTGGCCTTCCCTCAATGAAGGAACTGTCAGCATACAATTATAGATTTCTGAAAATCATTAAATCTCCATGTTTACTGGAAATACATTAGTGAAAAAACACCACTCTATTTCTCCAAATGTCTTTTAAACATAATAGGTTTTTTTCTGAAAATGAAATTCCCAAATCTGCAAAGAAATTACCACAACATGTCACAGTTCTGTAATTAATAATTCAAGTCTTTTCCCTACCCAACCCATAAAGAAATCAAAAATACAATTGAAATGTTGTTTGCCTGGCAATATGTATTCTACTTCACAGCAGTAGTTGTCAAAAAAGTACTTTTGGTGTTAAGAAAGACACTTTAGGCTTGGTTTATAAACAAATTTTTGCTAGTACAAATGACATAAATCAAGCTAACTACATGATTTACATCAGTTGCATTATATCAAATTAACTGCTACAATTGAGCAAAACCACTCAGTCCTCAAAAAATTGCTAAATGAAGAAAAGCAATTCACATCAGGCAATTTGTAAGCACTTCCTAGTTGTTTGCAAAGTTATGCTCCCACTTTTAGAAATGCTGCAAAAATATTTGGCATAACATCACTTCACCATACGGTAACTTTGCTCTGTATCAATTATCATCTTGCCTTAGCACTTTGCTTTTCAGCAATTCTGAGGCTTTGCAATTTAACTTTGTTTTTGGTTCCACGTGGGGGAATAAAGAAACAGAAGGAGGCGGTTGAGCCATGGTCCCTGCCATTTTCCCACTTACTAAATAAAAACATGTGCCAACCAGCACAGCTCTGGCAATGAAAAGACAAAATAAATTGTAAAGGTACAGATGATAACAAGTGCTAGGGACCAGGGTTCCATCAAAAACACGAGTGTCAAAACAACCTTCTACAGAAAAGTAGATCCACTTAAAAACAAAGCTATTTGCACCTTCCAGTGCTGTCTGGATTTAGATGAGTATCTGATGGTATGAACTTGGCCCTCCATCTCCAAACATTAGTCCAGTCACAGACAGACACGTTGTAAAAGGCTGCCTGCAACTGAAAACCTCCTCTCTTTGTAGACCACATCAATCCACTTCTAAAGTTCCCAGCATAATTTTGTTGGATCTCACAAAGCACCATCACTAGGCAACCACTTTTTGGTGGGCCACAACTTATTGCTTAAGACAAGTTTCTCTCTTCTATATCCATCGCCTACCACTCCTTCCCTCTGGGTGTTGAAATCTGTCAACATTTCTTAAGACAGAGGCAAATAGTTTTATTTCTATTTGACCCTGTAGCAAAATGGGATTGCTTTCTTTCACTGCCTTTAAATTCCATCTCAGCATCCACTTGTTTCATATTGAAACCGAATTGGTAATTGCCAGCAGTCTTGTGTATTGAAATGGATTTAAATTCTAATCCATTACTGTACCAGACTTTCTTTTGGAGTATTTGAATTGTATTTTAAGGCACCTAAAACCTTTAATACTTGTGCTATGTACAACAGCAGCAACAACAACTGTGTGGGAAGAGAGCAAGTCCTTCAGAACCGTGCTCATGCAATGGAGAGACCTGGAGCCCTGTGCCCCCAGTGCCCTCCACCTCCCTACCAGCACAAGACCTGGGCCTGGAGCATAGCCAGGTCTCTGGGGGAAGGTGTGCAGGCCAGAGGAGTGCAGAGGTCATTCAGCCCTTTACACCCCATAGGCTGCAGTCAGTGTTTAAGGGTGAAGCCATTGCTCCCTTTTTTAGGAAGTCTCCTCTGCTTCAAAATCCAGACATTTTAAAGAGGTTCAGGAAATGGGATGCATGTATTACTATACAAAGTGGCATTTTAAGGAGGATCCCTCCTTGGTCTCCCTCTTTCCTCCTCCCTTTTATATTTGTTTTGTCATTTTACTCTCAGCCTCCTATCCTCACTTTCTGACATTCTCTCACCAGCAGAAAAATATGTTTTAGAAACATATTTCATCTCTCCAGTCCTTTTGTCAGATTTTCTGAAGCTGTTTTGACTTCTAAAGAGTACCATGTGCCGCTGATTCTTTTTAAGACTGTGCTTACACTTTATAGATGGAATAAGACAATAGGAAACTTTTTAATTTTTTTTTATCATAGATAATTAGCCAGTGGCAACTCAGGTCTTTGGATTAGGAAGTTTACTAAAAGAGCTATGCACCTATTTCACCCATTCAATCAAAAAAAATTTACTTTGTGGAACAGATTCTTATGAGAAAAGCTTTTCCTGCATGGAGGAATTTTCTCCACATAGAAAAACTATACCAGGTAGGAATCTGGCTGAATCTTGCCTTATGCTGAATGATTTGTATTCCATTTTGAAAAGCACGTGCTTCAGGCAACTCCGCATTTACCACAAGGAAGTTATAAACCTCAGAGAGGAAATAACCAGCACTGAAATGCACCCAGAAAAACCAGAAAACCTGTACCAGTTGAGTGGGAAGTTAATCCCTGATTGATAAATGCTAAGGTATCTATCTTGAAGATTTTTGAGTTGTCTATTAAAATTATTTAAAACAGCTATCAGGTGTGAAAAAAATTATATATAATATTGCAACAGTGCCAACAAAGAGGTACTGCTGCCAGTTTTACACTATTTCCAGGAAATCTTGCCCATGTTTTCTGTGAGTTAGTTATCATTTGCATAGCTCTAACCAATGATCTGGACTCCACAATACCAGCCATTAAATGGATACAGGTAAAAGACTATTTCTTTCCTATAGAATTTGATGAAGGGATCCAAAACAGAAGACTGACCTAATGGAGATGGAAGTGTTTTTGAAATCTATCAAAACCCAACTGCCATTCTTTTACCTACTATCCTATGTTCTGAATGCATAAGTTCCTAACGTTCAAAAATCATCTGATATGGATTTTTGTTTCACATAAGAAGTTTGATGCACCTAATTATGCTCCTATGATACTCATAATTATGGCATCATTACTTAAACTCTTGGTCTAGGAAAGTCAGATAACTATTCAGAACAACATCACATATCAAGAGCTATTCAGTATGGAACAGAAGTCATTTGGACAGCCATAATTCTAAACATGAACATTTTGTAACTTTATCAAAACATTAGGAAACCAGAAACCATATCAAATTAAGCAGGACAGATTGTTTTACAAGGCAAATTCATTGGTAGAAGGAATGAATAGGGAAAAAATAGTTGTGGTTGTAAAGCAATCATGGTATTACACTATTAGCATAAGGGGTTAACAGTTATGGTTTAACCATTACACCAGAGCTCTAGTTCAAGTGCCAGAATACTTAAAATAAGCATTCAAATGTAGTCTGGTTGCTTCATCAGTAAGTCTCAATCAAATAATCTCATGTGAATTAGGTAAGACTGACCTGCCAATATATAATGTTTACAAAAGACTAATTGGAACTAGCAAAATAAAGGTCAGATTTAGGGAAGTTTTCAAACTAGTAGCAGAGTGCTCTTCCCTTCCTTTTTGCCTTCTTTGAACAGTAGCTCAATGAAGGCTCAATTTGTTTAAGAAAACAGTGTTAGACAACATAGATCAGAATCAGGCCCTAATGGGACCAAAAAATTTAGCAGAAATTAGGGTAGTTAGGAAGTAGGACTGAAATTAAGAAACAAACTTCTATCACTCCATGGAGCTCTAGGTCAGCATGGAAGACTGTGTGTCTAGGCCACCGGATCTGCAAGTTTGTTTCTGTTAGAGAAGTGAGAAACCTCATGCACAGTGATAAAAAATCTGAATGTTCCCTCTTGATTAAGGAAAGAGATGACCTCAGGCAAAGCAAGAATCTTGCAGTGAAAATGCCAGTGTCCATCAGAATTTGTGGGTAGGACCCAAAGGTGCTAGGTAGTGGATGAGCACACAGGGTGGATCACTTCTGCCCCAGAAGGGTTAATGTGAAATGTATCATCAGCTTTTGATTAGGAGCAATTGGAGATGGTTTATTATTTTAGTCAGAAAAAGCCTAAAAAATCCTTTCTTGCTGTGTGTTTTATCTTCCCTTGTGGAAAAACTAAAACAGCAGCAGCAAATAAACCTTGTACCAATTCAATTTGGAAATCACAAGTTCAGCAAAAATGAAGAGACACAACAAATTATTGAAGTTACCGGGTTTGAAAAGACCTTTATAGAAAGACAAGGTGAACTAGAGGTGTAAATAAGTTTTTAAAATTGAATGAGTTTTCTAAGAAATCTTTAAAACAGACAACTTACAAGGTGAGGATATAACAGAGATTTATAATGTCGTTTAACCATAGTAATTCAAAACAGGGAACAAGACTGCTCACCTTTGGGACAAATCCTTCAGCTCCCTAGGAAATCTGCTAGTGCATGAAACTGAAAACAATTCTAGCAGCTGGTGGACCACAGCTTCACAGAAATCCTTCCCACAGCAGTGCCTATGAAGACATCAGAAGGCACTGAAGGCTTGGTCCCATAGATCAACAGGGATGCCAGACAAGTGAGGACCAGAATATACATATGACCTTCTTAAAACAGGTCAAGTGCCCAAATTTGGGAAGGAGAAATGTGTAACCAAGGCTGCAAGTCATCTCTGCAGCCAGGATGCTGATTTGATGAGGATGACAAAGGTCACACTTAAGTCCTCCTGATTCACAAACAGACATGTAAAACAGGCCAGCATCGGAGACCCATCACTTCTCACTTTCCCTCTCATCTAGCAATTGTCCCAAATCATATGACACTTTGGTGATACCAGTGAAGGTGACAGAGGTTATGAGCTTTTGGCTCAAGATCAAGTTATTGAAAAACTTCTCAGGCCCTCAGAACTCCTTCCATGATTGCCCTAATTGGTGACTCTACTGCAAACAGTGAGTCACCAAAGAACCACCTAAAGAACTCAGCTTTTGCAATTTGTGAGCCTTCCCTTTTCCCCCAATCATCTGTGCTGGCAGGTTGATTTTCTGCTCTATCTGGACTGAAGGAAAAAAAAAAAGACATCAATTTATTTTTTGAATACTGACAAAACCCAATGGGAGAATCAGGCAAGAAGAAAATTGCAGGCTTTTCAATCTCCTATTGTAGGGAAGTATGCTGGAAAGACATTCATAAAATGAAATGAATGTAAAGAGTACATCCAAGAGAGCAGATTAGTGAGGAACGCATGTGCTAGGATTTGCATAATTCCAGCTGGTTGGTGGAACATTTCATATTAACAATAATGCTAAAAATAACATATTTTGAATATACTTGAATAGACTATGCTTAAGCACTGCTGTTTTCTTCGCAGTCGATGGGTGCTTTACGAGAATCAAAGGCAATGGCAGGGCAGGAAAATTCATCCTCGAGTGAGGTGGTTACAGACAGCATTGCAAACAGCTACAGCTATTGCAGTGAAAAATGCCAACATATATAACAAAGCAAGACAAAATTCCTACATCTACTCATCAATAACACTTTAGTGCCTGCAAGAATCCAGACATTTAAGTTCTTGTCTAAGTGAAGTTCAGATCTGTTTGATAGTGGGTCTAAATTAAGCATTGCAAGGCAGAGGAGACTCCTGCAAGTACGTTGTCTTAAAAATTCACATGGTTTCAAGGGTCTTTACTTCAGTGCCTCAAAGTTTTGAACTGCTAAAAAGATATTCTTTTATGGTTTTGGTTGCTCTTTCTAAGGCTTTCTACCCCCAGCTCATAATTTTATTTTGTGTCTTTTGATTTGGTGTTTTTCTCATAGTCCAGCTCCCTCAATGATATGTCTGTGTAAGGATTTCATGTTTTGCTTTAAAATAAAAATGCAGATGCTCTCAGCCTTCATTGTGGAAAAGAGGAGTTTTGAAAACATCACCAAGCTGAAGATAAAAGATCAAAAACCAGAAGGCAAATAAAAAGAGTGCACAATTTTTTAAAGCTCCATATTTTTTTCAGCCAACATCATGATTTTGAAGTATGACATGATTTATAAAGATTGGAGCTGGGGAAAAAGAAAAAAAAAAAAACCAAAGAAAATACCTTTCCCTGCAAGGACACCTGTTTAATCATACATACCAGTATGCCTGATAAGTTAACAGAGTTGTTCATATACATACGTGTGGAAGAAATACTTTTTGCTGACTCGGGCTAGATAGAAAGTTTTATTCATTTTTGTTTCTATATATTAAAAGTGAGTATCAGCCAACAGACCATCTAAAATGCAGTATAAAGACAAAAAAATCAGAACATCCACTAAGCTCTGTCATTACCAGATGCACAAAAGAATAAATAAAATGGAGTAGGAGTTAATGAACAGAAAATACTAGTTACATATGGTTAAAGTTTGGGTTGTAAGGTGACAAACACCAAAAATCTTGAACTCAAAAACTCTGAAAAGACGAAGGCAGCAGCCTCCAGTAAATTCAGACTCAGTTCATAAGTCTCACTTACGAATGAACAGTAGATATTTGATTGACTCATTCATACCTCAGCTTTAATTTTTCAGTATGTCAGTAGTTTGATTTTCAGTCCCAGAGCACCTACAGCTCCACTGAAGTAGTAGGAGATGTGAGAATTCAGCGTCTTTGAAAATTCAGCTAAAGGCACTTGGAGTTATGAACAAAATGCAGGCTCAGTTGCGTGCCTATTACTGTACCATCATTATGACTGCTCACAAATTAGGCACACAGTCTCACACATGGTCTTAGTCATATGGGGGAGAGTTTCAAAGACGCATCATGAGATGATATGAATCCAACTTCCTATAAAAGCACACACCTTTGAAAAGCTTACTCTGTGCTTTGAACAGTTTTTCACAATGGATCTCTTCGAGGATTTGGTGGTAATAGAAACCATTCCTTATATATCACTGGATAAAACCTCAAGATTACTAAAAGAAGGTTTATGTTTTGCACAAGAGGACGGAAACTTTGCACATTGCTCCTGGGAAATCTATGTTGCAACAAGAGGAACAATGTAAGGCAAAGATCACTCAAGAGTGAAAAAGAAATATGACTGCTACACTGTTACATGAGGGACATCTCATTTTTAGTCCCTTAGTAAATCTCTAGTTTGTTTCCAGTGAATTCATGCAGGAGGGGCAAAAAAATAAGCTACCTTCCAGTTAAACTCATTCATAGAATCAACAGTTTTTAACCATCCCTTTTTTGCTTTTATTCCATTACAGTTTAAAATTAACATAAATCAGTTTATTGGGGTTTTTTTCATGCTTTTCAACAGTTGTCTTTTTATACTAGACTCAACACTAAACTATAGGGGCCATAACTGGGGAGTTAGGGAGGAAGGCAAGAACCTTCATGATCTCAGGCAAGGGTTTCACAGAATCACAGAATGTGACAAGTTGGAAGGGACCCACAAGGATAATCAAATCCAACTCCTTGCCCTTCACAGGACCAAATTCAGTCTCAGCCTCACTTAGGATTCATGGTATAACCATACAGTTAGCTTTTGAAATTGCCCAAGTGTATGTAAAATGTTTGCTTAGTTCAATCTGTTATGCTTTGATAGCATCACTCTATGGCATAAGGGTAGGGCAAGGAAATACAATATGAATGATAAAACTAATAAATGACCATTGTAAACTACAATCACACCTTTACATGATCTTCTGATCTTTACTGTGAAAAATGCACTTAAGGCAACAAGTAAAAAAAGTTCCTTGTAGTATATTATCTTCTGAAATATTATGAAGGAATGGAAGAATAGTGATCCATCAGGTAAAATTGTAATTTCATGTGTAGTCTGAGTTCTGGTGAAGCCATTAGAAATTTTGTTGATGTTTGGGGGATTTTATCCTATCTAGATATAGCTATCTACATTTTTTCTCTGAAGACAACAAATAGCATGCAGCTAAGCAGCCAGTTCTGCAAGAGAAGGATGAGAACAGGACAATAAGCCTTACAGCCCACATAGGATAACCAAGTGATACCACTCAGAGTCCGTGCACTGTGTTTTCTGTAGTACTGTTCATCTCCTGTACCAGAAATCTGCCTATCAGCCCACACTTGCAGTTTCATGAGTCTCTCCTCCTCTGTTCCTTGGCTAAGGACAACTTTGGCCTCTTCCTTGGGGAATTGTTCAAATCAGTTTCAGCATGATCAGGTAAGCCTGATCTCTAAGAGACAATTATGAAAATGGGAGTTGGGCATCTGAATATTTTGTCTTCAAACTAATTTTGCCCTGTGGGTGAATGTTTGATGCCATGGTAGTTTTAGGTAACAAAACAAATGAAAGATTCCTCCCTTTTAGCCTTATAAAGCTTGATTTACCACCTAATCCCACCTTTATCAAAAAACAAAGAAGGTGAACAGAGCATAATAGCGATGATCAACCTTTAGCCAGAGAACTTAAAACATGTAGTTTGACACTCTGGAGACCAGATTTTCAATTTGAAAACAGAATATTATCTGAGCTAAATATATGTTGGAACACTATCACAATATTATTTGTCCACAGAATATCTGCTAAGAGGAGGAAGGAAACATTTTAGAAGTCATCACTAGTTGATTATTCATGACCTAAAGGAAAAAAGTGAAGACCCCATTTGAATAGTACATGACATTTGGAAGAGTTTCATGAGCAACTGATGATGTTACATACTATCCAGTCTTAAAAAAGTTAGCTTTTCCTCTCCATTCCTTTTATTTTGCCAGAGTCTGGTTTTAGCCTGAAGCCTTTCAGTGAAGTTTTGTTGGGCTTTTTTTTTCAGTTTGGTTAAAGCAATAGTCAGGAGTTTTGCATTTTCTGAGTTGAATGCAAAGGACAGATTCTTATACATGCTGAGGTACAGTTAATTTTCTCTTAGTGTTTATACCAAAAGAGGAAAGAGGACAGTATTTTGCATGCTTTGTACAAAGAAGAATACCAAGCAAAGAGTTGTAGTTATGCATTACAGTTCAGTCACTGCAGCTGGATACAATCCATATCATTTGCTCATATCTTTGCAAGATCTTCAAGGCATATCAGCTGCAATGTGTTATTCACAATGTCAAATATTCTAGACAGCCTAGAAATAAATCTGCCTATGAGCTATGACTAAGAAATCATCCATCAGCAACACAAAAGTAATCTCTGCTGTATTCTAGTCCAAAGTCCAATCGAGAGGGTCTAACATACTGGCAGAGATTGGTTGCTTCTGAGCTTGGTTTTTTGCCATTTTCTCAGTCATTGCAGAAAGAAACAAGAAGTTAGGCAGCGTGTTGGCTTGCCAAACCAATGACATCAAAAAACTATTAGTCCTGATTGGATTATTGTGTTTTCAGGGAAGAGGATAATTAAAAAAAAATATTTTACATTATGTATGTAATGGAAATACTTTCTAGACACTCTTCATAATCTGAGGCATACCAACTATTTTTTCTTCAGGTTCTTCCTCTCTGATAAATCCCCTTCAAAGTGCTAATATGCATCAAATTCTGAAGACCTGAAAGAAAGGGGCATAGAAAAATAATTTCATTTGATACATTGCCACTGTGTCTGTATGGATGTAGAGCACAGGAATTGTTTTAAATAAGAGCTTCATTTTCTGTGACCCTGCTGGCAACAGAGGGTTTTAAGACCCACAAACATTCATCCCTCTATCTGAAAAAGTCCTATTTGCAGATCACTACAGAAACTAGTTTTGAAGAGGGAAAAGACCAAGACATGCTAAATATCACTAATTTCTGTTTGTCCAGCATACTTCGTGTTTCCTCCTCCCCTACAAATTGCATCTTTCTGAACACTCTGGACAAACAGAACATCCGTTACTGTTGTCTTCATTTCTGTCAACAGCAAACTTCAATACAGGCCTAAATCTGTGGCCACTGAAGTTGGTGAGAACAACTCTTTAATAGGATTAGTGTCACTCACTGCTACCTACACAAAGATCACCTGCCTTTAAACCACCTTGAGTGGAATCCCAGTGCCTCCAAACCATTGCCTTAAAGACAGCCACAAAGGAGAAAGGAAAGCAGAAACTCTGGATAATTTTTTTCCAACAAAAGCAAACCAGCCAGCCCATGAACTTTCCTCTGGAACAGCCTGTGCTCAACTCGTCTGCTCCAGCCCTGACAGCACACAGCACGTGTTGCTGCGCTTAATTGCTATCTGGCAGTTCTAACCACGAAACTTCCCCGGCAATCTTCAGATGCTTCAATCCCACCACTCCCTGGAAAACCAGCAGAATCCATTCCCTGTCTTGTATTTTGGACACCACTTGTCCTGTACTTTTTTCTAGGCAGTTTACACTGGGTCACAGTTGTCAGTCATCACAAATACTGCTTGGATTACAATTCCACCCAGACCACACAGCAGGAAAGCAATGTGTCTGGGACAGGATTCATCTCACCTAACTCATTTTATCTCAGAGTTCAAGCATATATCCTGGGCTAGCCAGCTAATTCCCATTATAATCAGAATTGTCAGGCAGTTGAAGATTCACTTCATCCAAACACAGTCTTCAAAATTAAGTGCAATGAATTTACCTCTTTAACTCTTTGAATGTTAAGGGAACCCAGAGAATTAGCTCTGTCTAGCTGCTTCCTTTTTTAGATGTGGTTTAGCAATGGTTACATGATTCAAGCTCAATGCACTAGTGTCAGATTCCAGAGGGAATTTGATTGGCATATATATGCCAAAAGATTTCAAATATCTTTTTAGTGGCTCTCTGTTTACCCCAAACACCATATGCTTAGAATCTTCAAGCCAACCTCGAAGAAGTCTAGCTGAGGTGTTCAAATGTCTTAATCTGTTTCTCTTGGAAACTGGAAAAATATATTTTATGAGCAGAGTCCATTTTTTCATATGACAATCAGCAGTACTTGGTTTTATATTCAGTTTCAGACATGCATAGAAAATTAGGGGCCAGTGTTTTTTCAATGTATATTTTTCAGTTTGATTTTTCATTGGGCTCTCAAATCTGCATTCTATGCTTGCTTTTAAACCAGCTGAACATACAAGCACCACTATCATTGATTTTGGCATTCAACAGAAGAAATGGAGTCTCAAGTATCTGGGGATTCTATTATCAAACCTCATTTTAGTTACAATTTTTTTAAAATATAATAAAAATTATTATGGAAGAAACTACAGTGGCATGCTAAATCTTCTAGATGTGAGAACAAATTAATGACTTAGTGTGTGAAGCTCTGGAATGATGACAACTGCAAACTAGATTCCTCTAGTGTACTGGTAGCATGGTTAACAGCCTGCAACCAAAACATCTTATAATCTTTATGTGAACTATCAATTTATGCCTTTAAACTTACACTGCTACTATACCGCTAGATTTCTTTTTCTTCCTTGCCAAAGCTTCTTTTATTTTCTTGGGCAAATTCTACATTTACACAAAATGTTGGCCTGGATTTTTTTGGAGTAACAGGTGTACATAGAAAAGAAATGAACATCAAACTTAGTGGGCATTCATACAGGGTAAAATAGATTTATCTTGCATGTTGAGATGCTGGAAGGGAGAAGTATCTCAAAGAGTAATTAAGATTAAAATACAGTAAAAACCATGGATCCCTTTCATCTTACACCCTCTAACTTTCTGCTTTTCCTTCAGCTTCCTCCCAGTCAGATTTTGCATGTAACTTACATATTAACTACTCTTATGCTCTATGCAAAAATAGGGTCAGGTTGTTCTAATTTCTAGAAGGCAATTACTGAGATACAGGCGTTGAGAAAAAAATGGATAAAGCGAAACTTCTTTCAGAGCCTTCTCCCAGAGAAGGAGAAACCAGATGTTTGTTTCCCCACCACCACTGCTACTCTATTATTGTACCCTCGGGCATAGGAAGTTCATAGGAATGTATAAGAAACTGGTATCAACATAAGCTCACTGAGACATCTGCTACTTCCTAGTGCTGGAGACACTACCTGCACTTTCGCTCTGAGACTGTTTCTGGCAGTTCTCACCTAATGAAACAGACCCATCATGCTACAAGTCCAGCAGATCTGGGGCCATCCCTGGCATGACACATGCTCAGTCCAAAGTCATTTTTTCTCCCTGCAGAAACCTATGCCAAGACCCTGTCTTTTTGAAATCTCTACTATAACATTTCATGGCCATTCCAAAAGACACCATTGTTTACAGAATGTAGTTATAAAATACTACCCTGTAAACTCTGAAAACTACTCAGGGACTTATAGAATTGTTACTGAAACTCTCTTTTGTATTACTCACCAAAACCAAGGAGGGGGTGAAGAGTAGTAGAAATTCAAACTTTTTGAAGAAAAGACAGTGAATATGTATTTATTTTATGGTAATTAACTCCACCTCCTTGTTACCTTCAGATCTTTTAAGGTGTCACTCTAACTGAAACGCTTTCTCAACAGTAAATTTTAGCCATTTCTAAAAGGCAGAAAAATTACTTTTGAGTATGAAAGCTAAATTGCTCTACTTAAAACAACATATTCAAAAAGTCTTGCCAGTGTGTCCTGACAGAAATAACTCCACTGAAGACCTAGAGATTCTACTTTGGTTTTGTGGTTTATAGGGTGACATCCTATACCCACAAAAGCCAATGGAAATTTTTACATTCATTTCAATGGTGACAGAATTTCACTCACTGAATTAAATGACATTTATTAGATTTTCATGTTAAATGCAGAGGAAAATCCTGTTCAGATTTCCTGCTAATCCAGACTCAGAGTTTCTGCACGACTAAAGCAAGAAAGTTGGTAACCTCAGATCTCTTCTAAACTGTACAAAAATGACCCAATTTCCCACATTCTTTTGAATACTAAATCTTTGAAGCCTGTGATGAGGGAGGAACCGCTGTGTTGCACTTTGAGTTTCACTCAGTATTCTGACTGCAGTCTTTGTAAGTCTGGAAGGATTTACATTCATTGTCTCTCCAGAGTCACTTGCAAAATGATTTCTAAAAATTCTCTCTTTCAACTACTATTAGACACTGTCTAATACGAGAACAAGGAATTCCTGGCCCAAGGGCCAGATACAATCTGCAATTTAATGTCAGGCAGACTGCAACCAAATGAGTTTGCATGTGTATGTATCTATTATTGGATGAAAAACAAAAGTGCTTATTAACATATGACTTGCCACATGCCTCTGAGAGACCTAGCTGGTCCTTCTCAAGGAAAGGATCTCTGCTCCAGGGATAATAAATTGCAACTCAACATTACAGCTACCAACCAAGCAACATGAAACATAATATTGCAGGTTATTCCACAACACATAAGTGCAGTATTTCAATACAACTGTCAAATAGGTTTGCCATGCTGGTACAAGGGGCACCATTAGCGGACAGTGAGGCTCCTCAGTACTGGCAGCTTCACTTCAGTCGATGGCAAAGATGGGGAGGGAAGAAGAGAGAGGGAAGAAATTACTCTCCCTTGAGCGTCAGAGTTCAGAGAAGATTTGGTGACTGCTAGGAAAACAAACAAATAAAAGCATCTGAGCATTTGATACAGAAACTGAGGAAGAGACAGCGTAATTTCTGCAAAGTTCCTCTTTAAGCAGAACTGGACTTTTATATCAAGCAACATTAAAAGAGAATCCAATAGTTTCAGAGGGGAAAAAAGTGTGCAGAAATGAGGAAGTTTCTCACATCCTCCTATCACTTGATCTGAACCATGTCATATCCATCTAGGTTATTGCTGTTTCCTCTATCTGTCACAGATAAATGACTGTTCATGCAGTAAGACCCACTGCTATGCAACAGCTGTGCTCTAATGGACATTTTAAAGCTCCTGGGGTTGGCAGATGGGGGCAGGGGGAAGGAAGGAAGCGAGGAGAGGAGAGGAGAGGAAAAAGATGGGGAGAAAAGGAGGGGAGGAGGTAAGGGGGGAAGGAAGGTAGGAAGGAAGGAATGAAGGAAGGAACAAAGGAAGAGATGAGGTGTAGAAGCAAATGAGAGAGAGGAAAATGCAATAGGTTTACACCATCACCCTTCATAAATTTTGATCATGTCCTCAACAAGATCTAGAAAAATCACAGTTTCACTCTAGGACAGGGATGTTCATTATCCAAGTTCAAACTGTATGAAAAAATTACTGGGGGAAATTCATTCACAATTGATTTATGGCCAAATTGAGGGAAGTGGAAATGCCATGGCCAACCCACTGCCTTCAGAATATCTTCCAATATTGCACCCACACTAAAAGCTTTGCATGAAGTTGCTTCTATCGTCTGAGTACACAAATATAAGGCACTAACCCAGCACATCCCATTAATCATTCCAGCCACCTAGAAATGAGAGCTGCAATAAAATGGAGAAAGGGGAAAATGAATAATTTAGTACTTGATCTCTATCTGAAAAAATGTACCATTCTAAAATAAAGACTTCTCTCTTTATAAGCCTGAGAGAGTCCTTAACAATATTTATATTTAAAAATCTAACCAATTTATTCATGTTTCATTAAGAAAAAAAAAGAAAGAAAAATCTTTCTATCAGAGGGAAGACTCAGCTTTCTGAAATTTTATCTCTGACAAAGAATACCTAATTTCTTGAGAACTGTTCAGAGCCAGCTAAACAAAGGGATGGCTTCATATGACAGATCTTTTTGGAGATCAGCTGTTCAGTGTCTCCATATACTTCAAATCAATACAAAGGGCACACGGATGTTTAGATTAATATCTGTGCTCCAAGAAGTGCAAAAGTATCTAAGGCCATGCATTAGCTTGTATACTTGCCAGCAAGTTTGTCATCAACAGACATGTTACTTTAGAGCTGCATAATGTCTCTAGGAAAATTTAACTCATACACTGCTATGGCAAAAGGAATGTGTGGACCAAGAACTGCAGTGGAATATTTGGGAAAGTGAAAGGAAGTTGAAAATGATGATCCTGCTTCAAGGAACAATCTCTCAAAGCAAAGAAGCAACCTTCTGACACTGAAGGAAACAGACCTACTGGGAAAGAGTCATCTGTGTACAACGCTGAAACAAAGAAGACATGAAAGCCACTGGGAACAAATCAAACTGTTATTCTTATCTGCATCTTATTGAATTGACGCCCTACCACGTTTCTCTATAAATTCCTTTGTGCATGCACACAAACACCCATACACACACATTTGTTTCACATACACCTAAGTGGCTTTAGGACATTGTTTTTTTCCAAAGCACGCAAATTAGAATCATGAGATATTACATATTATAAAAGATATCTTAAAGTTGCACAGTAGCTGAGTGACACTGTAACAGCACAAGCACTAGACATCCCTATCAAAGGCTTTTTATTTTGTAAATGAGCACAGTACACCATATTAATAACTTCCCTTACAGAAGGTAAACAGGATTTCAGAAGAGGAATGAATCAGGAAAAATTCAAGTAACAGTTTGAAAACTGGAGCATGAAGTAACTAAGTAATAAATGCTCTGAAGAGGCACATTTTTCAGGAGTTTTGGAGGACTGCAGCTGTCATCTGTCCTTCACACCTTTTAAAAACTTAAAGTTGAATTTATGATATGAAAACTGAACTTATGTTAAGATCACCTCCCAAATTAGCCATAATGAGTGTCTTTTTGAGCCACTATGAGTTTTCATCCCTAACCACTGTGGGCCTATGGTATGGGATGAGAAGAAACTTAAGTTCCTGACCTCTGATCTCTAGTATAAGCAGTACCCTCCATACTTGTATCATTTCTCCTCTTCTCTGTCTCCTAAGGCTAAATTTTGGTCCCTTTTCTGGTAGGAGTTTTCCCAGGCTCTTGAATGTTCTTGTCACCCTTTTTCCAGTCCCCTTACTTAAGTCACATACTTTTTGATCTCTGGAGTCCAAAACTGTGCACTGTGTTCTATCTGAGACCACAGGCACAGCTTTATACAAAAGGCTGTACAATACCCTCCAGTTACTGAATTTCCTAGGAGTCTTGAATTATGTGTAACCTAATATCATAGTTGGGTTTTAACTGTGGTGGTAATTTGAGCAAGTGTCCCCACTGATCTCTCATACTTGTCTCTTCTGGATCTGTCAGGACTGCCTGTTCACACTCGGTCTTACTTTCTTTATTCACCACTCATCTTTGCCTAGCATCATTCTGCCCAGTTGGTGGAAGACTTTAGCATTAAAAGTTCTTACTCCTCCTGAGCAGACCGTGTAAGTATTTCACCTACTGACTTTGCAACATGTCGTCTCCAGGCCTCTTGCAATGGGTTAACAACAGATTTGCAGATATTCAAAGCCCAACTTCATCCTTTTCCTACTTCAACAGATTAGCCTAACCCTCTGCTTTTCCTCTCCTCCCCAGCTTTTAGCCATAACAGTATTTTGCCGGTTACTCCACAACACTGGAGTTTCTGCAATGTTTTGTCCAGAGTTCTGTCACTCACAGCATTTTGTTTCCAATTACTCATGACTTTTCTAATACATTCTCCGGGCTAGGAGATCACTGAAACTTTGACTCTCATTGCAAAAAAACCCTAAAAAAGTTGGTGGACTACACCATGCCTCTCTGGTACTTTCCTATGTTTTTTAAATGAGAATTTCAAGTCAGTTGCCAAGTCCAGATGTAAAGTGTTACTTAAACATATCACTGAATTAACTAACTACGCCACTAAGAGACTTGCAGCTGAAGGTCTGTTTCCAGCAAAATTTATAGAAGAGATGTAAGCCTCAGATCGCTGCTAAACCCAGGCACAAATCAAAGTCCTCTGGCATATGGGACCAATCGCACTAGCAGAGGTTTGCAGCTGGAGCACTCTGCAGTGCGTGCTTGAGTCACAGCCATTGACCAAACCATTCTTCTCACAGGGCTTTGTTATCTTCAATATTGCACTGCTCTCCTTTGCAGATCTGCCATGTACCCATGCAGCTTCACTGCTGTTTCTGTATTATTTCTGGGAACCAGAACACGCCCTGCTATTCTAGAAACCCTCCAAGGGCTCCTCTTGCCTCAAAGCCCTCCAGAATTTGAATTCCCAGCTTCAAAGGGTCATCTGCCATGCAGGAATTCAAGATTTTTATATGAGATGCAAATCAGCAATCCAGGAAGGACAGGAAAAAATAAGCAGGACACAATGTCTTCCACGATCTCTGCTGCATCAAGGAGGCAGCTCTGTCAAGAAGGTTTTTTTAATCCTCTGCTAACAAAAGGTCAGCTGGATACTGTGTACCCTTGTGGAAGAACACTAGGAAAGAACAAGCCAGAGAATCCCACTGGCTCAATGTGCTGGTTTAAAGGTAAACCGGCAGGAGAAATGAACCCAACACAAAAGAGATTATAAGTCAGAGTTACAATTTAATAACAATATTACAATAAATGCAATGGCACAAAGAGAAATTGGTTTTAATGCACAACACCCAGAAGTGTGACCCAGCACCCTGGGGCACAAACACAAAGGGGTTTGTTAGCCCCTGTGCTTAACCCCACTTGGTTCCCCCAGGTCCAAACTAAAAGGAAGCGAAAAACCTGTTGGTGCAGCTGACAGTTGCAGTTGGTGAACAGGGGTGGTCGCAGTCTGGTTGAAAATGGTGGTCTTCTCCTGTTGAAGTTCTGGTCTTCATCTCAATCCGACAAGTGGTTATTCTGAGGTCTTCACACCCCAAGATTATGTACTCTCAGGTCCAGGTGGGAGCACCCAGTCCCTCCCCCAGGGCGGGGAGTTACACTATGGGTGATCTGACTTTGTGAGTCATGGGGTGTTTTGGATTTGTTGCTGGCCCATTAGCACCCTCAGGCTGGGTGTGAAGGTGCTAACGACTCCTTGGAGGGGAGTTATCACAGCTCTTATCTCTCAGATGTCTTTCACACCCAGCTCACTCCATGAGGAGTTGCATGTGTCCTGGGCAGCTGCTGCAAATGGTCCATTGTTCTTCGGAAATGAATAGAGGGGGTAGAATACATAGGTTTGGTCACCCCCACACAGTGATAAACTGGTCCTACCTGCTGACCTAGAACACTCAACCGGCATTTTGGAAAAAAGGAAAGAGAAAAATAAAGAAAACCTGGTGTGTATGAAATGGTCCAACTTCACTTTCATGATCTTAGATGGAGAAATGGAGACTACTGAAACCATACCAGAGGCCAATATGACAGCAGGGTTATTGTAAATGATAGCTGTAATAAAAAATGCAATAAAATTACAAGGATGTGCCGGTGTTATTACACTTTAGAAATTAAATTCCAGCACTGAAAAACTCATAGGAATAGACATATTCTGAAATCTTTCAGACAGCCCTCACAATGACAGCATTGCTTCCTCGGGGCTCAGTTGTGCCTTGCCTGAAATTGGAGTCTGCTTCCTTTCCAGTTTCAGCAGCTGCAAGACTGAGACCTTGCCATCTTTGTCCCACATGAGCATGCACACAGGTCAGTGTGAAGAAACTGCAGCTACTCTACCCTGGGATCCCTATCCTACACCTTGTTTATTCAGGAGTTTACAACATTATCAAAGTGTCTCATTATTGAACCACATTCATTGAAACTCAGTTCAAAAGTAGGCACTTGTTTATTTGCCCCAAAGTATACAGCACACAGAGCAAAAAAACAAGAACAATAACAAACCCAACATGTTTGCTTCCCCTTCTTCATGACAGCTGCATTCCATCATGTCATCCACCCTAGAGTCATCGTCTCTGGGGTGGGAATATAGCTCTGCTCACAGTATGCTCCCCACTTGCCTGTCAGATTAGCATGATGGGTGCTGAGTAACCCTCCTTCTTCCTTACATCAGCATCTTTATGGTTTTAATATTCTGTTTGAGGCTGTGGGAGGAGTAAGCAATTTTCTGTCTGGGTTATTAGCTAGGTAGGTAATACTCCTCAATAAATACATTCTGTAGCATTGACTTTAGACCTCTTAGCCATGGCATTGTTCTGCCTTTTTTTTTTCATCTTTTTAAAGACTTTTTTGTTTAACTTTACACATTCAGGCAAGTAGATACAATGCACATAACCTGAGAGCCAATGTTATTTATAACTTTACTGCACAGAACACCCTCATTCTCCCCACCACTCTATAAAAATATACAAGAGTAAACAGGCACTCCAGACAAAGAAACCCAGACATCCAGTGTTAAAACTGAACAGCCAAGAACTTATCAGCAGCAAATATAACCTCACCTTCTTGTGAAAAATGTCTTGCTATTTAGTCTGGTTTCAAGATGATGCACCATACTGTGAATACTATGCTGTGGTAGCAGCTTTTCTCAACAGTCTTTAATACAATTCCAGAAGATTATGTAAGTGGAGGCCAAAGAACCCATTTGAAGCATTGAAAGAAAGCAGCTACGCTTGAAAATCGAGAGTTTTATTTAAAAAAATTATACAAATCAGAATGAAAATGGTGAAGCACAGACAGTGTAATGTGAAAAACAATGACGTACTTCAAAAGGCAGGATGTCACTGCACATGAAAGGAAAGACAATAAGTAATTACTTTAGCTGAACAGCTTTGCCCAACTTTCTGCCCAGACCTTGTGATCAGAGAAGGGTCTCATCAGTTGTCCACAGTTTCTTTGGTGGTACTGAAAGAGGCGTGTCACTGAAAATTGAAATGTCAAATACTCAAGTCTCCCGCTCATCACAGATGGGGTATATGCCTGTTTAACAGTGCGGGCTTCATCTTTGTGGAGACTTACAACATCCTCAGAGCACTTGGCCAAAAGTCTCAACCAGATTGCCACCAGGCTGAGAAGTGAAGAGGCACTAATCTGCTTGTTTTGTGTTGCCTCATGAAGAAAATCTTTACAAGAATTTTACAGGGAAGCTTTTAGAGAAAATATAAATACTTAACTTTTCCTCTACTGAGGATTTCTGAGTTCACACTGGCATTTAGCTATGCAGTTACTCAGTATGCTGTAGTACACCATATTTCACTAAAAACTACAGTGGATACAGGAAAGTACCCCTTTTCCACAGAAGATGACAATAGTGTATATTTTTCATAGAAATTTACAATTTTCAAGCTTTCTTTTTTCTTTTTTTTTTCTTTAAGGCTCAAATGACAGAAAATATGTTTGAAAAGAAGGATCTATGGTGAGAGTGACACTAAGTCTGGAGGAACAAAACTTGTTTCTATGACACATGAAATATCCTACCACAGTCAAACAGACATACACAGTAACATTTATATGTGCAAAGGATCCACAACCATAGGTCTGCCACCTTGCTTGGAAGTTGCTTCAGCAGCCGATTTTGTAATCAGTAACAGGCACCTGTAAGACAAAGGAATAACGAACAAGTGTCAGCAGAGACATTTCTCCCATCTACAGCTTGTTGCTCAATAGAATTTGCAAGAAAAATTAACATCAAGGGTGACTAATTCATCTTCCTGTAATCAGCAAATGAAAGATATCTGATTTTTCTGTGACTTAGGTGAATGGCAGGGACAGCAGGACTGTCCATGAAGACACCTATCTGTACCCAAACCTATAAAAAATCGTGGAAGTGAAGGAGCATCACACCTGTCACTCCATTCAGCAAGACTGCCCTTCATGTGGTGTACAAAATGGGTGTTACTGCCCACCTGTGCAGAGGTACCAAAAGGACAGAGCATTATGGTTTATGTTACTCATGTTCTTAACAGCACACTGGGGAAAGGTAAGACAGCGAATATTCTTTTGTAATACACCATCCAGCTCATCAACAGGAGCAGTAAAACCTTTTTAACAGACACAACAGCAAAACAATTAAGGAAACTCCTTCAGTTCAGAGCTACCTGGGGTGAGCACATGAACTGGCATACAAGCTGCCTGGAGGCCCTGGAGAGCAGTTGCTGAATTAGTGAGGATTGGAACAACTAATTGGTGATTGTTTATCAAATAATACACTAGCAATTCCACTGTACTCTAAGGGGGATGGAAGAATAAAGCTACTTCAGGTGCTACCACTGTGAACTTAGCATATTTCTGAGATGCAGAAGACATATTCTTAACTCTTTTAAGTGTCCATATGCAGACTAGACAGAGGCTGGCAGGAGGCACATTTATAAGCGCATTTATTTCAAGTGTCTTTGCTACTTCAAAGAACTCATATATGAACATTTGTCTAAAAAATAGATGTGTTTCAGAGAGAAGAAGGAGGAGAATTTATCACTTTTGAGGTGGGAGGAAGAGATGAAAATATGGCGATAATTAATATAAAGTCTTCTCCTTCCTTGCCACCCCACTGTCCCCAAACACACAAAATCAAGAGTCTGCTTTGCTATGCCCTCTCAACACACTTGGCACGTACCTCCTTCCCTCTCCCCCTCACACTCCCTCTCTCTCCATAAAGGGGCATGAAATGAGAAATTTTAGCAAGATTTCTTTACAGAAGAGAGGCTTGGCTTCAAGCCCAGTCTACAGATGTGGGAGGGAGTCTTCAAAGAGAGACTCCCTCTCACTGCCCAAGAAAGCAGTATTTCTCACGGTCCAGAAGCAAGGCTTTCTGGGACTCACTGTCTCAAGCCCCACCAGCACCACCTAGTCCCTCAGAGGTAATAAATGCCCAGGGAGGTGAAAACATCTGCTTGATGCTGTCTTGATTTTTCTCAATTTGAACTTTAGGAAAAAAATGACAGCACTTTGAGAGGAATGGTTAAAAAAACAAACCAAAACAACCAAAAAACAACCCCCAAAAAACTTCTGGCAGCACTGGATTTGATATTTCCTCTTTATATAGCCTGTCCAGTTACAAGAATTAGTCAATTTATACTGAGGATTATTTTTGTCTTTAGTTTGAGATAGATTATTTCTTCTCAGTAAGTCCTTGGAGACTCTTGTAATGGTATATTGGTATAGTTATACATGCATAGGCAATTTACACTT
The DNA here is from genome assembly GCF_047495875.1 of Pithys albifrons albifrons. NCBI lineage: Eukaryota > Metazoa > Chordata > Aves > Passeriformes > Thamnophilidae > Pithys > Pithys albifrons. Next base: position 40,747,879 of record NC_092464.1, on the reverse strand, counting down.
GCAAAAAAGTCTTTTGCAGGTACAGTTTTACATTTCTATGAGCAAATTAAGTTGTCCTTTTTTTTCCCCCCGATCTATTTTCATACATACTAGGGCTTTTGCTAGTGTACCAATGATGACAAAAATATATAAAGTAGAATAAATATAATAAAACCCTTCCTGACACCACTAAGCCAGCAAGACTAAAGCCTTCATCTCAACAAGGTTGAACTACTTCATATTTCAGCAATGTTTATATTGCAAGCTTTTCCCCTCATAGTACAGCACATCCTCCCCAACTGCCTGGCTTTTGCTTCCTGCTCCTGGTAACCATGGATGTGCTACCCATGGATCTGCTAGACAACATTAGCAGTATTAAGTATGCAACTGTATGCTCACTTAGGACCACTTAAAAGGAGCTTATATTGTTTTAAAATGTTTCCCTCCATTGTGGAGACAAACATTCCATAATTTCTGATAGACTCTCAGCCCCAGCTTACAGCCAACTCCAACCCATTTCTTGGTATTGTCGTGGTTAATGCTGTCTCCCACACAGTTGAAATGTATGTTTGCTTTAGTTGTGCCTCTGTTGTGTATTAAAATGCACAACATAAATCAAATGCATCTAGTTTCCTCAGCCTATTTCCACTTTGAACATATCAGGAGGCAAACAGAGCAGTCAGCTCTTAACTGATTCTTTTTTCTGTAATTAGGTGGGAATTCCTTACCATGCCCAATGAAATCCAGAATGCTTCAGTGCAGATGCCTGAAAAAGAGAGAAGAGTGTTTAAAAAGCAGTCTTTTGCCCAATGAAAGTCTAATTTCAAAAAAACACTATAGCCAGCATAATTCTATAGGTTGAGTTAAATAAATAAATACTTATCTGATTATTTGTTGCCTGGAATCCATTTGTGCTGTATCTCTTGAGTTAGAGGCCATATTAAAAAAATTGCACAGGTGATTTGAAATCTGAGGACAACCTAAAGCTTGATTCTAAGAAGGGTCAATGCACCAGTGCTTTCCCGTGGCGTGGGTGAGACAGGTTTAGTCATCAGGTGTGACAGAGAGCAGTCTGTTACAATCCAACATTACGTGGAGAGCCAACTAGAAAGCAACGTATTTAGCATATACATTGCACACATCACAATACCCTCAAAGAAAAGAAAATCAGGTGTTTCAGTACACAGATTTTATTCAGGTCAGCTGCATTTCAGTCTCTTTGAAAAGCTACAGCAACTGCCTGGATAGAAGGATGTTCACAATTTGGAGATTTTTGCCAGACATCAACTTCACTGTTATTCACATGTGGGTGACGCACCGACATACTATGTATAGAGCTATTAAGACAAAAAGACCCCCCAGAATTATTAAAATATCTTCACAAATTAGGACTTTAACTAGTACTCAGTTTTGTACATCTAACCCTTTCTTTTTTTTTAAATCCTTCTGCCTCTCTATTCTGCAAGGACACTCACTGAAATCCTTCCATAAAAGCTCAATTGATTTTTAAGAGCTGGAGCTTGTTCCTCATGTGTTTAAACAATACCCTGGCACACGGTGGGTGTAATTACACAGGAGGAGCCAGATGGGATCAGAGACTGAGGAAGCTGAGTGTCTTATCACACTCATGACTTACACGTTTTCCTCCTCAGGCAAGTGCCAACAGCCTCAGCTCCTCCCCCAGTCCCAGCCTCCCAACTTCTGGGCATCCCCAGCTCCCAGCAATCTCTGGCGAGGTGATTCCCTGAACCAGAACTGCATTTCTCAGAAGAATTTTCTTTAAGGGGTATGTCCAAACACCAATGTAGGCATGGGAATTTTTGGCATCTACAATATCCCAGGGCAATTTCACAGCTCTAGGAAGCCCTTTTTGCTAGTTTTAAAACTGTCACCTAACCATTCACTTGAGGCCACTTGACTCCCATGGTATGGGAGAGTGAATGGACATTTTGTTTGCTTTCTCCATGCCACTGGAGAGTTCACAGACCTTTTTTCTTCCTGCTTAGACAGATCCCCAAGTGTTGTTTTCCATATGGGAATCACTTCACATTTTTACCAACATTTCTTGTATCCTCTCCCCTTCTCCTGCATCCTTTTTAAATTGAGGGAGCAAGGATGCAATATTCAAGTGTATCATGCATTTATACCATAGCATAAAGACCTTTCTTTTTGTTCACAATTCCTTTACCAATGAGTCCTAATATTCAATTCTACTATTTTTCATTTTTCCTTATTCCTACTGCACATTCAGCAGACATTTTTATACAATTATTATAAACCAAAGTTTCTTTCCAAATGATAATTTAGATTCCACCACCGTGTAATTTAATTTAGGATTATTTATCCTGCTCTGCACTATTTTATAATCAGTAACATTGAGTTTCAACTGCAGATCATCCTCCAGTTGCTCTCTGTTGTGAGGCTCTTTTGCAGTCCCCTCGTACATCCTCACTTCAGATATCCTGCCTGCTCTGGTATCATCAGGAGGCTTCTTTGTCTCATTCTCCACCTCTTCCATAACTATGCTGAACAGTACCAGACTCAATGGCACAACCTCACTGGTCTTGTCATCCCTTCTCTAAAAGCTGGCCACTTTCCCCCTAAATTTTTTTCTTAAACTAAGATTATTATTAATCCACTTAAGGACTTTGCCCCTTATCCCATGGCAGCTTGATTTCCCTGAAAGTTTTGGAAGAGGTATAAATAACTAAAACAAACCAACAAACCCAAAACACTTAGAAAAAACCTGACGTGATTATAACAAAAGCACAGGCATTCTGAAGCTCAAAAATCTCCACTGCTGTTCAATCCTTCTTTGAAACAACTCTGATCCTTCACACACCAAGCTTTTATCTTCTTAAAATGACAGCACTTGTTATCTACACTCTGGAACAGCTTCTCCCCAGACACAGAAGGTACCCCTTCTGTGGGGAATGTGTCCCTTGCCTTTAAAGAAAGCTTTTCTCACTGTGCTTTCTTGAACCACAGTCAACTGCTAACAGAAGGGCTTGTTCCAGACCCAGCTAGAGGCTGCAAGTGTCCCATGTTCCAGGATCACTAAACCAAGGTATGCAGCAGAAGACACCAGTTCTGGAGATTTTTTTCCATAGAGTCCATCTGGAAAGACTTTATTCTTCATTCTTTCTTATTTTAGAAAAGCTGTAGCTCTTCTCTTCCATTCCCAGCCTTCTTGTACATATGCATAGGTTGAACAATGGTGCATATTCCATGTTTACACAAACCCTCTGCTTCTAAATGTTATTCAAACAATGCAATGGCACATATGGTTTCCCAGTGTTCCAGAGCAGTTCAGAAGTCCCAATTTAGACTTTGAGGCCCACCAAATGAAAAGGGATGTGATGTACATGTTCCCAGGTCTAGCTCAGCAAATGTAGGCTAGAGAAAGAGGAAAATACCAACCCTGGTTACTTAATATTAAGCTAGATAAATATGTATCATTTTCTAAATAAAAATAATTGGCTCAAATATAATGTCAATAACCCTTCAGGGACTAGAGTTGGTGAGTAGCACTGAGAATAATAAAGGAGGCAATTCTTACTGTGTGCATACACTTTAAGAACAAAAACTCACCAGGAGAATTTTAATTCCAATGATTTGGATAAAGCTGGCTACCCTGAGTCAGCAAAACAAGCACAATGGCTATGGTGTAGTACAGAACCAAAAGAACTGCAAGTTTCAGGCAGCGATCCAACCTCAGCCAAGCAGAACTCCAGGATCACTAGGACAACACATGGGGTGAATGTTGTGCTACAAGCAGGGCCTCCACCATGTAAAGTATGGACCCATGGTACACACCAACCTTGACAGGGGATGGTCCTTGCAGTGCAGTGCTGTGGATAGAATGGTGTCTGCTCAGGCCCTGCATGGTCATTTACTGCAATAGAAGTATAGAATTGTTCCTAAGCAATAAAGGCTAAAACAGAAAATAAAACTTGAATAAAATAGATACTGATACTATTCTCATTCTACCCTGTCCAGCAGAGCTCTGCCTGTTACAACCTTAAAGCACAGAAGCAGCTGTTATTTTCTCTTTCTGGGAGACTATTCCAGAGACTGGTCAACATCACAGTTAAAGGGTGCACTTATTCATTGCACAGACCCCCCAGATTTCCCCAAGGTAACCAGTGGAAACCCAAATCTACCCTTTCAAGGACATGAGCACTGTGGGAAGAGAGCAGTCAGGCTCTGCCAGCCTGTCCAAGACTGCACCTCCTGCAGCACACGTCGCTTCCCTGGGACATAGTGCAGCAGGGAGCAGTGAATGGATTCAGCCCAGCTCATTCACCATTTAAAAATTAATGGCAAATGCAGCCTCTCTAGCTGCAGATAAGTCACCCCAGAGACCTCTGAAAACTAATGTCAGCCTCCAACTCCTGTTCCTATTACAGCGTTAATCTTAAGGTTCATCCACACACCAGTAAATGCTTAAAGTAGCCTGTTAACTCTACAAAAGGACTGATTTTCACTCAGATCACATACACAGAAAGGTAAATGCAACATACCGATACACATTCTGCCATCAAAGAATGACTTAGAAGTATCAAATTTTTAATATCACATACTTATTTACTGATGCCTGCCTTAGTAGGCATGTGTAACCTAATACTGTATTTTACTGATATTGCAGATGGTATAACCAATCTCCTAAACTCTCTACACTCTCAAAGGATTAGTATGATGTGTAGAGCAGTTTTAGCTTACAAAGCATTACTTTAGTGTGTAAGGTTATTGATTTAACTTAGAAATTCTGCTATATCGTGTAGTTTTACTGATTTACCTTTTACAGTAGCCTAAGAATATCTTTTCTCCCAAAAAAACTTTGACACAGTTCATTATCCAATATGAAATACTGCTCTAGGTAGGATTTCAGGGTAGGCATTCAGAAATCAAAATTACAGACTTTTTGAAAAAATTTCTGTGTTGCTGGGTTCCTCCCACATTACTCATGTCTTTTTTTCCTAAGTAAACGTAACATACTCCCTAAGCTTTCCAGATATTTCTCAAAGAAACACCCACAATTACAGATCACTATACCCTCTCCCCTCTTCCAGCCCAAGCCTTTAAGTCAGATCTGTTTAGATATAAGGTAGATACTGATACAGAGGGAAAATTTTTTCCCCCCATCTGGAATACTTCCCAAACCTACTGATACATTTTCCTTCTCCTCAGCTACAGCAGTCACTCAGGCTTCTAGTCTCCTCTCCTTTTGAATGCTGCAGGAATCTCTTGTGTGCCACCCCCAGTCCCAGCTCACAGTTCCAGCATGTATGGAAAGCTGCAGCTGAATACTGCATACAAATGACAGCAATAAGATAATCCTGTGGGACTGCTAAGAGCTTATTTTGAAAGTGCATTTTAAAAACAAGACCAAGCCCCAGAACCACTGCCAATGGCATTCTCCTCTACCTTTTCTTCATGAACAGTCTCTGCAGCCACACAGCTCTAACTCCCACCTTCTGCCCTGCACCACTCCTTTTCTGTCACTGTTCATGTGCTTTTCTGTTAACTGTACTATATGTTTAAAACCTCCTTTATTCTGCTATGTTAATCAATCACACCCCCTACTACCTCTAACTTTAATTTCTCTGCAATATTGAAATTTCTATGAGATATTGAAAGTGCTTCAATTTTACCTTGTGATGACTTCACCTGGCACAAACCATTATCAGAAAAGAAGCCTAGAGTCTACTGTTAATAGCTGTACTTTCCTCTTTTTTTTTCTTTGAAGATGTGGAATTACATAGATAGCTATATCTGTCAAAAGGCTCACCTAGTCTTGAAGTACACCAACTGACTGTATTTTTGTACATTCAATGAATTATAGTCTATAACTGGTTTAATCAAAGCCCTATATAACAGCCCATTTCCAGTAGCCAGTGATATGACATGTGACTGTAGTGAGGGCTTAGACGTACAAAGAGTTGCTGCACATCCGTTGGTTTGCATCAACCAGCCATGTGTGTGCATGTTTTCCTCTGGCTTATGGCAAATGCAGGATAATTCACATTAGCTTAAAAAAGGTCTTGCCTCATGGAAAGAATGCCATATGGTTCTACCCCACTTTAACATCACAAGAAAATTGTCACACGTAAGAATTACACAAAGGCATTACTTTAGTCTCAGATATTTCACCTTTTTTTACAGTGTTTCCACACCTTCACACTTCAAGATAATGTTATCAAAATATCTGGACACTACCAAATTCTTCCTGTGTTTAAAAAAATACTTAAGTTTATATCTAAACCTCTATTCTGCTATGGTAAATAAAGCACTGTTATTTCAAAAGGCACATAGATCATACACAAACTGGTCTAGCAACCAAAATCTTCTTTCACATAATGATAAATTGTGTCATTCCAGCAGCTACTTAGACTTCACTTCCTGAACTCATGCTGACCTGAAACATACCCACTCCTTCAATACTCCAAGCTTTGTGTTATGTGTGGCATCAAACAACTTATATTCTTCCTGCTTAGGACACCTCCAGTAATACCTCTCTTTTCAAAATGTCAAAAAAAAAAAGTAGACTATTTAAAATGGACTGATGTTTATGAAGTTAAAACAAAACAGAACAACACATCCAACTCTGTTCCGTATTTTTCAGCAGCACAATATCCTGCAGTGGCCTCAGTCAGCTGGGCTCTGTGACCCTGTGAGTGATCCCTTGAGTGTGTTCCCATTTTATCAAGCAATGAACTCTCTGGCCCCAAAGCCAGCAAGAAGTTTGTCACTGACTTCAGCTGAGAACAGGAACCAGCTCAGTCATAAGAAACCTTGAACTAAATAAAGCAGCAAGAAAAGGCACAGGAGGGAGGTGGGGGGGTGTCACCTCAGAACGCTGTGGGGCACAGCTCTGCTTGTTACCAAGGTTACTTGATGCTTCCCCACATAAGATTTCATTTTAAGTCACCAATAAGTCTGCAAAAGTTTGACACCCTTGAGTGGGAAACTGGGGTGGAAATGCATTAAATATGTGCTGCAGCCTGATATAGGGGGGAAGAAAAGGTTTTCAGACATAATATGGTAGGCAGTTTTAAGAAAGGTTACAGGGAAATGTGTGGAGGGGCAAAGCTCTTTTCCAGTAAAGACTCTCCACTACATCCCTGCTTTGGGTCTGACAATAAATATGACACACCAAAAATTCACTATTTGTCAGGAATGTGACTAAACAAAAATCTACCTCAATTTGGGCAAGGTATAAGTCCTCAAACAGAATGAAAAAAACCTTGCCAGTTAAAAAACAGTCATTAAAGATATATTCAGTTTTTAGCTGCATTGGACAATAAGCTTCTTAAGCAATTTCAGCCATTCCCTCAAGGCTTCCAACCCAGCAGGTTTTCTCCTGGACTTTCATATCAGTTTTTTCCCAGCCAACACTCCATTTGCTTCAGTGAATGTGGAAGAGACAATTTTCAGAACCCAACATAGTAGGGACAGAAGTGTCGAGCTTGGAACATTTAGGGCGAGATAGAGGGGGACAAAGTATGTAGGTGGAGAAATCTCCTTAAATGCTAATGACTGGCCTGGAGAGGTTGAAATTGGAGTGAATGAGGAATGGAATCTGAATGTCACCAAAACTCAGATCATCCACTAGTCTGACACTAAAATCTGATAAAAAAAAAAAAAGCGCATGGCAAGGAGGCAATATGGTGTGGCAAAATGGGCAAGTCTCATCTCCGACGATCTTGGATGCAGAAGAAATGCTGATACTATGTCCAGGGGATACCAACTGGCTGAGGTACTTTTGGAATGGAGTTCAGGCTTGAGGTTCAGTGGGAACAAACCAATATAACAGAAAATACCACAGTCCAAACAGACACAGATCAGAAGAAAATTCATTATCAGGGGACTTTGTGTGTCTGAGCCAAAAATTGAGATTTCTGTCAAGTATCTTGGAAGTGAATCATAAAGGGGATTGATGCTGCTTCATGGCAGCCTGTAGGAAAGATGTTTGGTGGCCACCAGCTATTCCACTAGTGGTCCTGCTTGACATGGTGGACAGGAAGAGCTCCAGTCCATCTAACAACTCACAGAGGTGCACATTTGACACCTTATCACTAATTTTTTCTTTTGCAAAATGTGCGTTGGCAGGGAGCAAGTTTTACCCCTGTGCTTGTCGCATCCCCTCCCACATTCGTTCATGTATGTTCATTTAAAAAGACTTGATCCTGTTACCTATAGCTGGACACATTTCTCTGGTGTCTCAGCCTCATCTACATACCTCTATCTCTTGAAGCTCAATGTGAGTTAGGAAATTATGTTTTGAAATGTGAACCTTGTCATTGCATAAAGACCTTGCACTGTGGAGAAGATGAGAAAAAGGATATTTTCCCTGTTTGAGAAAGAGTTATGTCTATATGGAACAGTGCAGCCTCCTTCCCATCCATGACTGGTCTAATATCATAGAAGACAATAACTTTCACAGTAAGGTAAAGTCTGATCTAAGCAGATTCATTCACTTAAGACAGCATTCCTTGTCATGAACCAGCACAGACAGTATTGTTCTGGGATTTGCTTATGAATGTATTTAAAACATAGTTATTTCAAGTTTTGCACGCCACTTTCTTGCACTTTACTTAGAGAAACTTTGCTAAATAAAATCTGTAAGCATCACTACAGATGGGAAAAACACAGAGAAGAGTATTTGGCACAGCCCCCCATGTAACTTAGGAAGTGATTTGGGAGGGAAGACATAACCTCCTACAGGACAAGCCTCCTCTCTGGCAATAATAAAAAAAAAAAACAAAAAAAAAAACCAAAACAAAAAAAAAAAAACACCACACCAAAACCAAAAACAAGCAATCAGATTCAAGATTATTTAGCTCACAGTAATTGCCCTTCAGTAAAAAGCTTGAAAAAAATCTTCCTTGCTGCCATAGTTCATGAACCTGCAAAAAACCTTCCAGTTCAAAGCACAAAGTAGATCTGGCATATGGCCTGTCTCACCTGCCACTCTGAGAACTACCAGGTCATTTGTTTCCTGGAAGGATCACTTCATTCAGATCCTGGTGCCAGTTCCTCCCCAGTGCTACACTGGCTGCATGGCTGACAAAGGAAAGGATGGTTCTTGTTAAACTTGTAGTACCTCAGAAAGTTCATCACCTTCAGAGGATCTTTTTACATTTCTGTTACTACTCCTCCCCCTTCAGAAGCTGCTTCTTGATATCTGCTGTTCAGCACAGATGCGCTGTTTGTTGTACAGGGATTGGGCCAGCACAAACCATTTAACTTGGCAGTTTGAAGGAAAATGTTAGAATGCCTTTTACAGAAGAACAAACACTGACTCATGTTAGGAAATGTCACTTGTGTGATGCACTATTTTGCAAGACCACCATGGTTGCACTGCCTCACTCTGATCAGCCACATTAATATTTGAATACTGGATGACAACAGTCTAAGATTAATTCCCGTAAGTTATTCACACCTGGAAGTTCAGATTTCCAAGAAAAAGCATGTTGGCAAGGCTATGGCATTTCAGCATAGTCCCAAGGAAAGTGCAGTGGGAAGTCACTTTGTACCTTTGTAAAATAATCCCTCTTTTGCTTCTCTGCATCCATATGCCCAGGGCTTTTCCTTGCTGCCAGCCAGCACTGCCAGACAGTACGCTTACAAAAGAAGGTGTGGACATACTCAATCTTGTATTCCCATTGGAGAAAGATGCATCATTTATTTACCCAGGGAAGCAAAAAAGGCCATTCTCAGACAGGCAAGATGATGTGTTTCTGTGACTGATTAAGTTGGGACCGGTTTGGCCCTTAGCATTTATTTCAGTTCCACACTCCTTACATAAGAGCCTTGAAGCGAGAAAGACTTGAGAACATGACAGTGTGAGAAGAGAACACTGTCAAAACATAAGTGAGAAGGCCTATGCAGTGAAGAGCCTCTTGAGAATGCTTTCTGCCACAAGGACAAACCGTTTTCCTTGGATTGGTTCTGACGCACATGGAGCATGAAACTGATGCCCAGGAGCACACTGGAAAGCCAGGGCAGAGGGGTTCAGCCAGTCACCACCTGACCCTCTGCAGAAGGAGATGGAAGGAGTGTCTGCCTCCCACTGCTAATTCTCTCTTAGGATTTGAGGAATATAAACAGCAGTGAGATTATTTGAAATACCGCTTTTTTTTTTCCTAAAATCACCATAATACACAATGTTTTTCTTCAACAAGGCCTTTTTTTAATAAGGAAAGAGAAGTAGCCTGTTTCTCAGGAGGGCCCTGCAACTGCAGCTCAACCTCAGCAACATCTAAGGGTGTACCTTCAGCATGCAAAGGTCCACTGTAGACAAAACTTGCTGATTCCCACAACTGAACTCACAAGACGAAAGTCTCTCTAGTATTATATTCAATATTACTAAATCACTACACAGAAACCACCCAGACTTCCATTCCATCAGGCCTTAAACATATGAATTCAGTTATTGTTGTCCACCTGTCTTGAAACTCACTGCCTGACATCTCCATATAACAAGGAACAGAATATGAAAATGCTGGGTACCTATTAAGAGATATTCAAAGGAGTAACTGAATTTTTCAATTAAAAGATAAGCAAAGGAGTACGTGAATTCTTAAATATATTGAACACTAGTTTAACAACTGAACCCATGTTTATGTTAGACAGAAGTTCATATAGAAATCACCTTGAAACATGACATTCAATTTCCAAACAGGAACAAACTACAACAAAGCAACTATTAAAAAATAGCTGCAAGTTCTCTACTTGTTAGAACTGAAAATCAGAAAGTTTTTTAAAATTACTAACATGAGTGCTCATGTTTTCTTAGGCTAAATATAAACAGTACTAAACACTGATCTTTTAAACTTTGGGGGGATGAAAAAAGGTCCAAATTTAAAATCCTTTGCTCCCTTCGATGACCTGGGCAGAGACAGGAGACATTTACAATGATGTGTAGTAGAGTGAATTTTTTCCATTGGTTTGCAGTCATGTATGCCTCTGTAAAATGGACAGAAAAATGCTTCCAGTGGAAAGACAGAGAATTCCTCATCTGGGTCTTTTATTCTGCTATTTTACGGCAGCATGAGCATAAAATAGGCCCATTCAACTCTCATGGATCATTACAAAAGTCCAGGTCAGCAAAGATCAGGCTCCTTGTCTAAACCATCAGCTGTGACCCTCATGCTGGGATTACCTGTTCCAGTCCCAGGCCTTTCCATTTCCTCTTCCCTTCTGAGGATTTGTGGGGTTGCGGATACCCTGCCTTTAAAATACACAGCACCACTCTGGCAAAGGACTGCTGGAAGAAATTCAGTACTGATGTCTTTTGAGATTATAGGCATTTGTGCTTGGGTTGTGTCTGCTGGCTGCCACAACCACTCCAAAGATTTCCAATGGGTTTAAAAGGCACCTCTCTCACATCCATTAGCCAGCAGCTGAGGTTATTGCAGCAAATTACCCATGTTGTACAGACAGTTTTCTGCAGTTACAAGTTAGTCAAAATCACCAAAACCTCGAGGAACTGAGACAACAAACAACAAAAACCCTAACAAAACAAAAAACAATAAGGAAAACACTGTAAACTCCAAACTAGAAAACCATCTTCACCTTAGGCAAGCCGTGTTAGAGGCCTCATTTTTAAAGCAGCAAGCTCAGGATTTCAGCCTGAGATACAGTGTTGAGACAATGGGTTTGCTCCAAATTCAATTAACTAGTTTTCACCAAAGGAGGAAAAAGGTTCAGAATATAGAGCAGGTCAAGTGAAAGGATTGTTCAAAATTGAAAACACCTATGAGGTGAGGCACATATGGAAGATGTTCTGACTGTATAGGAGTAGATAGAAAGAAAAAGAGGCTTGGATTATGGCTGGAATAAAGAGCTGTCTACTGCCATGAGCCAGCCTGAGACTGTGGAAAATCTCTACAGCCACATTCCCAAGCAAACAGCATTAGACTGAGTTCAGCTTAGTCTTCACAGCTTCACAGGGAATGGCAGGGGAACTTACTAGACAGAGTCCAGTGCTTGCCTGTTTCATCTTAGTCCTTTCCAGTTTTCAACCTACACTTCCCAGCAAAGAGCATGTTCAGGTATGAGCAAGCATTAGCAAAAGTGTTTCTAGCCATCCTGCTTAGGCTTCCTCCAGATCACATTCCAGCAGGGTAGGGCCCAAATCACTCTGAGCAGATGGTGAATAAAATACTGGGCAGGGGGAGGGGGTATGGGAAAGTATCTAAACTACGAGGGAGGAGGCAGTGCGTTAACTTTGTTGGGGTTATTTTACCCTCAAGTTTTGCATAAGAATCATAAGGAGCTAATCAGAAAGGAAAAATTCTGGAAAAACAGTTGAAAAGATCTGGTTTTACAGCCTCTCTGCCATAGTATTATTTTCCTAAAATAAAATTTCTTTAATGAAGTATTAAACATTAGCTATAAAACCAATGTGTTAAACATTAGCTAAAAGATCTGTAACAGTGTCATTCCAGAGTTGCAACCCAAGGGCCAGCTGGGAGCTGGCTGTGACAATTCTGATGCTTCCAGGGGGGCAGGAGGGGTGCAGACAGCAGTAAATCACTAGGGGTAGCTTTCAACATTATTCACTTTTTCTAAGCAACAATCTCAAGAAGAAAACTTAGCTCCATTCTGCTTTTACTGTTCCACACAAGATTTCTTCCCTCTACCCCCAAATGCAGTCCCCCAGCAATTTTAGCTTCTGATCCTAGCTACCTGTAGGCATAATCAAGTCCAGTGATGGTCAATTAAGGCATGAATTAGTAAATACATAATCAGGCCTAAGTATTTCCATGATCCAATTCTACCCTGGCTCTTGCTGCATTAATCCATGCACAAATGGCCTGGAAGCACAGGTGATTAACACCACCAAAAAAACAGAGGTACCAATTCTGTACTTCACAGCAGTTGAGTATCTGAAGGTGCAGTGTACCCTTTCACATTAACTGAGTCTCCTACTAATAAGAAGCCCAATGGAGCAGTACTATTAGAAATGCCACTTGATTAGTCTGTGACTCAGGGAGAAGAACCTTATTTATTATTAAAGCAAAAATTCTCATTAAACTGTATTTTTCAGTAAACCTGGAACAAGCCAGTCTTGACAGCTTTTTAGCTTGTTCTTTTACAGTCTTCAGAAGCACACCAAATAGAGTGTGTCCCAAAGCTTGCTGGAAAGAGTTTGTAGAGCCTCTTTACCTCTTTCTCATTTTAGCTAGTATATTGAAGTTGGGCATAGAAACATTTAGGAGAAAAGTGAACTAGTATGTCCTCCCTTCCTCAAACTCTTACAGAGCTTCACTTTGGAACAATTCAGGCTCCTTTCAGAGCTGCTCTCAGAGACTGTCTTAGAACAGGTAGCAACATGTAAGATTTGGAAACTGAGAGGTCACATGATGCAATTACTTCAGATAATGAGATCGGCAGAGTTACTGAGACATCGGTTTGTCACTACCCAATGTTTGTCACTGCCTCACAGGAGCTTAAAGCACATAAACAAAATCAATTCCAAGTTCAGAATCCCAAACAAATAAATTGCTTACCTACACTGATGAGAAAGAAGGAAGCAGTTTTCCCTGAAGCCACTCTGATTTACATCAACAGAACACAGTAACCTACTGTTTCCAACCACTTTAGAATGTTAAAGGCAAAACATAAATTGACTGTGTTACACCATAATGTCATCTTAATAAATACAACCAGCATCAGTATCACAGTCCTAGCCTACCAACCACTGGTCCAGCCTATCCCTCTGAATGTATTGTTGAGCAGGGAAACAAAATATGAAGGTGTTTGTTTGTCTTTGAAATTAATTGGTGAGTCAGTATCCACCAGCAGGTAAGTTAGGACAAGAACATCTCTATGCATGGTCCTTGATGATGTTCCAGCAAACTTCCTGCAGAAATCAATTAAGTATCTGTGTAAGAAAGAGTTTAGTCAGGTACTGTGAAAAATTAAGGAGCATAACACCTATTTTATTAGAAATAAACGAGCTCATTTACATTTTAATTCTGCGGAACAAGCCACTCCCAACAGGGCAGTTTGCTAGAGTTACTGCAGATGTGCAGAAGTTATAATTTTCATCCTAAATGCACATTACATTCCCATCAGAAAAACCAAAGGACCAATAGGCATATTAGAGAAACTGCCTGTTTGGGAGGTCCCTCCAGATCTTCATGAATATGGTCTCTTTCTATCTTGCAGTGTGTTGTTGCATAGCTAAATACCACAAGAAGTCTCATTAGTCAAATGGAAACAACTACAGAAAATATTGTATTTTTCATTGATCCTTTGAAATTATTAACACCATACAGATGGAAATCACACCAAAATATCTAAAGCCATAAATAATTTAACGGAACAAGCTCTAAACACATTCCAATAACTGCAGAATGTACTGATTCTCCTCTCTTTTATTTAAGGTTTCATTTTTCTGAATATTGTAGTCCTTAAACAGAGAACCTGCCATACCTGGAGGATCAGAGAATGGAAAAGCAAAGTCCTATGTGGGTGCTGCAGTGCACCAAAATGCCATTTCAATTTTTTTTCTCTCTTAGCAAAGAGTGCAATCAGGACTGGGTCAAAGTCAGCTTAGGGGATGAGGACATGCCTTTTGGATTCACTGTGATCTTAATATTGCTCATGAAGAACTCAGGTAATATTTGATAAATAATTATGGCTCAGTAAAAAAACCAACACCCACTCAGATACTGAAAGAACTCTTCATAAGTTATTTCTACAATGCAAATCACATGCTTATAGGATGTTAGTACTCACAACAAACAGAGTTCTCATTTTAAGCTCTTATGAAGGGAAGGAACATTACCATTTAAATCCTTAGGTAGGGAGGGGTTTTCATTTCTGAGAAGACAGACCCAGTCATTAGGTTGAAAGCTATTCTGAAGTAGATTTTCCTTCAGTATTTCTATCTGGGCTTGCATCACTTTATACAGAACAGTCATGGTAACCAAAATGAAAAACCTTGCATGTCACTCTCACTCTCCTTCTGGCTTAATGACCATTAGCATTATTGTTTTCATGGTCAAAAAGCTTCAGGATAACAGAGCATCCCAGGAGAACCTGTAGCTCTGTAGTGAGAGCCTTCCCAAAGTGGAGTGAGAGATGGTTTTGCACAAAGTGAAGATCTGACTCCATGCCAAGTACAACTCAAACCAGGTCTCTGGGATTTCCAGTGGTGGGGTTTCAACAACCACTATTTCATTCTTTCTTCTCTCCCTTTCACATCTGTGACTCCAAACCTTTGGTTTTCTTTAGAAAACCTCAAGATAAAGTGGGTTTCCTTCAGGATGAGTTCATTTGTTACCCACAAATGATATCTGTAAAATGCTTTCTTGCAAATTTCCCAGGGAAAACAAAACCAAACCAAACCAAACACAAAACAAACAAGAAAAAAAATCCCAAACCCTAAAACACAGAACAAACTCCACTCTCTAACTCATTTGCTCCCTGCCACCTCAAAAGAGCCAAAGAGGGCTAAAACAGCATTATTCAGTGATTCAGCATTCATTATATCTTGTAAATATATACAGTCAGATAATTTTTAAGAAGTAGTTAATGGCAAAAAGAGGAGTGGTTTGATGAAATACTTTTCTTAGGTTCAAAATGTTATGTGTCAACAGAGTACAGATTTAGCAGTTCTACCCATGCAAATGTTATAAGTATGCTATTGTCAAACGAAATCATCACCTCAAGTGAATAGTTTTAAAATTCTTTTATAGTCTCTGCCTTAGAGCTGGGGTAGCTCAAGAAGGATGCCTTGAAACCGCATGTGGATGTGAGAGTACCACTGTTATCTTCTCTAACCATTCACTGAAACATGCCTGGCAGCAGAGAGGGAAAAAAGAAGTCTGTAGCCTACAGAGTAAAGAAAGAGCCAAGATGATTTTGTTCATTCGAAGCCCCCCATCTTCTTATCACCACGCAGGAGGAGGAGGGCGATCTATTGATACTGGGTGTAAAGACAGCTGTTCTTCTGATCCTGCGTGGCTTTTGTTAGCAGCAGCAGAGCTGGTGAAAGAGAACAAACGGTCTCCCCTACGTGCATTGTTAGGGCAGGAGACAAAAGAATACCTGTTTTGAATCACTGAGGACTATTACTGTAACAAAGTACAAGATAACATTTCGCCAGAGGATACAAGAGATTCTGAGAGGAGCAACAATGAAACCAGACAACCTTTCCATCATCTTATCAAAACTGCTTGGGGTACTTACTGAACAGTGTGGGGGGGAGGGAGGCACAATAACAGCAAATAGAGAGCAAACACAGTTAATCTTTGCACAAAGCCTTTTTGATAAGTAATAAAGGAGAGTTAAGAGTGGCGTGCTGGGCTTTGCCAACTCACATTGCTTAGAAGAAAGGATATGAAACAGGCCTAAACAATTTTAGGATAAACAAATACATACGCAACAGGGGAACAGTGCATGAATTAATTTCCTCATTCTCCTTTTTCAAGCAATTCAGGAAGCAATCAAAGCATTCTGAGGCTTGGTATGCTTGTACATACTTTTTTTTGACATGTTGCTTTACAGAACCTTCACAACAGCCCACTATCGGTAGCTTTGGTGTCACTGTATAGTATGTAAATGAAATAGGCAGATCTTTGACATAAAAATAATAATCTCTGGTAAAATTACCGTACTACAGTGTATCATAACATCAGAACTATGGAAATATTAATACATGGATCTTTGACAATACAATGTAAGATGTCACTTTGAGCAGTTATTATGCTAATAACGGATACTTATTATAAAACAACATGAAAGAGGTAAGCTATGTGGGTGTAGAAAGGGATATTTGGTATTCAGAAAATGTATTAGAAAGGGGGAAAAAGGCAAGTGCTTCATACAGCATCTAATCCCACATTAGGCAGATGAGGAGTTCCCTAGCAGATGGGTGTCAGGCACCCTGGGAGTTGGATGAAGCAGCACATTATCTCTCAAGGGAGCACACATGCCAATATAACTTACAACATTCTTCCAGCTTCTTTTTGTTATGCAGTGGGCTGAACTGGGACTGAAATCATGAAGGCGGGGGAAAGTGGCACTAGAGCTTTGAGAATTAACTAAAAAAACTGCTCATCAAGTCTAGCAGGGTTGCAAGAGAACATATTCTGCTCCATGCTCACTAATTTAGAATAAAATAAAATAAAATAATAAAATAAATTCCAATACAAAAGAAAGAAACCACAATGAGGAAAAGGTCTCCTACCAAATTCCCTATACAAAGCAAGCAACAAGACAGGATCATGACTGGTTCCACTTAAGCTACAAGAAAGCATCCATTTACATTATGGAAAAAAATTCTAAGACTATGAAATGTTGCACTAAAAGCCAAAAGAAATATTTGCAAAGGGTTTGTAATATAAGGAGGAATCCAAGGAAAGAGAGTCTGTGTTTGCCTGATGGCTAAAGAGTAAATTTTTCTAGGGTTTGTCTACTTGGGGAAGGAGCAAGTTATAGCTATTCTACCTTAATTCTCACCTGACCTTTCTTACTCTGCACTAAGGCCCTTTTTCCCTACCTAATCTGAACTACAGAGTCACTCTGAGGGCAGAATCACTCATTTGGCAGAGTGCAACTACACTCTAAATTAAAATCTTGGCTGTACTTTGTGAAATTTCCATATAACCAAGACACGTGCAGATTGTTCATAGACAACCATAACCATGCTCACCCTTACAAATATATGCCTCAGCCCTGAAACAAACACACATACCACATTTGTGAAGACAGAGCATGAGATGCAACACTTCAGACAACAGCCATAAATAAAATTCTTACAAGCACAAACATAATCCATTTCAAACAGGAATGCTGGTACTTATGCTGCAGAGGTTGGAAATACCTGTCTTTCAACATTAAGCCTTGAGAGGATAATGCTCAGCTGCAATCTAAACCTTAGTGATTGCAACAGAACAACTAGCAAGAAGCTGTGTGATTACTTATCACAGCTCCCAGTCTGGGAGAGTGAAACCTGACACGTAGCTTGCATGCAGGTACAAGGAACCCCTTATCTCAAACAAAGTAACACAGGGAATCATTTGAATTTTGCTTACAGTTGCAAGGATTTTCTCATGTACACTTCTGTGTACTGATATAGTTCCAGGACAACTGCACTGATCATGGACTAGATCACAGATCCCTGTTTTAATTACTTGGCAATTTCCTTGGTCAACTTTATTCAACCGCCTACCCTCCTATTCCCCTCTTTTCAGATTTCTACTACTTTTTCAGGGTAGACGCAGGCTCCCTTATAACTTTGTGACCTTTTATATGGTTTTAGTTACCTTTTGTGGCAGAGAGAAGTCAATGGCTACCTGCAAAAGCCATCAACAAAAACCCGTCAGTCTGTGGGCTACATAGAAAGTTACTGCTTTAATAGAACGACACCAACAGACAGCTGTGACCAGCCACTAATGTGTTCAAATTCCTGAAGCCTTACAATCTCCAACTCCTGGGGCATGTCCACTGCAGAATGAAAACTTGTCTTGCCCCTACTTTTCATTCTGAATTTGATTACTGCCTAACATACTTATGAACAAGATTTGGAGAGTGGTATTTTCATCCAGCAGAAAGCACGACTGATATCATCAGTTAGACCTGGAGCAGGATGGGAAGATGACAAGAAGAGAGTGCATATGTGAGACAGCAGTAAGTTTTCCGCTATACACACCCTTTAGAGATATGCAGTGGCAGGGGGGAGGGGTAGAGGGGGGAATGAAAAAAGCCTTAGGCACATTCCTGCTAACTCTCATGATTAAACTCCTACTTTTACAGTATTTAGGTGTTCTTTTTCCTCCCTAAACCTTCAGTTCTAATGATCAAGGTATTCCGTCACACTTGCAAATTTCCCTTTAAAGAAAGGTGGTGGGCAGAGCATAAGAAAAGTCTTGAAAAGAAGATTCCTCCAGAAGCTAAAAAGCAAAAGTCATTCATAAATCATTCATCAGTCTTAAACCAAACCCATCACTGGGATCTTGTTTCAGGATTCGAACTGCAAAGTCTATCAGAACTGCTGAATTTCCTTTCCTGGCAGGTGAACATAACTCATTTTACTCTGTGTGCTAGGAAGCCCTGGAATTTTTCTTAGTATTGTAAGACAAAATGTCCCTTCAGGCTCTAACAGTCTCCTCTTCTCTTCTAATACCAAAGCCTCAATTAGACCATGATTAAAGAGGATGTACTTACAGACACTAGCAGAAGGTAAAGGTTGCCAGTTCTATTACAGGTCAGGAATATGTTTCAGTCTGTACTATACACTTCTGCATTTAATGGGGGAAAGTCAGATTTTCTAAACAACAGGATTCAGTCTTGATTATCAATTAAACAGGCATAAAAACATCTAAACAGATGGTTTCTGCCAGTCAACAGAAGTCTTAAGGGGAAGAGAACTCACATTCATTCACAGAAATATCTGACACAACACTAAACCAAATACAACAGAAGATGTGTTTTACATAGTGCTTAAAATTGTATACTGCAGAATATTGGTTAAGTAACAGAATTCTTCAGCTCCATTTTCTTTGTGAGTTTGTTTATTACAATTCAGAGCACTGATCAGTTTTTAGAAAAATATGGTGCAAAATTATTAACTATTGTGGCATAGAAGCCAGGCATTGAAGCCCTCACCCCATTTTCACTGAGGCTGAGCTTCATTTATGCTCCTTTACTTTTGACCAGTATCCTTTTGCTTTCCTCACACTTCAGCTTCTGCACAGGTTCAAACAGATACCTATTTTTTAATTGCCAAAGAAAATGTTACTTTCTCCTGCACAGTTCATCACATGGTTTCCTCACAAAGCTGACACTGTCCCATAGTGTTTAATGGGCAACATTCATTTTTGGCTCAGTAACAAGCTGAAAGTCTGGTAAGGCACACTCTCCTAATATAGAAATGGAGCTTTAGAACACTGAAATATTGCAAGAAGCTCCACTGCTTGCCCTTCCATTAATTTGTTACTTACTGTGTTGGATTCTTATCAGCAATTCTTAATTGATGTACTCTGAGCCATGCCATCAAATATTCTCCGTGGATCTAGTTGGCAATAATGGTTAATTTCTAAATTTTGGTAAGTTACTGATTATTTAGTTTGTGATTATTTCAGAGTAAATAAATATATTTACATTTTGGAAAGCCCCACTAAAGGATGGGCATTGCTACAGATAAACAATATACCGTAATAAGTATTCTTATAATGGCAATGTATGATGCGCGGCCATTTTCCAGATGCCACAGAACTAATTGTGCTGCCAGCTGAAGGAGCCAAATCCAAAACAGATCCATATGAGGAATTACTGTTGAATCAATCTCATCAGTGAGAAAAGCTTCAGCCATATAAACCCTTTTTCACCTTAGCATAATCTTCATAAAGTTCATGAAACACAGCCTGCCCCTATTACAGCTCTAAACCCAAAGTAACTCCCATATATGTGAGTTGGAACTGGCATAAAGGAGAGCCAGGATTAAGAATATTTTCCAACAGAGCAAAAAGTGATCTCTTAACACAGTTAAGTGTGTGACACCACTGCAAAGCAGCCTCTGCGAACAAGCGCTGTCTGGCACAGATTCCACTCTGACCAGGAAAAGCAATGTCATAGCACAACTGTGATACTGGAGCTGCATCACCACCCAAAAGTCCTTTACAGCCCCAAGTCTTACAGTAGAACTGGACCCGTTGGTTTGTTTGTAGGGTAAAATATTTCTCCATATAAAGAAAAGCCATGTTCCTCCTTACATGTTAAAGAAGCAGGCAAGTACAATGTATGGACTTGAAGACCAGAAAGGAGCATCTAGTTTGACTTTCTTGAAACAACAGCCAAAGACCTTCACCCAAATGTACAATACAAACAAAACCACCAAGAGGAAGACACATATCACAACCTTTCCTAGCCATTACTTAGATAATCTCTGGATTTTTAGTATTTTCAATCCTCCCTCATAAATCGATAACTCTAGCTCCCAATTATTTTAGTAGCAGGCTCTCTGAGCTGTATTGTGTAAAGAAAATTAATGACCTTTAAAATAGAAGGTTTACTTACACAGACATTAATTGCTCTTGTAGCACAGATGAATAGTTAAGCAGGCCCACAAAATGTTTTACTCAAGCATCTCATTCCAGAGAAGGGAATACTTTACTCAAACCCTTGGATGACAAAAGGTCAAATGCAATGAAGTTCCTATCTAAGAAATAACCTACTCAGATCTGTTTGCCAAGCACTGCAAACAGGTTAACCATATACATCATTAAGTTCTGAATTCCATTATGATCACATGGCATCAACCTGGTTGCAATTACTTTTGCCTTAGGCAGAGGATGTCATTCTAAGTAAAGAATTACTACTCTGGACAAGTTTCATAAATGATTCTCATTGATTATAATTTCCAGTTAGAGGAAATAAAAGCATTAAATGGCCACTTTGATGTTGGAAGTGACCCTTCACCTGCAC
Source organism: Pithys albifrons albifrons (assembly GCF_047495875.1). NCBI lineage: Eukaryota > Metazoa > Chordata > Aves > Passeriformes > Thamnophilidae > Pithys > Pithys albifrons. Next base: position 40,726,453 of record NC_092464.1, on the reverse strand, counting down.
TGTTTCCCTAATGGATGAGGGTTAAATTTACTGTGACAGCACCTAACCACATTTGGTATGGCCTCAGATTTGATGGTACCGGTATCACATCAGCAGCAGGCTGAGTTGGTAAAACCATTACATGCAGTGTTTGTACCAGAAGTATAAATATTAGTAACCCAGAGAGCTAGAAAACCTAGGCATTTTCCAATTACCTACTTTACATTTCAGTAGCTAAAAAATGACACATAGCTGTACTATTACCTACAACAGGATTTTTCACAGGGACACACATTTTTCTCTTTTATGTTTTTTTTCCTGCTTAATGGATCTCAAATTTATTAATTTCAAATCCAAAATGTTAGCGTTCCCAGTAACAACAAATAACCACAAGTAAGCAAATCATAGGTAGCATCCCTCTCTCACAACAAAGAAAATACTGTATTTCTAACATAGTAGGGCTTCTTTCAGTTAGTACAGCTCTGTAAAATTAAATATAAAAGCTCCAGTGAATGATTTTTTTACTAATCCTGTGTAACAAGTTTTTCAAAAGTGTCAAAAAGAAATATAGTTCAGTTGCTGAATACAGAGTGGAAATTGTTTACTTTACAATCCAAACTTCTCTATTTCCATAAAAATAACCTCACTACAGCAGAAATTTTAGACTAACACACAATATTAATGGAGTCCAATTGCATACTATTCTAAATGGTCTATTTTACCGCTATTGTAACATTAGATCTAAATACAAGATATATGCTCATATTTGCAGTACATTTTAATGTGGAAACAATATTTCAAAAAAATGAAAAGGGCTTTTCTAAAACTACCCCCCTCCTAAAATCTGTATTTGCATACATGCACAAAACTCTTATTTCAGTATTAATGTTCCTTATCTCAGAATTACAACCTGATATTCCCATAAGAAAGACTGACAAACACTTCCTGGTTGTAGAATGAGCCATGGATCACCTTTGCTTTATTTCTTCACTGACATTCTTTTAGTGCTTCTTTTACTGGCCCAGTTTTGTTTTATATTGACTTTACCATGGTCCTGACTGTAACTGTATGCTGCACATGCCTCTCTACAGTCTGTCCACGAAGGAAATGAATCATTACAGCTTTTACTTACAGGGCCTGACTTTTTAATGCAAGCTGTAAGGCTCATGCTTCCATCCTCAGCATCACCCGGCACAGGGGCCCTTCCATTAGACTGTGTTATTAGCCAGGAGTACTCTGGAGAGCTCTGCTTCTACTGGGAAGTGCCATAAACATAAGCTGTAGTGAATGCCAGCTGGGAAGAGAAATGCGTTGCCATATCTCTTTAATGGGAGAAGTTGTTCCCCAGTGCAGCTGGCAAGCTGCTACTTTCAGGTTCCCCTTTGGAGCCAGACAGAAGACAGCAGTTCATGTTCACCAGGAATTACTTTCTATTAGCTTTCATTTTCCTTTAGATTGAAAAAATATTTTAACAAAATAAAATCCTAAAAGCTCCCACTGCCATATGGCTGGGACAGTCTGCAGGCTGCAGCTTTGGGAGGGAGATGACCTCCACCACTTCTGTGAGCCTGAGGGAAGCTGGTATTGATGTGATCAATAGCCATGAGCCTGAGGAACATGTCATTTTCTCAAGCAGATGATGCACCTCCAAGGACCAGGGCTGCAGGAGGGACAAGCACCCTCCTGGCAGCCACACTGCCATAGACTGTGACACCAGAGCTTTCACACCTTTGGTCCAGCTGCCTCTTCAGAGCTAGCTGACCTTTTGAAATATCTAGACTTTTTCCTGAGGACCTAAGATGTAAGCACTATTTACTGCTGGGACTTACACAGTTCTCAAAGTCTTGGCTCTGCACCACAAAGCGCCCAAGTGTAAGGGTATCAGACTTTCCTGCAAGGAAATCTTCAAGTAACAGGCTTCTGTTCAGCTTGCCATGAATCCAGATGCCACTGTGAGAACTTGTCTCTGAATTACTGAAATCTGATCAAATCTGAAATTCTACTAATGAAGTATTTTTTTAAATCTTTTGCCCAGCTCACCTCCCCCACTGACCCACCAACTCTCCCTGTTTGTTGGGTCTGATGAAGTTATGTCCTCAGAGATCCAGAAAGAACTAGAAGAAATTAAGGAGAGAAGGAGAAAGTAGTGGGAAAAAAGTTGCTCTTCACTCTCTCTTGTTCAATGCCTGACTCTTACCTACGTTAATGAAGTAAAAGAACAAAACCAAACCAACCAACCAAACACACACATATACAAAAAAGCCCATAGAAGGTACTTCCCAGACTTTGAATATAACTGGGTCGTTGTCACCAGTCTGTGATTCTGTGGAGTATACAGTCTATCAGAGATAGTCAGAAGACGGTGCACAAAGCAGGCCACAATAATAACCTATGGCAGATTTGCAAGTCAGGTCTTACCACCACAGTGCAATTAGTCTACTGATACTGTAGGCATGACTAAGGATGGTGGGACATGAGGGTAAATGATAGGGACAAAGTGAATGATTAAATGGCCTTAGACTTAACTTGTGACCTCATTCCATCATAAACAGCAAACAGAGAACTTGTGTGAGGATCAAAAAGCCTGACAGGCTTAGCTGAGCATGTGAGACAAAAGAAATAGCATACCACACACATCCTGCCGCAATGTGCAGTCTGCACCAGCAGCACAGAGGACTCAGGTAGCATCTGAGTCCCAGAACAACCTAGCTGCCTGTCAGGGAGATGATAGGGCTTCTTCCACAGCTGCTGACTAAGGAGAGCCAGAGGCACCAGAGACACTCTCAGTGTCCGCTGCAGAGCAGTAAGCAACAAAAAGACAGGAAACCAAGTGAAAAAGATGTCACTTTTCAGACCTCTCACCCATGTAGCACACAGCTAACCAGGCTGAATCAAGACCAACTCAGAAGCGCGGGTTAACTCTGCACTGCAGTCTTTCCCACGCTCTCCACCAATCCAACTCAGAAGAGTAATCCTAGGCCCTTTTTTTTGATCAGGAAAATATAGTCCCCTTTATGCTCTAGGAACTGTATTCAAGAGGTGTCTAAGAGACTAGAGTCACCAGAGTGAAGCAGCAGATGAGAACAGGTCATCTTCAGTTTTGTGCTCTGTTTGCCTTGCTTGTCTGTGGCTATTCACAGGGGCCCTTCCATTAGATTGTGCTATTAGGCAGGAGGCCTCTGGAGAGCTCTATGATCCTAGCTCATTGGATTAGCAGCTACTCCCATGAACAAACCACCTTGCCCCATGATGCGCTTCCATTCCCAAGGACCTCACTGCTGTCACAACTTTCTCATTTCGGGAAGAGGAGGGGCAGGCTCTGATTTCTTCTCTGTGGTGACCAGTGACAAGACCCAAGGCAATGGTCTGAAGTTGTGTCAGGGGAGGTTTAGGTTGAATATTAGAAAGATGTTCTTCACCCAGAGGGTGGTTGGGCACTGGAACAGGCTCCACAGGGCACTGGTCACAGCACCAAGCCTGACAGAGTTCTGAAATCATTTGGACATTACTTTCGGGTATATGGTGTGACTCTTGGGGATGGCCCTGTGCAGGGCCAGCAGTTAGATCCAATGAACCTTGTGGGTCCCTTCCAATTCAGCAGATTTTGTGATTCTGTGATTCTGTGACTAAGTATTATGCAACACTGAAAGTTTTCCAGGCCTGTCCTATGTCACACTCTGGTAACCAGACAAAGTACTTGCTATTGTCTTTGCATGTGGGAGAGACAGTCACCTTTACAGACAAATTGTGGCATTTGTTCCTTAGAAATACTGAAATGCAGTGATTCAAACTCCTAATGAGACTGTAAAAGAGTTTGGCTATAGCTTTTAAGGCATAAGCAGACATGATGGGTTGTGGAAGGAAATGAACACATCTGTGGTAATTCATCCAGTAACAAGAAATTGCTACTGGAGATCTACCCAGACAGAATAGCAGAACAAAGAGATTGCACAAGCAGCTGCATATAGGAAAGACATGGGGAAAAAAGACCTTTTGACCTCATCAATAACAGAGCAGCTTGAACCAAACAGGCATTTACCTTTTCCATCATTCTTTTTAGTTTCTAATCCTTACCATTGCAATTGGATAGAATCATAGAATCATTTATGTTGGAAAAGACATCTAATATCATGTAGTCCAACAGTTAACACTGCCAAATAGACCCTTAAACCATGCCCCTAAGCACCACATCTACATGTCTTTTAAACAGGTCCAGGGATGGTGATTCAACCATTTCCCTGGGCAGCATATTCCAATGCTTGACAACCCTTTGGGCTCTTGCACCATCAGGCTGCAGAGCTCTTTCCTTCTCCTCCATTTAAACTTCCCCCTTCAGTTAAATAATTTCTTTGGACTTATTTTTGACTTTGCCACTTCTAACCTTCACTGAATGCTCCCTGTTGTTCCCTGATGGTAGAATAGCATTTCTTGCTCTGTAGAGCCTACACCTTCATTGTCTGTAACCTTTTATCATCTCACTTCTGATTCATTGCCTCTCCAAGGTAAACAGTCCCAATCTTCTCAATCTTGTACTATATGAAAGTTTTTCTTTGTCTGTTTAAAAACTGATTTATGTAAACAGTTAAAAACTTACTCTGTTAGCTTAGCCTATATCTATAAATTACCCATGCATATTAAATTTGTGTTAGCTAGGTTTAACTGAATTAAGTGTATCCACACAGGATTTTTCACCAAACTCCTGAAGTCAGTTTAAAATCATACTTTTTGTTACAACAGAGCAAATGAAAGTGTAGTTAGGCCATAGCCAGTTTCTCATTCACAAATACTGTCAAGAAGAACTCAGACAGTGCTTTGGGAAAGGGTATATTTCAGCAGACCCCTCAGAGAGTGTTATCTCCATTACCCTGAAGTTCATGAAGCTTCCATGCATAGCAGGGAATAATTCTTCTGAAATATTTTCCATCAGCAACACTGGGATTTGCTACATAATAAACTTAACATATTTCATCTTGATAGCACACCTCCATTCATGGGAGATAGTTTATTGCCTAGACAAGTCAAACTGCTATTAAGCCACAGATTTTAATTCTGCAGCAAATAAGCTGCCCTATTGTACCCAGAACACAACAGAGATATAATGAAAACTGCTATAAAAATTAATTCTGAAAATATCAAATACAATCATTGTTAAGTTTAAACAAAGGATATTTGCTAGTTCATTCCAAGACTTAGCTGCATTCAAAATCCAGTGAAAACTGGTTTTTAAACACACAGACATTCACCAGTGGAATAAAAGTTTTAAATTATGGCTATTAAATCCATGGTATTTCTTAATGACAGCATTCATTGTTATACTCAAAATAATACATTTCACACAGGAGAAAAAGAAGAATTTATCAAAAAGGTACCGATAGATTTTAATAAAAAATACTTTCCAATAGAAGGTAACAATGTCCTTATCTATCAGGCTACAAAGTGCTTGAGTATTTCACAAGGAAGTTAGATGCACTATATTGCAACAGAAACTTACTGAAAGTTACAAAGAAGCAAAATTCTAAAAATCAAATATACAGGCCAGTGAGTTGAGCAAAAGTAATTTCCCACATTAACATTCAGATCTATTATACATGCATACAAATGTTCATGCAAATGAGACTTCACTTATTGTCTATTTTGCCTTATTTAATGAAAAATGAAAAAGACAGAAGAGCACCTAACCTCCTCCATTTTGCCTATTAAGTTGCAGCTGCCAGCAGGACCCTGGCAATGGCGTTTCCAGTGAGGCTAATCACAGAGAAGAGGTGTGCACATAAACACCACAAAACTAATGCTCACGTTAGAGAGAGCAGCAGTGGCCTGTCCCTCACATTCACCTCTATTCACAAGGTAATTGCTGTACTCTCTGGAAAGCTGACTAGACCCATCATGATCTCAGAACACTAGTTATCCCCTACTGAATCATTTTCAAAATTGGTAAATAATATAGCTAATATAAAAGGAGAAATTGCCAGACAATTCTGCTTCCGAGGAAATTCACTTTCGCCGTATGCAGAGAATTGGTGAAAGCAGCTGAAATATACACAGTCAGTCCTGGTCGCTGCTACAGCTGCACTCCTGGCAGAGATGCCCCTTGTTCAGACTTTCTTGTGCCCACGCCATGTGTGCACCCCCTTCTCTATAAACCTTCATTTCCCTTTTCCCACAGGGAAATATGCTGGCAGCCTCCTGCCCCCATCAGCTCCACGCCAGCAGGATGTGCTAGCTGAATGGGCAAAGATGCTGTGGAAAAGGCTTATGCAGAGACCCATTTCTCTTCAAAATGCCTTCCTGCCAGCTCACTTCTCCTGCCTAACTCCACTATCTATAGCGTTCAAATGCTTCCCCTTCGTAATCACACCTCCTACTATTCTGAAGACTATTTTCTGGGAATGCTGAGCATATTTGTTGGCTCACTGGCCCCTAGCACACTGACTGCTCATTCAATAGCATTCACACAAGACTGGAAAAGACTTGTCATCCTCTTACTATCTGGCACTCAGTTACTAGCTTACTCCTGTTTCCCTCTGCAGTGCAGGTCCAAATTGAACGTCAGATGCCGAAAAATGCCAGCAAAATCTCTAGTTCACAGTCAGGAGCCAGCCACCGCACACAATCCAAAACTAGACACACACTGGCACACATTACCATTATTAACACAAGGTTTGCCATGAGAAAAGCCCTTTGCCATTCTTGTTTTTGACAGTGAGAACAGGGGAAAATAGCATTATTGCAATATTTTAAATATTTGCTGGGTGCCAACATCCTGTAGTGATGGCGTTAGTCAAGATCTTAGGCAGACATTAGGACAAACAGATTCTCCTTCTTCTGAAGCCATGACTTCTCAGAAGTAAATTTCCATGGAGATCATACAACCTACAGTATAATTGCCTCTTGACTGCCCAAATATTCAGGCAAGGAAGGAAGGGATTAGGCCTGTAAGTCTTCCGCTCACTAGCCAGCCTGCCAAGCACATCCACCACCCAGCCTCACTTTTCCCTCTGGTTCTGTGACTGATTAACCTTCGCAGACTCAGCACCGCCACAGGGAATACACCTGGGGCATTCCTGCTGGTGGCTGAATTGTCAGCTAAGATAATCACCTGGCTGCCACCAGGAGCAGCACAGGTAGGGCAAAGGGGAACAGCTCAATGCACATGCTTTCAGTCAATATGGTAAACGGCACACATATGGTAATTCTAAAGGGGTTGACATGCTGCAACAAATTATTAAAAAGTTGACACTCAGTTGGAAGAGCTGACACTTGAAAGTTACTTCCCAGCACAAAAGAGAAAAAATGAAAGTGAAATGTGACTGAACTGTTGTCTCACATGCTCATATTTTGTTGACAAATGTATTTGTAGGTATGAATTCTGCCCTTTCTTAAGAGTGTAACCATCGGCTGCTGATAAAAAAGTAACCTGACTCTATTACAGATGTGTTACTCTTCAAACTGATGCTCCAGCAAGAGCAATAGGACAAAGAATTCTGCTCTTATAAATCTGTTGTGCAGTCTAATGCTATAGTACCAACAGAAAATCTGACACTGTTATGCATCCCTTCTAAAAAAGACTACTTAGAATTTGAAATATATCACCCTTGGAAAATACAAGTTTGCCCATTGTTTCAACTTTAAAATACATTTTCTTTTTAAGGTGCTTCAAACTGTTGTTCAGTTATTACACTAGGGCTTTATATGGACTATCTACTACCAAAAATAGAATCAGGTTATGTATCACATCTCCAGCACATCAGTTTTTCTGAGCTCTAGGATTGGTTTTCATACAGTAGGGCATATGATTTTATATTGGTGAAATAATATACTTAGTGCTACATGAACATGTAAGTATACAGGTTTCATTAGCAGCACTGTTTAATACATAAAGACAGTACTTCTTACTCAAAAACTCAGAATTCCAGGATGTGATCCTGCAAGCATGCACACCTCACTGTGAGATTGCAGCAAGTAATTTTATTTACAGTTGCATTCATTTTAGGCAATTGTCAGGTAATTCCTATCAACTTTTGGAGTTTGAGTGAATCTGAAAACTATGTGTAGATGCAGTTTCATTTTAAAAAGCATCAAAACATTTTCTGGCATAAAATCATACAAGAACGAAGTGGAAGATTTACAGCATTCTCCTGCTTCAAGGCAGGATATTTCCTAATCCCAAACACAATCTCATCAAGGGACTTTCTGGGGGTTTTTTTGTGTGAAATAGAGTAAGATTTGAACTACGCATGTTCAGTAAAGTTGGTATTTTAGCAAACTTTATATCCTCAGATTTATTTCAAACCAAGACCTGTCCATGTTCCTTTCTTTTTCTCCAAATGTCAAAATTACTCCCAAAATTATACTGGTCAAAACAGTTCTCTTACAGCCTTGAAGAACAGAAGTGAGTTACAATTTCCCATTGATGCTATAGAATGTCATTCTCCTAATATGTAAATATAAGAATCCTGTAAGCTGTTAGAGCACTGACAATGCACATCTGACCTCACTGAACCTACTAATACACCTCCCTCTGGATTATTTTTTAACAATCTGTACCCCTCCACTGCCTCCTGCACAGTTTCTACTCAAAACAAGTTTTACTTGGTCATAAGTCACTTCAAGTAGGTAAAATATAACATGCATGAAAAAATTAACTTCTTCGCGAGTAGGACATAATATTTGTCCTTAGCCTAGTATAAAGTCAAAAATTACATCTCAGCTTTAAATAAGCTGTTATCATATTAGAAGCACTTTTCCAAACCCTGTGTTTCTTTAAATTAAATAATTTATGAGTCTGTTTGATCCTTGCTCATCTGGGCTGATGATAAAGTGCTAAAGCTGCTGTCAGAGAGGTACAGTAATACTTATGCCAAAGGTGCAGTCTCTATTCTCAGTTGCTCAGTCCACAGGAGCACTGTCAGCACACTGGCACTGGTTTGGAAAATCAGAAAAGGGGAGAGTAACAGACTACAGATGTGAGGTAAGACTTTGTCCCTCACTGTGGCCAGTATTGCATTGGCATCCAGTACCAACTGGACAGACTATTGGAATACTCTGTGCCTCCAGACACTACAGATCAAGCAGTGCCACACAAGCAGGTCCCATTCCCCCACACTTGCTAACAGAGGGAAATGGATAAACTGCCTTGTTCTTCTTTTGTGTAGCCTAGCACTTAAAATTTATCACTAGATCCCATTGCAGCATTCATGCATTTTATATTGGTTTGGCTTTTAATTATGAATTTTATTATTCTTGCCTCACTGTTGTGCATATGCTTTTTCCCCCTTATTTTATGCACCATCATAATACAACAAGCCTTGGCTGGAAGAAGGACTTAGCATTTTCTGCCTTTACTCTGCACAACACATGAATTTCTGTTTGTGCACAGCATAGCTTGCTGCACCGTGTATTTCTATACTTATCATTTGGTAGCTTACCTTTTAAATTCTCTGCAGTGACCTCCACACCACCTTTCAGAGGTCCTGACCCTGACTGCTGAACTCCTGTACTCCTCCTCATATTTTTCTGGGTAGCTGTGACAGTCTCTGTCACACATGTACAACAAAGCAAGGACCACTCCGCATGCTGAGACTATTGATAACACAGAACTGTGTGTCAACAGGTGCAACTGCTCTGACCTGCATCTTAAAAATGGTAAAGTTCTACTTATGACAGATTCATCAATAATTTTCCTCTGCGTAGGTAAGAAACAAGTCACCTGTATCAGTAAATAAGAGACTAACACTTTAGGCATCTGTTAACAGTTGTGCCACTGTGTCTTCTTGTTCCTAGTTCTTAATAACACATAGTACATAACACATAAGCACCTATTATCTATGGTTTTCTAATTTTACTGTCTCTGGCCTCTTCCAGTTATTACCAACAGATGTGGACATACAGCTAAGAGGTATCATATGATCATAGGTAACATGCAAAGTTAATTGTGAAATGCAGACTGACATTGCAGAATAACACCTTTTCCTTGGCTTTGCTTGTACCTGCAAACAAAAATAGGCAGTATGGGGATACCAGGAATAAAGCCACAGTCCATAGATAGTGTGACCTAACAGATAACCTGCTGTAAGGGGGTAAGTCTAACTCTAAAGCAATAGCACTTAAGTGTGTCTGTATTACTTGACCAGTTAGGAAGAATGACCTTAGTAACTTTTCTGCATGCAACAGCAGGCAAAAGACTATATAAAGCACTGTCTATAAAGAGAAAGTTGGCGAATCTTACCAACAGGCAGAGCACACACAGCAGAGAACAGACCAGAGAGGCCAGAGCCTTTTTCCTGCCCTGAACAACATTTCCAGTCATAGGGTGATTCCAATTTTGATATATATCTGGCTGATTATCTCGTGACAGTCCTGTGGAATGACTGTTCCTGTAAAGATTCCCTCAGCCACATCGACCTGGATCACCTCTGATGCTCTAACCTCCACATGGCCTCTCTTCGAACTGATTCATCAATTATTTATCTTCTGCACAGAGTATGTCCTCTTGACAAGTTCAAGAATTGGCACCTGTGGTTCCCACTGTAAGGTATAATATGGCTATGCTTTGCACAAGACCAGGAAAGCAGGTGACAGTCAGCATCCACAGCATTAGCCACATCCCTGCTGTGGGAAAGCAGATAAAGCCAGGTTCAGGACGGATGTCTGACCCCTTGTTACTGCCTTGCTCCACTTGGTCTCTTGAAAACTTACATGGCCTTCTTTCCCTTTAAGCTTGCTGGTTTCCTCCCTTCTCCCTCTGGAAACATATTCATGACCTCCCCCAAACTTCAGTGTTCGTTGTTTAAACAAAAATTTTCCTGAGTGCAACAGGCACACTTGAACTGCACACACTTAAGTGACTCCAGAACATCTGAGGATGTCCATCTTTGAGACTATGCCAGGAAACTCACTGTTTCTCTGCATCCATCTCAACAGCCATCTGATAATGGTGTGCCATTTCCTGTGTCACACCATGTATACAGGGATGTAGATGATAATGTGGATGATGGCTGCTCTGCTTAAGGAAGAAGTCAATTTATCACTTGAAAATTTTAGCATGTCTCCCTGAACCAGTAAAGCTGAAATGTGCTTCCAGTTACAAATCAGTTTACATACATACACACACGCACTTTTCATTCTCTAAAAGTGGACTGATCTTTCTGAAAACATTTACTAGATCACAGAAAACTTAGTTTAAGAGCACATCCTATGACAGTCATGGGAGAAATAAGAGAGGACAAAAAATGGGGATTGTTTAAGTTCCGAGATCTTTGGGGATATCCTTTTTAGCTTGTCATATCTCAAATCCAACTAACTTAATATTATTATATCTGTTGGCTTTGGCAAGGACTTGATGTTGCCTTTTATTAGATATGAAACAATAGGTAAGAGAGAGTAAGCCAATCAATTATTAAAATTGGCTTTCACATACTTTCAAAGTCTGCTTATCCTCGAAGCACACTCAATAAAGTTAACAAGGCTATCCAGGGCACTGTATAATGTCTGTGAGGCCTTGATAGGCATTTTGTGAGCTCTGCGAAATTCTACTATGTGCTTCCTAAACTCCACATGGACCCCATGCATACTTCATAAAGTTCTTTCGTCTCAAAATACAAACCTTACAAACTCCTTCCTTCCAGCCCTACTCAAAAGTTGCTGTTTCCAATTAGCTTTCCGTCTACTCCTTCTCTGCCCCTCTGTGCACTCCCTTTCACTCTAAATTCACCTTAAGAGAAGTCCTTTACAACCTATCCCCACATAACATAGTCACCTGCCCATCAGTGAGGACTTGTGTTTACCTATCCTGTGTTATGTCTGATTGATGGGTATCTGCCTCAAGGCAATAAGATACTCTTTCTCAATCCTCAGGAAAGATCAATGCCTATTTATATTATACTGAATAGAGGATTATTACTAAATATAATAGGCATAAAAATTATCTTTGGTAGATACTAGCCCTTTAGCTCCCTTTCCACAAAGACTTACCTTGAGCATGTTAGTTTGGATTCAAACCCAGATTTTCTGCTATAGGCTCCTAAAAGTGAGTATAGACTCAGTAATAGCATTGGTGAGACAATCATCAGCTAATAACAAAGAAGAGGTGTTAGGGGTGCTTGAGGCACTTGTTGAAATCAATTAACACAGACTCTCTGCTAACATAACAGGCATAGGTCCCACATCATTTTACTTTCATTCTCCAGTTAATGAGAAGAATCCTTTGCAGATGATCTAAAACTGAAGGGGGAAATCCTAATTTTATTTTCCCTGCACTTGTTGATCACATAATCACCTTGAAAAACTTGTGTAGAATAGCTTTTTTTTTGTGTAGAATAGGAAAGAATAAACTCTGTAACCATAGGACAAGGTGTTTGATGGAATGAACTCAGAAGTTTGGGAACAGTAAGTGTATTAACCAAGCTTTGTGGCTTGAGTCCATAATTTTTATTCACCCAACACTTGGTTTTCAGTCAGGGAAACTATTTCTATTCTGCTCCTGTAACAAGATTGGTCTTCACTTCATATAATATATAATGAAAATAACAGCTGCATTTAAACACATGGCAGAAGCCATTAGACATGGAAGAATTACTCTTCTTCTAGTAAATCATGGCTGTCTAACAAATTTTGTACATGACTGTCCTTGTCCATACTATGAGCCAAATTGTGTCTTGTTTTATCCCAATTAAGATGCACTGGTTACTAGAGTTTCTGGAACAATTAATATCCCCCTTATAGCTCAGAATGCATTGTGGGAAATTGACACAAAACAAAAGTTTTCATTATAGGGAGAGGAGAATTTCACAGCCATGCAGAAAGGATGACAAGTGAGGGAGGAGAGAAACTATTGTAAAATGCTTAACATCTGTATTACCTTTCACATCTGGGTTTCTTTCTTCTAAACCTTTAAACACCACATTAGAAACTGATCTGATCCTTACTTTTATGGAAATTATCAGTGCTCTTGTCATTTTTCCCATTTGCAGCTGCAAGTCTCCTTTTCTTTACTATTTGGGTATTTTCAGAGACAAGACACTAGAAACTAATAGCTCTACTGAGACTTCAACTTTTTATAGTCTTACTGGACAATTACTACTGGCAGCTAGTCAGTACAGAAACCCACCCAGCACAAGGTACTGTGAAATAATCCGTCACTGTATCAGCAATGTGGCTACAGCCAGTCAGAGAACAACCAAGTATGGAACCAAACAACAACTGAACCACTTCACACATCAGTAACTATACGTCTCTCTTAGTTCAGGCAACTAAATAAACTCAGTATAGTAAAACTCACTGTGCCATAAGATGCAGTACAACACAGTGAGTTTTTACCACAGATAGAGATGGTCTAAAAACACAGAGAGCATCTAGGAAAACACTGGGAATAGCATGCAACAACATGGGTATTGTTCGTTTCTAGCTTCATTGATTATCCTTTGTTTGAAGCCTCAGATTTGTTACAAGCTGGCACTCAACCCTTGGCCAGGAATTCCTGTGAATACTGGGCTTTTGAGAACAAGCTCTGCTTAAGTGGGAAGGATATGCCATGCGTTGGCCAAGCTCATGGCTGTCATAGGCACTCCTGAACAGAACCGCTTTCTAGTCTCAGCAAGTAGGCATGAACACATACCACTACATCTGAGTTAAGGCAACATCCCAACTGCTCAAGAGGAGATAACAAAGCCCTTTTCAGTGCTGTGTCTTCCTCCAAGTAGGAATCCTCACAACTGTTCTGCAGCCAAGACAGAATTGCCTTTAGCCAGAAAGCCAGTTCTGTGTCTTCAGCATACAAAACTTGTGGTTGTGCTGCCAGTGACTCAAGAGTGTTGTTTAGCTCCCACCCATGATGTTCATTGTTTATGTCCCTGGATCTGTTACCTAATCAACTACATATGTACTTGATTTCACTTTGTATTAACTCTAAGCAATACTTACTTTTCATGAAATTTCTCTATTACAATGAATATCTCAAAGTTTACCCCAGGAACCAGAGTGTGATCATCTTTTCAAGCTTCATCCACTTATTGATCTGTTGGTTGAAAAATTTAAGCAGTTGTTCACACTGCCAAAACATTTCTCGTACAAATTATTTAAGGAGACAAATATTTTAAACAGTGTATTCCGCTTTCAGAAATCTCGTATTTGGTAAAATTTTAAAGAATCATTCACATACACTAGCATGTATGTTGTTTTAGTACAGACAGCAAAGTACAGAAGTCAAATTCTCACCTTCCAACTTTATGCTTTAATATAAAACCTGTGCTTGACCTCATTCTTGACATTCCAGATTCTCGGCATACCACCCACAAATAAATACATGTTTTATGTCTATTCACCATACTGCACTGGTTTCATGTGGAATACAGCTAATTTTCTTCTTAGTAGCTGATATAGTGCAGGGTTTTGGATTTAGTATGATAATGTTGACATTTACTTAAGGTAAGATTTTTTTCCCATATTGTAGAATCATAAAATCTTAGAATGGTTTGTGATGGAAGAGACCTTAAAGATCATGTAGTTCTAACCCCCTTGTCATGGGTAGGGACATTTTCCACTATACTAGGTTGCTCAAAGATCCATCCAACCTGGCCTTAAACACTTCCAGGAATGGGGCATCCATAACTTCTCTGGGCAACCTGTTCCAGTGCCTCACCACCCTCAAAATAAAGAATTTCTTCCTAATAGCTAATCTCAACCTATACACTTTCAGTTTAGAGCCTTCCCCCGTCCTATAATTTCATGCCCTTGTAAAAAGTCCCTCTCCAGCTCTCTTGTAGGCCCTCTTTATATACTGAAAAGCTGCTGCAAGGTCTCTGCAGAGCTTTGTCTTCTCCAGGCTGAATAACCCCAGCACTCTTGGTGTGTCTCCATAGAAGATGTGCTCCAGCCCTTTGTTCATCTTTGTGGCACTCTCTGGACTCACTGCAGCAGGTCCCTGTCCTCCTTTTGTTGGGGCACCAGAGCTGGATGCAATGGCTGGCAAGAGTGGAGCAGAGGGAGAGAATCACCACCCTTGACCTGCTGTCATGCAATAAAAAACCTCCCAGAATATGAGACAAAAAGTCATTTTGGAGATACAAAAATGGTGAGGCCTAGTTCCCAATATCTTTCCTCCTTTTGGACTCTCTGATATGTAATAAAATATGAGCTTGTCAATCTTGCCTTCAGTTGACATACAGAGAGTTTCTCTCTTTCTCTCTATGCTTTGAATCTGCTTAGTTTTGTAATAGGAGCACAATTGTCGGTTCATCTAAGGATTCATCCTCTCACTAGAAGGCAAGAGAGGCAGAGTACATGAAATGCATAGAAATGCAGAAGTAGACCTGCCTGCAAAGCAAGGCTTTCAGTTCACAGTGAATTTCCTCTTTTTAATTTTTTTTTAATCTGAATTTTTTATTTAGTCTTCTCAAAGCAGATGGCCCTTGGGTTTTGCTCATCGAAACAGGTTAATGGCACAGATAATAGCTTTGCTGCCTGCAGCAGCAATACAAAGAACTAAAACCTCCCTTCCCAAGGCACCTGCCAGGCACCATGGCTCTGGGCAGCCATTCCAGGCAGACGAATCTGGGAGTCTCCCCACAGTGCCATGAATCAGAGCCTGCCCCAGAGTTGTCACCTGGGAATGTGCAGGACAAACATCTGAATATGACGGACTCAGAACATCCTGGGTCTGTGGCTCTGGGACAGACTCACCACCCAGACAGCCACTGGGCTTTGGGAACTCTGGGAGAACAGGGTGCTAGCTTTTATTCAGACTATTTCAACAGGAAGACATTGAACTATGCAGATCAATATCAATACCATGATGGCCCACAGTATGGTTAGGAACAGCTTAAGAACAAAGAACAGGCGCTTAAGAGAGGACCTGAAAAAGACAGTTGATGTTGCTGGGCTGGGGAATGATTTCTGAAATCTTCATAGCAATGATTTAGAGAAAGACACATTATTCTCCAGCTCTGTCCTCACTTTAAAGATATATTGAAATTTCTGTCTGACATCAAACTCTCAGAATAGTTAACAGCCATAAGTATAATTTTCTGGGTAGTGAAGAATTTGTCCATTCAGGGAGACAATGGCCAGACCTTGACCATTCATGCCCGCATAACATCTTGGCAGGGCCATAGCCCATGATACACCTGGCACAAAGCATTCTGTACTCTGAGCTCCAATAAAAGGTGTTGCATTTTATATTATTATCAGGAGAAGCTGCTACCATCAGTAACTGATAATGTTGTATGTCTCTGCTTTCTTTGTCACACACACCCCATACTGGTTCCTTGTATCCATTACTGATTTCAGTTTCAGCTTTTGGTTCTTAACTTCAGGTTGCTCAATGGGAGAGATCCAGATTATCTGAAAAAACACAATTCAAACCTCCAGGAAACAGAGAGTGGTTGACAACTACTCCTGTATGCACAATGTACATGCCTGTACTAAGGACGTCTGACCTGAGACTGAAGTGATCCACTCCCTAAAAGAAACTTCCCACCGTCTGCTTCAAGCAAAAACTGCATTTCTTAAGCCTTCTGCTCTCTAAATGTAAACATATAGTAACACACGTAAACTCATAGTAACATTTCAACAAAATTAAATACATATGAGAAACTATTAAAGAATTGCCCCTGAAGTGTCTTTCACTATTTCTGACCTACTGCTTGTGGAGGATGAGTGAGGAACCACCGTACTGTTGATAGGAGTACACTTCTAAATACACTAGCAGAAGGTTTCAGAGACTGATGATTAGGTCAGATCACGTGTACAGCAGAACAGAATTCCCAAGTTAATACCAAGTCTTTCCGCAAAGCACTCAGCTTTTCACCTGTAGAAGCTCACACCTGGGTACCACTCACACACAGTGCTATCACAAGTGAGCATCCTGGGAAATAACATACAAATAAGTCCACAAAACACTTCAGAACTCTTGTATCAAACACTGACAAATTGGTTTTGAACCAGAACACAATGTACGCAGCCTATGTAGGCTTGCTTTTGCTATAACCTCGGTGTGTTCATTTCCATGTAAATACACAGGAAGTACTTCACTTTGGGGCTATTTCACAAAGGGGTTTATATCGGGAATGTAGGTATAAAATGAAAACTCTGGGTGTCCTTGTAAATCATTTGTGCTAAATGAGCTGTGTATACCACAGAGATAGAGAGGTCCTCCTCAGTATGCAACATTTCATTACCAAATTCATACCTCAAACCAACTTTGGAGAACTTGGGGTCTACACAGCACTGTGGAAAATGGAAACACTGTTAACTGACTGGCTGTATCTGATCATGTGAAAGTCCTAAGTCAGCGTACCATTCCTGGGAAAACTTTGATCATTATGTCAGTTGTGACAAATGTCACCCATAGTCACCAGTCTGCAAAGGAATTGTGAAGTTGCCTGCTGCTCCTGAAGTGCTCCCTACTCTGATCCTTGCAAAGATGCAATCAATATAAGCTGGAAAGAAAGCTTGGTAAAACTGAGGGGCCTGTGTCCCTTGGCACCGAGTCACGGAGTGGTAAGATGGTGTGACAATCCACCCACACAACCTGTCACAGGCATCAGCTGCAACTCCAGCCAGGAATGAACAGCCAGGATTGCACGTTGTTCTCTTCCTCAGTCACTCACATTGCCATACTCGAGAATGTCAACATGCTGCTGTATATAGGGTTAGACCTACATGCTTTTAACTAAAATAACAGAAAACATTGTAGGAGTGTTGAAAAACATTTTCTGATGTGTTTTGCTTTAAGAGAAAAAATAGTATCCATATAGAGTCAGCTGTTTTCTAAATCTTGCACTCTACTATTTCTGCTTAATTTTCTCCCACCTAAATTGCAACTACGCTTTAAAGCACCAAGTACTGTGCACTTAATACATTATAAAATCAACCTTCATAATTTCTCTTCTCATACATTGGTCAGAGATGGTTTCAACATAGAAAGATATATGAGAAGTATGCCAGGTCTTGCTCCAACAAAGCACTTAAGCACACATTTCAGCATGTCAGCATCCCAGCTGAAGACAGTGGAATATATTTCAAGTCACACACATGTTCCAAAACTTTATTGAAGTTCAAAGATAAATTAAAAAAAAAAAAAGAACATACAGCAGGAAAAACAACAACAACAAGAACAAACTCCAATATCTGTATAATTGAGACGATGGTAGTGGTTTCTACTGAGATTCCACAGACTTAGGAAAATATTTGCAATGTTCTGTTTGGAGCCAATGACAAAAATACCTTTCTTAGAGCATAGATTTGACTCAGCTCCATTTAGATGGAAGTTAAACTGCTTTTGTCTCCACTGGAAATGGAACTGAATGATTAAATGTAAGATTTTTTTATAATTGAAGCACAATCCCACAAAGCAAAACAGACAGTGAAATCATGAGATGATGCAAGATCTTAACAGTTACTTATTCATAACTATACACTCACCAGGAAATCAGGTTCTAGTGTCCTTTATCATTTTCTTGTAGAGCACTCACACTTCTGGAATATACCAGTGTGCCTCTGATGTTTGTTTAAGGGTCAAATAAACAATGATCCTGTTGTTTCGAGCAATTTATAAAGTTCTTAGATGATGCTTCCAGCAATGTTTGAGTTTAGTTTTGTGGTTGACTTGGGTTTTTTTCACAATAATGTTGGATTTTACTACAATTTTAATGGGTTTTTCCCTTCTCATTATATTTCTGTTGCCACTATTTTACCATATATCTGAAAGAGTTCTCCACTAATAAGAAGTACTGGTTGTCCTGGGACAGCATCCAGGAAAGATACATACATTTAGGAAGGTTTGAAATATCTCAGCATTTCCAAAAAATAAAGGCTAGTCATTGCAACAGCCTTGGCAATGGCAGCTTGGAAAATCTAATTGGGGATTTAAAAAAGAGGAGTATATTACAGTACTTTCGCATGGCTGTAGCTAGGACACACAATTAAAAAAAAAGAAAAAGGAAAGAAAGAAAGAAAGAGAAAGAAAAAGAAAGAAAGAAAGAAAGAAAGAAAGAAAGAAAGAAAGAAAGAAAGAAAGAAAGAAAGAAAGAAAGAAAGAAAGAAAGAAAGAAAGAAAGAAAGAAAGAAAGAAAGAAAGAAAGAAAGGAAAAAAAGAAAAAAAAAAAAAGGTAGTACTTTTGTTTCCATGTCCAGAAAATGCCGGCAAATACAGAATAAAACAGTGTAATACTGAGTCATCTAAACATGTTAATTAGCCATACCACAGAGAATCAGTCCTTCTTTGGTGTTCATTCACCTTCAGTCACACCTTGTTTGCCTTCCTTATGTCCATGATTGGTAAAACATTAAACAGACTGTGTGGCACACCAGAAAGTAACTATTGAGCATGGATTTCTGCTGATGGCAGGGTTTTTAAATGCTCGAGGCAGTGGCAGAACGAAGTCATGTGTAAATGGCAATATTGGCTCTACATTTTAATAATTTGGAAATAAAATCATTTCAAGTTCCAGTAAGTAACACAATGCAAGGGAAGGGATCCTAGAAACAATCAAACACACAAATCATTCAGATACGTACAGTAACATGCAGTCACGACAGAATTAAATATTCATAAACTCAAAGCAGAGGAAATTCTATGTTCATCTATCACAATATGTGAACCACCAGTTACCGTTTCAAAAATAAAGTCCTCTTATCCGTCTCAAAATGTACAGGCCCTGTTCAAATGATCCATCATCAATATCCTTTTTTAATTAAAACAATAGGACTGATTTTACCGAACGGTAACAAACCTAAAAGTATAGGGGGCAAATGCTGAAAACTCGGGGTCTACAGTTATTTTTTTTAATTACCTGGTATTTCTCATGATAATTGGAGCTCTAGCCATGCAAATATGTGGTGTGACACAGTTGTTGCATTGATTTATTGCATTGCTGGTTTACATTCCTTCATTGTGTTACTGTTCTCTTACACATTTGTAACAAAACCAAACTATAGTAAAACTAGTTGAAGATACACGGCTCAAATCCAGTGCAAGGCAACGTTTCTCTTTGACATTTCCTCTAAATTATAATCTGTTTGGGGGTATCTGTGCATTCAGAGAATTACTCGGATTTCAATAAAATAGAAACGGATGTGCTTTACAGTCTGGCACACACGGATCACACCTTACAACCATCACCGGATTACGATAAAACTTACACATTTACCAGTCTCTGCCCGTTACAGACCTACAGACACAGCAAAATTCATCGGCTTCAGTTTAGCAAACCCATGCCGAGAAAAATGAATGGAAATTAAGACAGTGCCCAAAGACAAAAGCACTGATCAATGCACTCCGCTGACATTATCTTAATGGCAACCTTTTTCCATCCCATCCTCCCTACTTTCCGATCCTCCCGGCAGCAGACACATCCGCACCAAAGGGTGCGATCTGACCCATTTCTCTTTGAACTCCGTCACCCGCAGGTTCTCACTCGGCAGCGAGAAGTCGTCCCCCGGTCCGCAATGACACAGCAGGGCTGGAGGGACACGGCGCCCGGGCTGCTTCCCCCAGGTGACTCGCCCCTCGCCGCCGGGTGGAAGCCGAGCGGAGGCGAAGGGAGTGGAGCGGCGGCCCCGCCGGCCGCGGCCCCTCGAAGTGAGGTTAAACTTTGGCGGCGGTGCCCGGGCCGCTCCCGCCGGGCGGGCGGGCGAACAATGCCCGGCGCCCCGGGCCCGGCGGCGGCCCCGCGCTCCCCGCGCCGCCGCCCCCGTGTCCTCAGACAACCCCTGCCGCCGGCCCCCCGCCTCCTGCCGCTGCGCTGACAAAGGGCGGTGCGGGGTTGCCCGCGCCGGGGCCAGCGGGCAGCTGGAGCGGCCCCGGGAGCGGCCCCGCCCGCCCCGCCGAGCGCGGCCCCGGCAGGCGGCCCCTCGGGCGGGCGCGGCGCCGGCCGGCCGGCGGCGGAGCGGACCTACCTTTTTGTCCTCTTTCTCGCTGCCGTGCCTCCGCTCCGGGTGGCCACTGTCGGCGGCGGGGGCCGGCTCCACGGGCTGCCCATCGCGGTGGTGCGGGCGCTGGTGCGGGCAGCCGCCAGACCCCGCCGCCGGGGGGATGGGCTCCGGGCACGGAGAAACTCCCTTAACATCCATCTCCATCTTCCAGTTCACTGTATTGCGAGACAAAAGCAGGGAAACACTTTCCACCACCCCGCGTCTTTCTTCTGCTTTCCTTTCTCCCTCTCTTCTTTTTTTCCTTCTTTCTCTCTCTCTCTTTTTTTTTTCCTCCTTCCTCCCTTCCTTCCTTTTCCCCCCTCAGGAGGCCGTGACACGCATGGTTCTGGCCGCTGCTGCACCGATCCGGCGGCTGCAATTCTCCCCTAGATCCTCCAGACTTTTGTATCCAGCGTGCGTGTGCAAGAGTGAGTGTGTGTGTGTGCGCGCGTGTCCTTGGCACGGCGGCCTTCAATCGCCCCGAAACAGCAAACGCTAACTAAGCAGATCTCTCGCCACGAAGATCAACTCCCGGCCCCAGCCTAATTGTGGTGGTTATTTACTTTACGCTATCTGTGTCCCAGGCCCGGACAAGCCCTCCTGGCTGCAGCCCTTTGAACAAAGTTAACTGGAGAGAGCCGAGCCCGGGGAGCGGAGGGGGGGCGAGGGGAAACCACCGGGGTTTAACACGGGGGAAGTGACAATAACCCGGTAATGTCAAGTAAAAGTTAAACCTCCCCCTTCCTCCCCTCCCCCTCCCCTCTCCACAACCCAGGCAAGCGCAATACAAGCAAAGCAAAACAAGCGATTTCAGACCTGTGCAAGGTGCTGGTGGCGAGAAGGGACGAGCATTTACCCGATTGTTGCTTTTATTTTATTTTCCCCTCGCCTTCTCCCCCCTCCATCCCCCAGCACCACCCGCTATTGCAAATGTGGGCTCCTTGATGTTAATCTCCTCTCCGCGGTCAGAGTCTATGCGTGTGACTGGAGCTCCCTCTCTCTCAGGCTGCCAGCGCCACGCAGCACTGCACAAGGAGAACTGGAGTAAGGAAAAAAAACAAGAGCAAATCCAGGCTGGAAATCTAAATCAGTACTAGCCACCGGCTCTCTGATTTTATCAACATAGATAGAATAAAAGGGGAAAAAATCGCGTGTAAACTGCTAAATCATTTGTGACCGCAGTGCACTCAGAACTGTTATTCCTTGTGTAAGCTTCCTCGTCAGACTGAAGTTAAGACATGGTAGGCAAAAATGCAATCTCATTAAGAGTGGTTTATATCAAAACAGGAATTTCTTTAGTGGTGCCAGAGCCAAGCCAACACTTTGGCTATTCACCTTTGCATCTCAGAGAGATGAATGGTTAGCAGAGACCTGGTCGTTTTTAAATCAGGACACTATCAGGTGACGAGTCTGCCCTTCTAAATATAATATCACATTGTCCTGAGGAGCAGCTGCTCTGAAAGTTAACTGGAAACATCTCCTGAGATCCTGCGGTGCAAAGATACATATCTGATCTATACCTAATCTGGCTGATGCATGTACCGACCTCTCCAATAGCAACCCACTCCACAGAGATACCAGGCCAAAATTCTCAGGAGCTGGTCTGTTTTATACCAAGAGAGAACATGTCCCAGGGTATTTAGGGAAGCAGGTGACTATCAGGTACTACATGGTGCACTTTTATTCCTCGCCTTGAGTTCCCTTATCCCCCAATACTATTGTTACTGTGGGAACCTGAACAGAACTTATTGCTGCAATATATTTGGACAAAGGGCAAGGGCTAGTAGTCTCACAAAAAGAAGAAAAAAAGTCTTTATCACACATCAAAGCTATGTTTTTAAAGCATCTCTAAAGATCCTTTCATATTAATCTCATATGATGTCAAATATTTGCAGGCCCTGTTGTCTTCTCATGTTGGTGCAAAAAGGAGTATTTCTATTGAAATTACCAGCATCAATGTTTAAGATTGAGGTAAATAGTCAGACAATTAAGCCATAAATATTAATGTTTATAATCTAATACTTTAGACTATTTACAATCATTCATTTGTAATCATTGTGATATATTGACTTTATTTAAAGTCTATATTTTGGGGTGGAAAGACTTAAACATTCTGGATACTCCTATAGTTTTGGCCTCATTATCAAAAAGCAGTACTAACTGCAGACAGACACTTTGGGGGGAAGTTTCCACAGCCACGATGACTGTGGAATATGCACCAATATTGACTGCAGAATTTCCCAGAACAAAGTGATGGGTCCTCACAGGTGATAAGTCACACCACTGTCTTTCTACCTACACAATCACCCCCTCCTTCCACATTCAGCAAAGCACAGAAGGAAAAAATTCTGTCCCCAAGAGCTTTTCCAGTTTGGGTCAAAATACTTCCAGGATCACAGGCTGGAAAATGGCAAAATAAAAGTGAAAATAAATACGTGTTTCATTCAGGGACTGCAGTGCACATTGATAAAAATAATTTTTAAATTACATAGAAACTCCCGTGGTGGGTAGTACTAAATAATCCTGCTAGAAAATAACAATTCCAAATCCACCCCCTCCAGATCTGTAAAGTAAAATTCAAAGCAAAACCTTACCATCGAAAAATAAAGGAAAACTAACGTAAATACAAATATTTTGCCATGTGCTCTGAAGATCACTGGAGCTGGACATTGGCAGAGAACCAAGAAAAGTAATTCCAAAGGAGGGGGCCATTGACCCAGAAAGCTCTGCTCCTAATCCCAGAGAGTTTAAACACCCCCCCCCCGCCCCCCCCAAGTAAAAGAAATTTCTGAGTTATTTTGAGTGAATATGATCATGCACAAGAGAACGACAAGCCCTACACTGCATCAAAGTCACTACAAAGGTTTGTATTTGGATGCATAATTTCAAATTTCCCTTTATTCCTTTTCTCTTTTACTCCCATCTTTCCTTTTTGTTCTGCAAAAGATTTATAACTCTATTGAAAAAATGAAGTTATTAAAAATAATTCATCATAAGAGTGTGCTCTCGGTTGTTTTCTGCACAAACCAGACTGCTGTTATTCAATGGATTTCAGGAGAATCCTAAGTATAATGTATTTTTTCAGGCTAAGGTAAAGTTCTGAATAATCATTTCAAATTTCAGTGAGAGAAATACTGGTCTTCAGGCCAAACACACTTTGAAAGACAAACAGCAAAGACAAATCTAGAAGCACTAACAAATTGGACAGGAAAATGGAATCTAAACCAGCAGGCTGAGAGGATAAGCAAGACCTCCTTTAAGTCTCTTCAGTGACCCTTCTGAAAACTATCAGTTTCCTCGGGTCCAGGCAGAAGCTTTTACTCTGATTTTTTTTTTTTTGGTGATAATCACTGAGAGAAGAGTGGGACTACAGACCATGATAATGCAATAAGCCACATAGCTGAACACATCATCAGC
Source organism: Pithys albifrons albifrons (assembly GCF_047495875.1). NCBI lineage: Eukaryota > Metazoa > Chordata > Aves > Passeriformes > Thamnophilidae > Pithys > Pithys albifrons. Next base: position 40,702,147 of record NC_092464.1, on the reverse strand, counting down.
ATTGCCAAATGGAAAGTTTTCAGAACCTTGGTACATACATTGAACTAAAAACATAAGTTCACAGAATCATATTTGTAGCTGTCATGAAAGAATGGTGAGCAAGAGTCCTGTACCACATGGCAACTGTATTGGAAGACAATGCATTGAGAAGCAGAAAGCAAGGAGACTCACTAGAAGGCAAGCCAATCCTCACCAAAAAGGCTGCGTTCCTAAGAAAACAATGTTGTGTTGAGCGCTTTTCAGATGTGATGACAGGATGAAAAAAAATTAACATGGAACCTTCACTTATGTATACTGTGGTAAAACAGTATATAATGTTGCTTCTATATGGTATAATAAAGTACATTACTGAATACGGACTACCTATTACCATACACCACATGTATTAGGAATTTCTGATCCCAGATCTTTTGTTCATTTTTCAAGAGAAACGTCACTAAGATATTGCTGATGAAATCAATACGACAACTCGTTTACACACGCTCCATGCTCTGGCATATTTGGCAATTTTGTGTTGTGCTGTAAAGCAGGTGTAGGTGACTAAATAGATTCAAAAGACACTGACATTCTAAAATGCAAAAGGAAAACCTTTCATGACCAAGTACATTCTTCATAGCTCAGAAGATAAAACTTAGGGAGTCATGACAGTATGAATTTAGTTACGGGACAAGAATTGGAACAATTTGATGGAAAGGGTCAGGATTTGTTCTTCCAGAATCCAGTGTCATTTTTATATCCTTATTCTTGGTTATGATCTGATGATAGCAAAACGTGCAGTGCAACCAACATGGCAGGGGAATTCTATGTAGTCCTAATTAATAAGGCTAGAAGGAAGACATATACAAATTAAATGAGTTACCTAAGATCATAAAGTAGTGCAGTGGCAGAATAAACAGAATATTTGTGCCCTTTCCCTGGTCTCTTCTTTTTCAGCAATTGGTCACTTTTCTTATGAGTAGTTAAGATAACTGCTCAGAAACTAAGTAAAAAATTTACTGGTATTTACTTACATAGCAATTCATGTTCAAAGATAATCTCAGGTCTTTCTCAAGCACATTTATGTTTACATTAATTGAATAAACGGAAGATGCTGCATGTAAAATGTACAAAAGCGCTATTTCAAGTTAGCAAGATTTATGCAATCTTTATGAAAACACACACTGTATGAGAGAAGGAGCATTTGGCTTTCTGCTGCCTCACAGATCTGTTGGTTCAGGATTCATCTACCCAACATTTGAATAATTTTGACCTTTTACCACCCTTAGACAATTCAAATAAAAGGTTTCCTGTTGTCAACACAAGCTCCTTGGGGCCTCACTCACCACTCTATCTGTCAACTTGCATTCTAGGCTGTTTCATTTCTCGCTTAACAGTTGCAAACAGAGTTGCTTTCTCATGAAGACTCCAACCTTATTGATAATTCCCTCTGCACTATTCCTTTCAAAGTGGCTAATACAAATATCCAATGAGTCATTTTCCCACTCATCCATCTCTGCTTCTGTTCTCTAGGGCACTTTACTTTAGGTATGCAAACATTCAGTAACCTGGGGTTTCCTGTAATTTTTGAGATCTATCTGTGCAGGTATTTTCCGTCTCAGAAAGTCTATCACTGTATATGCTTAAGAAATTCTATCCTAAAAGAATTATGTTGCTCTGAAATATAAAGACATGCTGTGGGGATTTTTAGAGAGTAAAAGCTAAAAGTACTGTTTGAATTCCACCATTGTCTACAGAATCCAACATGCAAATTGATATATTACAAGTTGCCTTTTCAAAAGCATCTTGTCTTCTAGCTTTCCACCCACAATTCTGATATCAGTTCTCCCCTGCATTCTAACATTTTTGCTTACAAGTACTGAAACCACATAGAATGGTTGCACAACTCAAGCCCTGAGTGATGCTTTTTGAGCCTTCTAAAGACTTACCTCTGGTTCTTTCTTTGAAGAAAAATTTCTACAATGCTTTAGAGGTCTCCTGAGATCCTACAGCCCCTTTTCTAGAAAGCCACCATAACAGAATTGACAGGCTCAATGACTTTTAAACATGAACATAGCTCCTTGTACTTTATATTCTAGACAACTGGCAAACAAAACTATTCTCCTTGCCCAATGAGTGCAATGCCCATGCACTCGCTTTCCATAGCAGCATCATGATTTGAGCACATAAGTATCTGTTCTTTAGGCTGTATGGAATGCTTTATTCCCCTCAAAATTGTTGTGTGAATGAGAAAAAAGAAGCAGCTATTTGTGCTGACTCTTCTGACAGTTGGCCTGGGCTCATAGGTAGTCAAGAGTTCACTTGAATAGTTAGGACAGGAGGACTAACCTTACAGATTCAAATGAAAGAAACAGAGCTCTGAGACAAGTGGGGGGACAGCAGAGCAGCACAGACATTTGAAAACATCTGTATTTCACTTGGGTGATGCTGCAGTCTTCTCAGTTCCTATAGTAAGTCTGGATCTGTGCCAAAGTTGACCTAGTTTTCTGTATATTGGAAAGGAAAATCTCTACTGAGTTCACTTAACTTAGAAAATGAGGGGGAAAGAAATTTGTCATCATAATAATTTAATATTTGTTATGCCAGAGATGAAAATTTCAGAAGCAGGCAGAGGCATAAGGATATTATACAAGGAATACAACATCTCCAGTGGCAGTCAAGGGTTGGTGTGCAAGGACTGGTTCCACTGAAGTTAGGAGTCACACTAACAGGGAGAGACAGAGACAACAAGAACATGTGTGTGTTTAGCCCTTCAGGATTTTTGCTTTAACGGCTGACCTGAAGCCCATACACAGCTTTGCTGTGTCAAGTGCAGAGATTTGTGTAGGAACTAGTACAGGCCTGAGGAGCACCAACTCCTGTCTGATTTTCGATGCTATGGAGTGTTCCTACGTGCCTTTATTTCTGGTTTCTTCAGTGGAATCTTACAGAAACATTGTGAGAGCTCGAATATGCTATGGGGTGAGGAGGATGCCCAAAACAATTAGGTGTTTAGCTCCACTAATCCCTTTTTTCTTACTATTTTTTCCTCTCCCAATCTCTTCATTGCTTCTGTCTCTTGTAGCAGAGAGAAGCGAAAGGACTCAATGTGCTAATAGCATCTTGTTTTTCATAGCAGACTGCATATATACATATGCAAATATAGTTTTGAGCTGGAATGATGGGTTTTGTTTAAAACTGTCAAAACTGAAGTCTGTAGAATTTTCTTGATGATGAAAATAAATGAGTAATCCATTTGGTAGTATCTGTGTAAATAATATGCACAAAACTACTTTCTTAAAACATTTCTGCTTTTAATTCTTAAATTAGTTCTTACTGTTCAATTTGACTACTTCTTTCAACTACTTATGACTGTTTGGTCCTGCTGAGATATGGCCTACTCTATCCCTGTTCCTTCTGCAGATTGGAAATATATTTAAATTAGCTGAATTTCTTAGGAAAAAAAGGTGTGTTAAGCATAAATTAAAGAAATAATATATGATTAAACATAAGTAAGACTGAACAGGATTCATTGCATCTTCTTAAAACTAAAAATTGATAATAAGCTTGTACGTTATCAATTACTCTTCTATTCAGCTGCAGGGATTTGAGTTTAGGGTTTTACAGTTATTTTCACTATATTCAGGTCTTAACCTGCAACTGGTTGAATCCAGTGAGATAGAGAGTACATATTTAAACAGTATAGTCTTTAATTAATATTTAGGAAAGAATATTACCTTTCTATCTTTGCCTATGATAAACCCGTTTTGAGGTCAATAATACAACTACAAGGTGAAATAAAGGACATGGCTTTGAAAGGGAAGCACAAAATCCAGAACTTTCCCTTTCCAGAATAATTTTGAATTCCATAAATAATTTCAATATGTTTGTACTTTGGGGATAGCAATGTCTCCTTGTCTCCTTAATTGTAAAGGCCATGTTTTCACTATTTCTCCTTTTGTAGGATGCTATAGGGAAAAAAAACCCCACAGGTAAAACTTTCAAAGAAACCTTTGCTGAGTGGGATATCATACATCTTCCAAAAGCAACATGAAGCCTTTACTGTTGTTTAATTTTTCTACCCACAATTGTAGAGTTTAAAAGAGGCATTTGAACGAGTATGAAGCAAATTAATGAGGATACATGAGAAATAAGATTCAAAAACCTAGGAAAATGATGAAAGTGAAAAACCCTGCAAACAGTTTCCTGACTTTGAATGGCAAACTCAAGAGAGATGAAAGATGAATGCATCAAAAAGAACATCTTTTGTTCCTTGAAAGAATAGATTATTGTCTACTTGGACACCATCAGTGATAGTGCACTCACAACAAACAATGGAAGACACATTCCCTGCCCCAAGGAGTGTACAATCAAAAAAAAGGCCAATGGAAAGATGCCCAGTCGTTTCAAAATTAATAGGATGAGATCCAAAATTAAGCAAATATACTTAAATAGCAATGCGCTCCAGCATATTAGCAATAGCTCAGCAGAAGACAACAGTCAGCCTAACCATGCAAAGATAGATGTTCTGATGACAGATTAAAAATAAATAGACATGGTAATGGATATAAAGAAAATAAACTGAAGTTGCAAGGAAATGTTTTGATTAAAAAGCTGGTGTTCTCAGGTCAAATATGCTGTCAACAGGGTGTGACACTTAAGGTCTCGAAAAGCACTCAGAGCTAAACTTCAGCTTTGTGCATGCAAATCACTGGTGTGTGTGGTTGTTTATCACTGTCACTTGTACAAGCAAATGATAGAATTTACATCTGTAAAAGCCCATTTGTGCTTAGTTTGTATTCAGTTAGCACATACAGCTGAGGTTTGTATGGATATCTGTATATTTTATCATTTCCTTGCAGAAAAAGCAATGCTCATATTGTACCTGAAAAATAGATGTCATATTTTGAAAATCTGGTTCTGAGTACTGCTCAGAAAAAGCAAAAAAACCCTAGTACAATGTTGCAGATAGAATCTAATCTAGTTCCAACAATGACACCAAAATAAGATAACACAGTTTACAATCAAACAAACAAGACTCCAGACATCATGCAGATGTTAGAGTGTCTTTGTCTGTTTCCTTTCTTGCACCCTTTAATTGAGAGAGAATCAGTTAATGATTTTGACAGTCATTAGGGGTCACTTAACTTCAGAAAAGTTACTAATGCTTTGCTGCAAGTAGGTACAATCCGTAACTCTTAGTACACTGGTTTGATCCCGCCATGAAGATCCGTGGTGTGTCTGTACTTTACAATGGTGTCAGTCGTGAGAAGGTTCAAAATTCCTGGATAAGGAGAGATGTGAGGCTGAATTAGTCAGCTAATCTCTCCCTATGCCATCTTCAGCAGGGAGCTGGACCCTTCACCAAATTCTGTCTCAGCACTGTCCCAGCTAACACCACACAACAGATCCCAGTGCACTGGGATCCACTGGACTCTGCCAATTTGATATTAAAATATATAATATTTATATTTTTGTGTTTGACAGGATATTGTAGTAAGATCTAGATAAAATTAATTCAGAGTGAGTGCTTAGATTCTCAAACAAATGATGCAAATGCCAAGGACAAGAACTGGACTATAAAGCTGTTCGCTGTCCAGTTTAGCACTTGTACTTGCCTCTAGGAGACAATGTTATCTCTCAAACAGTAAATCACATTTGCTCATAGTCTGTGATCTTTTCTGTACAACTATTCTTCTCATTTCATGTGAGCACCAGAAGAACTCACAGCTGCAGAAAATAGTTGGAGTCTGACACCAACAGCAATCCGAGAGATAATATTTTCACTTTTTCATCAACCACTTAATCTATTCTCAATCTCCAAAAGGTACTTTCCTTTGGTCTGTCTGTACCTTCCTCAATTGAAATTTGGCTTCCACAGTTATTTAATCTCTGGCCCTCTGGGAACACTGTACCAGTGTGTAAAACCTGAGTCCTCATATCATTCTATGTACATGCAAAAGCAGTCAGGATTCAAGCTCCCAGCAGCAAGAGCTGCTAAATGTCCTTGTGTTCTCATGAAAGTCAGTTCACAGCTGACCATAAGCTAAATGGTGTTCTACCACAGCAGAATGCAGTATACTTAAAAACGGAATTCAAGTCTGAGGGCTAGAAGGTATGTCCATGAAGATATGCCTTTGTGAAGGGAGTCTAGCAAATATTTTCTGGTTTAATGCAAGAAATTTGCCTGGAAAATAGTCAGAGTGCTAAAGAGCTATTATTAGAAACAATAGAACTGTATAATAACCTGTGCAAGCTGCTACTGGGAAAACCCCTATCTTCCTAGAATTAAGCAACAGCAAGATGTCTGCCTTTCCTTTTGGCATTATCACACTAATGTCTTGAAATAAGAGATTGATTTTTCAGAAAAAAACCTTCTATTTTGTGTGCCTTCCATGAAATCAATTTGTATTTCTATTGCTTTCTAATGAAAAACTTTACAGTTTACATTCTTCACTATATTTATACAGCTTTTGTAAGCATGTCAAGTTATCTGTTTTGCTAGCACTACATTAAGTGGTTTGGAATAATTATTTGTGTGTTTACTGTATTAGGCACTTCTGTCTTTCCTAAAGCAAATTAGAAGAAAACTAGGAATTGACATTTTATCTAAGACCAACAGGCATCCTACTCCAGTATCCTGACAGTGCCCAGTGTCAAATACACTTCAAAGGAAAATAAGTAGGCAAAAGTATCAATTAAGTATGCAATAACTAGTCTGTACAAGACATTTCCTCTTAATTACAACCACACAGTCATTAATTTATGCCAAAAATAACAAACTTTATCTGCAGTGTAAAAATACTTTTTACTATAGCTCCTGTAACTGTTGTTCTCTTTACCCACACAAAAGTCTAATACTCTGAGCTTTAAAAGCCATTTTAAAATTCCAAAATAAGGTACAGCAAAGCAAATGCAAATCAGTCGACATCACTTTCTCAAGGAACATGGGTAATGACTCAGCGTTATCTAGATGTGCATTTTGATTTCTACAGCTGCATCTTGCAGTGCAGCGCTATCAGTCAGATTGAGGTTCTAAACAATCTGGTGATTCTACAGTTCTGTGACATCTAATAGCTCATTTACTTTTTTTACTTGTCATAACAACATAACAATCTATTTAAGGAGAACATTTAAGCTCTTATTTAAGATTTGCCTCCTGCTAAAGAAGCCTGTGTTCTGGGACATGATTCAGAGGGATGCCATTTTAAGAACTTTTTTATTTCTGTTTCAGAAATACTTAATATGTTAGAAGTATATCTGCAGTGTACACAAAAACAAAGAGGTCAAGAAAATATTAAAAATAATCTCTGTGTTTCATTGAAAAGTCCACTCAAGCCACGTTGTGTATCTGTGCATTTAAATATATGGGTATGTATCAGCATATTAAGCACAAACATATATAAAGCACGTATTTCCCATATTACACAGATGCATCTACACTCCCATATGTGAAATGGAATAGAGGGTAGATGGTGAACAAAACATCCCTGCTTCTTAGCTCAGTCCCATTTGCTATGTTTCAGGATGAACTAGAAAATCATTTCAACAGAAAAATGAAAGAAAAAAAAGAAAAAAAAAGAAGAAAGGTGTTTATCCATGGAAGTTGAAAAGTTCACTTCAAACACAAAGAATTGAAAGCAGTCTCCAGAGTAAACACAAACCAAACAAAGCCAGAATAAAATCTGGATTGCTGAAACAATTCTAAAATGTTGGAAAAAGAAATTAATCTGAACAGAAATTCCATAATTGGTGGAGTCAAATATAGACAAGTATTCAGAGAATGGCAGGCAGGTTCAGAGAGTCAAGACTAAGTTTAAAGGAAATGGATGCAGGACACTGACTGAAGAACAAGTTCATGATTCAGAAGCAGCAGAGAGAAGAGATACAAATTGAAAGGATGTAGGACCATTTTGGCTGTACATGATCTCAAGTGGAAATTCAGAAAATCTGGAAAGATTACAAGTATTGATTTCTGAAAAAGATAAAAAGTTACTGTTCTATCAGAAAATCTCATTTGGCCAGTTCTGGGGAACAAGTTTATTATGTATTATTTATCATAGTACAAAGAATTATTAATTGCTTGAGATGCAATTTCACAGCTCAGATCCTCAAGTGAATCCATGATTGCTGATTTTGTGCTGGTGTATATTTCAAGAGTTGTTGGGGGAAAATTCTCTAGAATAATTTGTGGTTTTTATTAAAAATGAAACCTTGACTTTTTGGTACAGCAACCAAGTTGTCTGTACTAGTGAAAATAGAGCTCTTTGTTATCTCACTAGTAGTTAGCTAAAGTTATTTTGTTTCCGTGAGGCAATTAAAAAGAATGTGATGTACAGACAACATACAAAGGACAGCCCATATGACTGATGGTGGTGGTTTCATGAGTGAAGTCCCTGTTCTTCTTCAGAAGGAATTTTATATCAATGAACATTTTCTCTACAGTGAAAATTGGAATTTCAAAACAAAATTGTTCAACAGTGAGAGAAGTTTTTAAAATTTCTTGTGAAATACATCATTTTGCTAGAACAGTTTTCTCTTAATGTTCAGTGTTCATGGGTAAACAAATTTTTGTTTTACTGCTCATTGTTTAACATGTCTGTATAATCCGGACACACTCAACATTGTCTATTACCACTTTTCAGGGCATCATATGAAAAGTTTTAGGAAAAAATATTCATCATAACTGCAAAAGATAATTAACCTGTTAAGTACAATTCAAGGCTAAAGGAAATGCAGCTACATTGTATCACTTAAAATTACGATTAAACTATCTTTAAAAAATCCTCACACAGATATTTCAAGATTTTTGCAGTCTGAAAAAAGCTGTACTTGATACAATATCCAAAGAGATTAACAGGGATTCAGTTTTTATAGACACAAGATCAGCAAAGGGAAACCTTTCAGGTGGTTTATTGTAAAGCTTCAGAAAGAGATAAATATGTTCTAGCTTCATGGTCTTCAGTCACCAGAGGATGATACAGCCTCTTTGTAAACATATGACTGTTTATTAGCTATGATATTTGTGAGATGAAGATTGCTAGCGATTTATGAGTAAGTCTTCTCCTTTCTCTTAATCATGGCAATGACTCAGTTTTCCTAGCTAGAGTGAAGTTTCAGTGTGTTCCACCAATCTTGCTGTACAATTTTTCATTTGTGTATTTGTTTTTCTCTTAACTCTAAGCAACAGTGATCATAAGACATGATATCTGTGGGGAGCATTTACCATGACAAAGCACTGCATACTTAGCAGAACTGCAGTCAAGATATTCCTTTCTATTTCATTATAAAACTTTGTTTGTTATTTCGTGTAGAAGTAAATATCAGTGCTATTTAGAATGATGGCAAATAAGAAATGCTAAATAGTAAGAAAAAAGAAAAGTATTAAAGTTGCATAATAGCCCAGTTAGTGCTACTATACAAAGGCAAAGGAAAACTCTTCAGTGTTTACTAACACAACCAGAGTTTGTAAATATAGAGAACCTCAGTGTGTGGGAATGGATAAACTACTGTCTCCAGAGCTCTAGTAAATCAGGCAACATAGCTGCAATGATCAGAAAGAAATTTACTGGGTTTCTGTTCTTATACCTTGTAAATTTTTCATCGCTGGACATTTTCCAGGCAGCCACATTTTAAGCTTACACATATACCCATATCTTTTAAGCCCTATGAACTTGCATATGTCTCAAATATTCTCATTATGTGGATATTCTGATGTAGTTTCCCTCCTCAGAGGCAGGTGATGACAGAAACACAAAGCATGTAGACTCTGAAGAGGATTGTAAAAATGACCGATTCATATCAGATTTCAGTAAAAATCTCGCCATTATGAATTTTAGATGAAATAACTATTTGTTATGCATAAAAGCCTAAAGAAAAACAAGACTGTGTTTGGAAAGTCAGTGCAACTTCCTAGATTTTGAAGCTAAAATTCTAATCAGAAGTTACATCAGGTGTATGCACTGGTTTGGGCTGGTAGGTGCAGCACAGACCTCTGACATGCAATCTAGAGAAGTATTTGGATTGTGAAAACTGTGCCTCTTCTGTGAATCAGCCACAAGAGGCAGGCAAGGCATGCATGTCATCTGTCCTAAAGAATTATTACATGGCGGGAGCAAAAGACTAGTTCTAGGGGGCAAACAAAGGTAATACTCATCTATCATTATCCAAACATAAACCCTCCAGCTGCGGTATTTCCAGTACATCCATATTACAGTCATAGATTCCCTGCTGGCCTTCCTGGTCAAATGATTTCTTTCTGAGACCCAAACTGTTCCCAATCCTTTCTATTAACTTTACATTTTAACTGCACCTTTCTCTGTCTTCTCTTCTTTCCCCTAACAATTTCAGTTACTCTCCTCCTGTGCTCCATCGTTGCCCCCATCCTTATAACACTCAGATCCAGCTCCTAATGCTCCACTTAGGCAGTTTTCCCTTTATTGCTGTGGCATCAGCAGGGGTTCTTTGACACTAAAGGAGAGATAATCTCCTGCTACAAGCTCTGTTCTCCAAACCACAATACTTGTCAAAGAGAGGAGAAATTGCACAAAACCCCACTTGGCCCCTTCAGTCCATGCAAGGAGCAGATCCAATGAAGATGAAGCTTTGGAGAAGACAGCTGCCAAACGCTAGAGGCTAAAAAATGGAAGCTTTCTCTTTAGTTTGGTTTGTTTGGTTTTTTTTCTTTTCCCAGCAGGTTATAAATGTAAACCAAATGTAGGCAGATTTTCATGGGACAGCTCATGCCAGACTTTAGGCCACTGCTCCAGAATATGAAGAATAATGCAGTTTCCTTGGTAATTGTAAATATTTTTCATAGGGGCAAAATGTGTTCCTATGAGATCCATTGTGCAGCATGAAGCTGCTTACTTTAGCCTTCCAAAACAAGTAAAGTAGTACCCGCATTTCAGCCTGAGGCAGACACCTGCCATGGAAAACTTCAAGTTCAGTATTTAAAATTTTGCAAAATTGTGTTATATCTGAGGATACTTAGTAATGGGAAAAGACAATGTCTTAAATATAGGGATTTCTTATGTGTTTATTTTAGATTTGACTGTACCAGTATTTCCTCTGAAACCCAGCATTGTGGGGATCAAGTTATTTCCTCTCAAGGGAATGAGAGTCATTTTGCAGACAATCTTAAAAACAGAATTTAACTAGAACTGGCTGCTTTGTTCTTCAAGGGCATGGGAGATACTTCAAAAAGGCTACACTGTGATCTGAATAAAGCTTGTTTTAATAATTTTTGTGTATGCATTTGCAAGGCATCTGAAAAAATACCCATGTGATTTCACCAGATGCAGTGATACTGGATATGTTTCCCAGGATGAGATTAGGCAGATTGCCTTGGGTTTGCTCTGCAGGGGACAGGTCAACTACCTTTATTGCATGCCATCAGCAATGTGCCACTGAGACATTTCCAAAAGATTAAATACTTCTCAGGATTAAGAGGCCTGGTTAAAACAGAAAATTTCCTTTTTTGTTTTTGCTACATGTAATGCCTATTAGGGGGCTATAAAGGGGATTATGGAATCTTAAATCATCAACAGTATTGCATGCTGAGGTATTTTTTTTTATTCTGGCTTATATTTATGAATGTATCTGCATTATCAAATTCCATATGCAAGTAAATATCTATTAAAATAAATGCAGAATAATTGTTGTTTAGCCTCCCTAGACAACTGCTGCATTTCTCAAGTCACTGTGCCAGTTAAGCTTTGCTCTGTGGTTGGAAGTGGCAGTTGGTGTAATTACTAAAGAGAAAAGATTTGAAAGATTCAAAGGATTGCTTATCAGCAAGTACTTTATGTGACTCCATAAAACTTCCCTGTTCTGTATTTGAGGTTTCTTTAAAATTCCCTTTACAATCAAGAAAAATGAAATTTAAGAAGTATGTTAGTAATGGTAAACTCTATTTCTTAATTATTTCTCATTTTCATAGTCAGTATTTCAATTTATATTATCTGACTGAATAATACAAGAATCACAAATTTTGGAATTTACTCCTTTTGATTGAAATGTTATTGAGTACAAGATATAGTATCCCAGTCAATCAAATAATTAAGTGATTATCAAACCTTCACACCACACTTCCATATTTTTAGTATCACACTTTTCTTTGTGTGTGTGTAAGCAGTTGTAACGTTCTGTCCTTATGTTTTCTCAACACAGAAATTAAGGCTGGCACAAGGTACGTAATTTCACAACAGTCTTGGAGGCTGCAGGACTATAAATGGAGAATCTTATTTTTGGCAAAAGTCTCACAGAGCCCCCACTTCATCTTTCCTACTATTTTACTCCTGAATCTGACCCTGTTTTTAAACTGGATGTCCTGCAGTGAAGCACAGAAGTTCAGATGGCATAGATCTATTTTGAAACTTTTACTTCCAGTACATCTCCTCTAGAACATTAAGAAAATCGGCCTCAGATCAGGGCCCCATTGTGCTAGGAGATGTACCAAAAAAAAAAAAAAAAAAAAAAAAAAAGAACAAAGATGACTCCTACTCCAAAGAACAAATCTAAAAAAGAAGAGAAGACTGGGAGGATGTAATAATGCTCGTAGACTTTAACAGTTAGGCATTAGTATAAGTATTAATAGGCATTAATGCTGTATAGAAAGAAAAGTTTTTACATTAAAGACCATGCTGTATAAATTAAGAGTTTTAGTCTATGTAAGAAATGTCAAAGGAAGTGACAATGGAAATAATCAGACCCCAGTAACACTGTATTTTCCATTCCTGCCAGAAAAATTGCAAAGCATCTGAATTAGTCTTAGATTTGACTTAGCCAAAGCTAAAGCTGAGGAACAGCTTACAAAAACAGATACATCCACCTGCCACATTTGTAGTAATGCTGCTTCAGGATGGTGTTCAGACTGTAACACAGGGCCTTGCCCCAAGAAAACATCCCAGTGGCACTGATTTGATGTTCATGCTCAGCTTCCCAGCTGCAGATACATGAGGATCCTTGCTTCTTTGCAGCCTAGTGTTTAGAACTTGGATAAGGTTTTTCCCTAACAGCTGCCTATCTGTTAACATTTTTCTGTTCATTTAGAACTCTTTTTTTTTCTTTTATGATAGGACTGCTGTTTTTCTGCCAAGCTTATCAATAGTGCACTGCATATGTATAAGTTCTGCAAAATATTTATATTGGAGTTTTTTGAATTATTTCTTCTGTCTCATGTCTCCTGTTTTCAAATTTTTTAAGTCTCAGTCCTTTGAAATATTTTTTGTCTTTGGGGTAGGAACACTGAACTCTTCCTGGTACCTAACTCAAGTGTGGAAATCAACAGGACGTATCACATATAGTAAGTTTTGGATATTGAAATGTCAAGTGCTATTTTGAAGAAGGTATGAAGGACACACAGTGCCTGAGGAGAGAGACTGAACCATCGTTTCCTGAGATACCTGCAGCCTGAAAGGATGAATGCAAAGATAAAATAAAGCTGCGCAAACGTAGCAAGATGTTAGCTTGGAAGACGATAGATGTGCAAACTTTCTGTGTTTGGGTACATGCGCACAACAAAATGACAAGCAACTGCAGAGTATTCTAGTGACAATAGCAGTGGAGGTTTCCAGTACATTCAGCATGCTTTGGAATGCAGGATACATATCCAAGGTATCTTAAGAGTTAGCATTTACTAACATCATAACATTGTCTTCTCATTTACTGTTGCTAAACTGCACAGTACTGTACACACGCCAATTTCCCTTTTGCTGTACAGAATCTGTTTTGTTAGAGAATGCTTATTAAGTTCTTTTCAGTTAGTTGTTGGACATGTTACATAGGCTTCATCTCTGGTTTTGTGGAGTGTGTGTTTAAAGCCATTTCTTAAGGTCCATAGTTGTCCCAGGCCCACACTATTTGGATATGAATGGTATGTTTATTGTAAATTGGGAAACTAAAAATGAAATAGATTTGGGGCATGCTGCAGACTGAAAACTTAGATCATGTCCTAGCAAGCTGGAGCATAGTTCTGTCTGAATTATACATGGCCAAGCATCAGCTGCCTTGCAGTGGCATAACATGGCCAGTGATGAGTCAGCTACATCAATCTTCATGTTGTGAAATACAGAGGCAAATGCACTTGTAGACTGTTTGAGCTCCAGAAGCCTTTCTGGGTCTGTAGGGTATACTACAAATATCCTGTATGTGACCATGGAAAGCTCTGAGACACATCAAGGGACACAGCAGCTTCAGTGAGCTCTATGGTCCAGCCCCTAAGGTGCTGTGTAGACATAACCATATTCATGAACATATGTCTAGTTCTTTTACCCTCTTCCACAAGCCAACCCTTCCAGTATCAAAAAATGTTTTAATGTCAAGTCTTCCTTACAGAGGAAAGAAAGCTCTGAGATGCTTATAGACAATAATGATATTAAATACTGACAGTATTATTATTACAGTGTTCTACCTCCTCGCTATTGCACCAGCAACTCACTTGTTCAGTCTTGCCTTGAGCGGAGCAATGCAGCTTCTTTCTAGCTCCCCCAGTGATGGAGAGAAACTGCAGTGCTGTGCAGCACCTGAAAAATATCAGTGCAAAAAATATGCTGTGCAGCTCTTAGGTTGGCAGCATGCCCCACTGCATGGCCCAGCCTGCAGATAATGACCTGAAATGATGAAAATGGGACACAGCCTCTCCCTCTGCCATGAACAGCTGTCCTGCACCTACCTCTGGCCTCAAAGATAGTGAGGGATGATAGTTTTTCCTGCCTTTAGCAATGGAGCTCACATCATGCATTAACTTTGCCCATGATGAAAATGCTTTACTGTGGTGCTGTATTCTCTCTTGCAACCAGCTCACAGAATTGGCAAGGTAAGCTTGGGAGAACAAGATGCGCCATTCTGAAAGATGATACAATTTGTTTACCTGCTCTGCAGGTCAGAAAGCTGGAAAAGGGAGTTTACCTCCCAAATAAAGTTGCTTGTTTTTTTTCCATGTTGCTGTTCACATTCATATACTATTTGTCATTCAATTGTCCCTGTACCTTCTTTATTTTTACTACTTTCCATATTTCTAATGTTGAACTTTCATATTACTTATATATATATAATTAGCTTTGAATTTTCTGAGCAAAACTTTCCTTGTTTCACTTTTTTCCCTCCTATATTTGTAAGCTCCTTTTGCTCTTCTGTTTCATTTCTTTTTTCACTAATATTTGCAACACCTCAATTTAGCATCATCTATGAAACTTATCTTCTTTTTAACACTCCTCTTTCAGATTATTAATAATAGTCTTAAATAAGATGTGTTTAAGAGACTGTGCAGCTGCCTTTCTTGCATTCTCAATGACTATTTGCAGCATGTAAGCTGAAGAAATCTGTTTCCTTAAAGATCCATCTGAATAAATGGTAGAACAGATTGCCTAGGGAGTGTATTGTGTTCTGAGGAACTGGCACCTCTCTGACCTTTCAACTAAAAACTCCTACCTTACTCTCAGAGAGTTCACAAACTCAAGTTTTACTAAATTTTGATAGAAGATTCACATACTGTAGGTGTAGCTAGAGACTTTCTATAAATCCTCTGCTCTCAAGAAACTGTCCTATTCAGCCAAATCAATCTATTAACTTTGACAACTTCCATGCATGTTAAAATACTGCTCTGCATGCTACTCTTGTCCAAGTAGGGCCAGCTGAAACAAGATGATATGTTGTTTATCTTCTTGCAAGGTAGCCAGGAATGGTGCTGCACCCATACGGGGCATAATACTTTGGCTGTCAATCAGGTGCTGTAAGTTTCTGAACAGACAAAAACTCAGAGATTACTTGTCTCCAATATTGATTACCAACAGTCTTTGGACAAAATGTCCAGGTCTAATTAAGATACCAAAGAACCACAGAAATTTCTACTACATATTTCACACCTGTGAAAAACTTAGGCAAAACTTAAAGCTATTTATTAATTTATTTGTTTGAACAATGAAAGTTTACTGTTTGTTAAGACCTCTGAGTGGCCGATAACTCTCAGACTAGCATTTAAATTAATTAATCAACTTTTCCTGTCTCTATTCCTACTAAACAGTTGAAAAAAAGACTGAAGATCATTTTTTAAATATATGTGAAAGGCTATATAAATAAACATGAGTATAAATAAACATACAGTACATCATGCATGCTTACATTTTGGTTTGTAAACTTTCAAGCATCCTGTGAAGTTCAGTTACATTTTTAAGTGTTTCTCATAATAATGCAGACAAGATTAAATAACTTTTAATGTTGTTTCTCAGTGATTACCAGGTTGACTGTCTGTTAAGCTCAAAGGTGTATCATATTTTATTACAGCCATTTTAGGATATCTCTCATCATTGCATTTACCAGAATTGTCTCACCATTTGCATTTCTATCTGTGCCAGAAACTACTAAAGTTCAAGTTTGGACTGGATATAACTGATTTCACTACATGTTCTATTCAGAGTTAGACTGCTTCAAAAACAAAATGAGGCAAGAATAAACAGGAACTGTCATCAAAAGAAGGAATCTCCTGCATCCACTATTCCTGCCTTTGCTTTATTCCCTCTTTTATATCATCGGATGTACTTATGTGACTACATGATGAACTGGATCAGCAAAGTAACCTGGCAAAACTCTAACTCTTTCCTGGAGGGGATATGGGATTAATTTTGATCTAGATTGGTTTTCTGATCTAATTTACTAAACACTCAGACAAATAATTTGTTGCATCAAGTGACACTGAGAAAAACAAAGCACCAAAGCCAGAAGGACTGGACTGCGGCAATGTCAACTTGATGCTTTGAAGCTCTAATACTAGACAAGTGTGGTTAAAATCAAATGGTGCCTAAAATACATCAGTAGTCCTAGTGAACTGTGATGAAAAGTAAAACCTGAGATATTTCCTGGAAATCACCAATCTAGGCAGAATAATTACTAAAACAAGACAAACTATTAGCTATTGGGTAAAAACTTATTTTTTCCTTAAGTGTTTCATATTGCCTGCTAAGAATTCCTCCCTAGTCTGTGAAGAAGCTATTTACAAAAACCTTACTTATTTTGGCATACTTGCTTTTAATCCCTCTCAGAATTTCGGCCTTACCTCATGGCTACTTTATTTTCTTACTAATTTCTTGTGAGGGATTTTGTCAGAAATCCTTTTGAAAAATCAAAGTGAATTACTTCCTCAAGATGCCTTTTATACACTGTACTGTTGACTCAAAGAATTTAGCAGGTCAAGAATGTGTGGTTTACCCTTGTGGCAGCCAGGCTGGTTTGAACATATCCGAATATATTTATCCAAGTGTTTCATTACTTTCTCTTTAATTGTACTGCATCAGTTTTTCTAGTACTGAAGAGAAGTTTTCCAGATATGATACCTGTAGTCACTCTTGAATCCTTTTTAAAAGACAGGAAGACACTTTTCAAACATATTTTTTTTTACTTTAAGTGATGTATAGATTTTAGAGTTTTACTTTCACATTTTATGATTCTCTTTTGCTCTTAGAGTTCTTTTGTCTTTTAGTCATAAGCAAAATGTAGCAAAGTATTTTCAAAGATAATTTATGTTTGCCAGAGGCCACAAAAAATACTGTAAGATGACTGGCCTAAATGAGGTGATGTATTACTTAAAATATTTCTTAACATTAATATGCAATTATGTGAAACTTTAAGAAATCTCAATAACAACAACTGTCAGAAATAGAATTATTTTGAGAATCATTTCAGTAATATTTTTGTTTATAAAAAGTCTCAAAAGGAATTAAATTATTGCAAAAATAATTTTAAAAGGCTTTTCCTTGAAAAATTAATATGAGGGTGATGACCATTTATCCTGTAGAACAGTGAAGAGAAAACCTTCAAATTTAAAATTAATATTTTATCTGCCCCTTTCTGTCCCTTTCTTAATTTCATTTTAATTCACTTTGTTCTGTTTCTCTTTTGCTTCCCTACTCCTTGGGGTAGGAGGAAAGAGATTTGCTTTGATCTTTATTGTATTTTTCAGGTTTTTCTTTTTTAAGTATAATTTTAGTTGTAGGACAGTGAAATGAGCACGGTTTGGATGTCCTGTAACATATCTAAAAGCTGTGTAGCAGTTGATACTCCTCTGGACAAACAGACTATTTTGAAGGAAAAAACTCTTCAAGACAACTTAGAGATTGCAAAGCTGAATCTTCTGCTACTAAACCTAAATCTAATGTTAACCAAAATGGATTATATATGAGGATAAAAGAACAATGAAACCCCCGTGTTGTTTATTATTGAAAAAAAGAATGTGTCAAGATTATACAGTGGAACTGTATCATGGTTCCAAAGATGGTACCGAGAAAACAGTAAAAAAAAGTGGCTGTTTATATAGCATATGTTTCTGGGGAGAACTGTGGTAGAAAACAGTGCATCTCTATCTTCAAAATGCTCTCCTCTTAGTGATAATAAGCCAGCAAGGAAAGTCAATGCTGGGCTGCATTATGCAAAGCACTGCCAGCAGCTGAGGGAACTGTGAGGTCACACCTGGAGTGCTGTGTCCAGTTCTGGACTTCTCAGTACCAGAAAGACATACTAGAAAGTACAAAGAAGAGTCATGAAGATGACGAAGGGACTACAGCATCTCTCCTATGAGAGAGGAATGGCTGAGCAAGCTAGAACTGTTCAGCCTGGAGAAGAGAAGGCTCAGGGAAATCTTACCAATGTAACAAATAACTGAAGGGAGAGTGTAAATAGGATGGAGCCAAGCTCTTCCCAGTGGTTCTCAGCGACAGGATCAGAGTCGATGGGCACAAACTGAAATACTGGAGGTTCCCTCTGAAAATCAGGAAACACTTTTTCACTGTGGTGGTGACTGAGAACTGGCACAGGCTGCCCAGGGATGCTATGGAGTCTATCCTTGGTGATATTTAAAAGCCTCTGCTGGGTGGCCCTACCTGAGCAGGAAAGTTGGACAAGACAAGCTCAGGCGGTTATTGCAACTTCCACCACATTGTGATTTTGTGATAAACCTATGATGATAGAGTAATTTTGCCACTAGGAAAGGCAAAACAGTGCAATAAAACAAAAGCAGAAAGATTTTGTCTCAATTTTCCAGCATCTCAGATGGGTCCTGAAATATAAAAGCCTTTCAAAGCATTTATAGTTATAAAGATTTGATGCTGAAGAAGTACAGCAAGAATATGTTGAAATAAAATATTAATAAATGGGAGATTGAAAACTACTATTTCTACTGCATAGAAATACAAAAGGTAAGACCCCATGAGTGCAGCACACACATGAAACTGAACAACATTCTGTGCTTTATGAGAGTCACTAAACTACACTGATAATTACATTTTTCATTTGCAGATAGTTAGGACTATTCAAGTGGGTACCAAGAATATAGTCCCTTCTGCTACTGCTGCTCCTCCTATTTTCTTTAAAGGCATTTGTGGGAAGAGGTCAATTTTCTAAACAAATTTTACATAATTTATCCCTAATTTTTTGCACATACATGATCACTTTCAAGAAATATGGTCAAAGTCTGATATATTACTCTTTCAAGAAATACAATACAATTATTCTTGATAGAATTGTTTTTAAAAACTGAGAGAGTAAATGATCAGGAGATAATGTTCTAAACAATGTAGCATTACAGCAAAATCATTCAAAAGTAAAGCTAATTTGGTGACAATTTTCTAAATGTTAGAAGGCTTTTGGAAATGCTGGGAGACATCAACTTTTTCACAGGTGATAATGTAAGTATTAAATAACAGTTTGTATTTTATCCCATTTTGCTTTTGACATTTGGAAATATTTTATTTATACTGGGAAATAATGAAGGAACAAAAAAAATTCTTCCTTACTTACATAGGATTCACCACTACCATCAATTTAGTTTATTACAACTCAATCACTGTTACAGTTTTCCTCTATCATAAACCCAGTATCACAAGATAAACTCTGTCCCTATGTATAAGTAGGTAAAGCCTAAAAAACAATCACTTCTGGACTTCCATTTCTGACTTCCAGCCCTTTGAATGATGTCTGGGGTCTATTTGACTAAGTCAAATATGCTATTTGATATCTAAAAAGAGAACTTTTGGTTTTGCACATTTTGGAAAATATAATAAATTTCAGTTGAAGAAATGCTTTAGGCCAATATGGTTGTCCTAAAAGCACATGGCACTAAGAGACAATGCACAAGTCTGAAGTTTCTCTTAAAGCAAAGATTATGATCCATTGCCTTATAAATAGCATTAAGTTCCATCTGACCTCCCTCTGAATATAAACACAAAACCACCCTGCCAGAAGAATCAAAAAAGCTTTCAGATCATGAAGAACATTTAAATACTGTGCAGTCCTTCCCAGCTGCTTTTTAAGTAGACCCAGATCTAGGGGGGGAAAAACACATGAATACAGAGTCCTTTCTGGGGGATGGGGTGAGGGGAGGGAAGTTCCTATCCATTTCACAACACAATATAATTTGACTCAAAACTAACCACTACAACACAGTGAAAAAAATAACTTCCAAATCATGCTGAAGAGGCTCTACAAGCAGGAGGAGTTATTTCAATGTTGATAACAGGTAGGCTCTATAAACATAGCCTTACTTCATCTGACCTAAAGGATCATGAAGAGAAAATAAAGACAAGAAACAGAAGAGAGCTCAGAGAGCTCAAGTATGTCAAAAGTATTACTCTTAAAGGGCTTTCCTGTAATAAATAATATAATGGCAACCACACAACCTAACATAGGATAGAACAAACCTAGACAGAACAATGCAGACCACTAGTGTTTCAAGGGCTGTGAAAGGAACAGACTGTAACAGAGTCTAAAATGTGTTCCAAGTGACAAGCCCCATTTTCCTGAAAAAAAAATTTGCTATTTCAAGGTTATCCAAAATATTTCTTTTTCAAATAAAAAAAAAATATGGAATAGCAAACAGTAACGAATACTGAGTTATACTGCTATCTTTTAAAACAGGCTGCAATACACTGAGACATCTTCACGAGGTATGGAAATGTCTCTTTCCAAATTCAATTAGAAATAAATTGTGTAAAAAAGGCAGCTAACTATACATCCCTAGAAATTCCCAACAATTAATACTAAATTTTGATGACAATCAAAGGGCTGAAGTGGGAATCTACTTGGACATTATTTTTTCCAACTTGAATGTTGTATTTGTCTTCAAATTTCAGTGTGTGCTGCTCACTGTTAAGTTTGTAACTACCATTGAAACATTGGCTCTGTGTAACCAAAAAAGTTTGTGGTGAGACTGTCATTCTCCCTTGACTCTTACGCTTCATCATTTCCACTGCGCATAGTAAGATTGTGTAAGTTATCATTATTCTCTGCAGTTCTACAAAACAATTTCCTATTCACAAGACAGAACTTGTATCAAATCTAGTTGAGACTTAGAAAGGCAAATCTCCGGTGTAGTGTTTGAGCACACAATGAAGCAGAAGGGAATAGCTCCAATTTTTTTCTGAGGGTCTGAGCTTAGTACACTGAAGACCTTCATTAACACTGTGATGGGCTGTTTGAAGGCTTACAGAACCCAAACACACTACAATTCCAATCTATGCATCCTGCCTTGTCTGAGAAGGGCAGCAGAAACACCAATACAATGTGAAAATGAGTTTCCATAGCTAACTCTCTGTGAGATACTGGATTAAAAAATAAAAAAATTTAAAAAATTAAAGTCTTTTTCAGAAAAGGACAGAGACAGGATGACAGGATGCAGCCCTTTTACCTTGCATCCCTTCCTTCTGTCTCGACATAACTCACAAGGTGTTTTAACAGCTCTACAGCATGTTTCAGAATTAGTTCCAGATCTTTATGCAATATTATTTATATTATTTGATCATCTAAAACAGTAGTTCAGATGGATGCTATTTGTAACAAAAAATATTATTTAACTGTAAAAAAAAGTTTCACATTATCAAAACAAGCAGACCAAAAAATCAGCTCTCATTGATACCAACGTTAGCACAGGTTGACTCTCTTTGCTTTAGGTTAGGACATAACTTATCCCAGAGTTTTATTTGAAATAAGTGAACTATATTCAAATAATTGCATCTGAATGTGAAATTATTAAGTACTATAACTGACAACAGTAGAAGCATCATTAAAAAGAAATACTTAAGACAAAAATTTCATTTATATACAGTAATCAAAATAACCATCTTTGCCTTTGGGGGCAGAACATTCTGGAACAACAATTATGAAACACCACATGAGAAAGTAAAGTTCCTGAGGTTGAACTCTGGAAAAGAATATGGATTTTTTGGTTGGTTGGTTTTTCCTCATCTTTCTGTCAGATATGTTATGGTAGCTGCAGGAGTTCTACCTGGAGACAAGGATTCTGGGGACAAAGGACCATATACAGCCATCTTCCATATTTCCATACATAGATATAAGGCAAATATAAGGGGGAAATAAAGAAATACAGAAATACATATGTTAATAAAACCCCCCAGGTTTATTTCATGTTTACCACAAATACTTTTTCATTGTGCCCACTGAAAATAAGAGAATTTGGATCTGGCCATGCTATACATGGTTAATATATTTCTTCACAATGAAAATTTGCTTCTGTGGCCAAGGATCACAGTGGCACACAGGAAATCATTAAGATGTACTTTACTGCTGTCCAACATGTTTGCATGATCTAATTTTATAATATACCTACAAAGAGGGAAAAAGCCAAAGAAACATTGCTGTTAGCTATTTTTAATACAATGTAGTCAGCAGATAATTGTGTTTGCCTTAATGTTAACTAATGCCCCTCCTACTGTGTTTTAAAAGGAAGTGGATCAGCAGGAAACATTTAATTTACAGCAGCTTCTTGCTGTTTATGTGAAAATCAGCTACCAGAATACCAAATGGTTATTTTATGTATGATTTATTTCTTCCTAATTGATAAAAAGTCCTCTTTTAGAAGAAAACCTACATACCATGAAACAGGGAGAAATATTTTAAAAATACATGAAATGTCAAAAGTTCAGGGGTTTTTTACATATATTGCAGCCTATACTCAGACTATATCAGAGTATTAAGAATGTTTGTGAAAATGTGTCCCTCAAAGCTGTAGCTAAGGAAACACAGTTGTAGACAACCATTATATATCCTGAAAGTTAATACTATTAATCACTTTCAATGTCATTACTAAGAGTGTTCATCAAGAAAACTAAAATGCAAAAGAGGAAGGTTTTCTGAATTCCGTTTTATTACTTTAGAATGTTTTGTCTTGCTTTCTTTTGGGGAACCTGACTTCATTTTCTTTTGTCTGATTGACAGCTGCACATACCTTTATAAATACCACCTGTAGATGGGCTTACACAAAATTCTACACAGTATTTTCAAGGGCTTTTCAAAACAGACCACAGCCAGCCTGCTGGGAATTCCAGAAAATAAAACAGGAAAATAAAACAAATAGTTGCCATTTAGCCTCTAGTATATTGATAGTATTACACTGCAGGGTTATTTCACTTAGTCTTATTTTCTTACACTTATAGGTACTGCCACTCACTGCAGTCACTTCCTAGGTTTATCTATAAAGGTTTTAGACCACAAAAACACATACTATAAAACTGGTTCTAAAGTCTAGTGTTTGTAAGTATTTTTTAGTGCATTTGACAAAGGAGTTTGGTCAAACACCTGCTTTAATTTCCTGTTTCTGACAGTCAGCTATTTCCCAGGAAAGCACAGACATATTTAGCAAAAACAAAACTGGCCAAAGGAAAGGATAAAAGAGATTGAAAAGGTTTACAAAGAAAGAGCTGGAACTCCTCTTGAAATCAGTATGACAAAACAACTTGTTAATACCTCCTCGTGTACAAGTGGGGAAAAGAAGACCTCATAATGATACTGAAATTACTTCTGTGATTATTGTTTATTTCAAAAATGCTTTTATAATTAACAGTACAGATGAGGTTCAGGTTTCCTAAGTTTCACTTATTTGATATCCAACATAAAGAACATATAGAACTATATATCTAAACAAGACAAGAACAAAGCAAGTTCAGCTTCTCTTCCTTCAGCCCTGGTCCTCCTTTTCCACCAGCATTCTTTCCAAATGCTCTGTGGCTTATATGAAGATGAGTTTGACTGATAACTATAGCATGGCTATTTTAGACTCAATTTTTCATCAGATTTAGATTTAAAACTCTTAAATTTCATACCTCTTTTCTGAGTTGCCTTTTCACTCCGCACAGTTTATAAACAAAGTAACTGACCATCTAAGAAGCTGCTCAAAACAATGTGTGACATTGGAATATTGCAGAACGAAGTAGAACCTTTTTACTATGAAACATCCAAATCACACAATAGACTCTTGACTAAAAGAGTATACTTTTTGTCAAAAGAAGAAAAAACCTCCAAAACCCCCCAAAAACTATTTAATATAATAAAGTGCTCTTCATCACCTTTTTTTTTAATTTCTTACTAAAATTTCATTATGTTATAGGCAAAGTAAACTCTGGTCATTTGGTTAAGGCAGTGTGATGATCCGGGTTTCACCTCTGACTGCCACTGACCTGTTCTGAAATATTGGGCAATATGTGCTCTTGGAGTCCTCTATTTATACACGTATTGAAATATCTGGGTTGTATATAAAGGGTTACCTTTCAGTGTCTTTCTACAGTGCCCTTGGAGTAGGCTTTTTGATGCACTTAATACATTTAATAAAAATTTACTATTACCTATTAAGATTCTCTAAATTAGTACCCACTAAGGAAAACCAGGTAAATTTAGTGTGATATTTCTAATAAATTGTGGATAAGCAATCATTAAAAATACTAATGGATCACAATCAGTTCAGAAGCACAAATCAAACAATAAATGGGCTTACACTTAAAATCTAAAGCTTAAGTCACCGTGAGAAGTTCCTGCCTACCTCAAATCTTGAACCAAGTTGCACAGCTTTGACTTTGCAACTGTTCCCAGGATCTTAACATAAAAGCTCTGAAAAAAAAGAAAAACCTATGGTCTTTCATTTCTACCTATACCTTTGTAAATACATGCTGTTCTCAGAAAGCCTCTCCTTTAATAAAACTTAGAATTTAATTGTCTCTTATCCCTTTGTTTTATGCATAAGACAGCAATGTTTCTTTTCCTTTCTCATGCTTGTCTCCCTCTTTCCCTGCATCTCATGAATTTCAGATCCTATCCACTTTGTCTGAAATGTCTTTGGGCACTTAGAGACACTCAAAAAGAAATTCAGTAGTCACCCATCGTTGTTTTTTAAATGTCTAGAAGGACAAGAAGTCCTGCAGTTTACACTTAGAAATTCTATCAAATGAAAATGCATTACTATTCTGCACATCTGTTTATTGCAAATCTTATTATTACGTCTTTAGTCACAATCATGTTACTGGTTTTAACAGCAATTATTACTTTCCCTCCTTATAGTACTAACAATTATATAGTTAGAAGGGTCTGCTTTGTATGTCATTATAATTTATCTGATTCTCTGCACTCTCAGTCATACAACATGGCTCTATTAAGTTCTATTGTGAGCACAACCAATCCATGAACCCTTTACTTATCAGTAATACTGCACTGAACAACCTCAGCTTTGTGTTCACATGTAGTTTAAGAAATAGAAATTTAAATGTTTTCAATTTGTCAGTTTAACTTATTTTAAGGTGATACTAATTTTATGCCTTTTTAACACTTTTTTCACAATTGATTTGAACTTTTTGCAAGTTCAAGTGAACAAGGACTCACATATAGCAGTATGGAAAGTCCGGCACTTGTTTAGTAAGTAATTTTCATAAAATGATGCTGTGTGAGAATAAAGATGTTTAGTTACAAGCAGGAGAACTGCTACAGTAAATTTCATGTTTGGATTGAGGTTTGTTCTAATACATTGTGCATTTCTTAACAAGAAGTTATCTGAGAAATAGCATACCAATATGCCAATTATTTTTAAAACATCTTTGCTGAGAATATACATGAGATAAATTAATATGCTTTAGTCCTGGCCACTGTAGATTTTCCCATAAACCTTTTTCTATAGGGCAAAATGGCACACTGAAAATCTGCTGAAGCAATATGCTACTATTTAGCAAGTTCACCATTTAAAAATGGAATAGATAGTATTCCTGTAGCCTCTACTGGATCACTGCAAACCCCACCAATCTGGCATGATTTAACATGAGACATAAAAACTGCTGTGAATGGAACAGCAACAGTACTGGAGTTTTAAAATAAATGTACATTATACAGAAAAGCTTGTATATTCAGCATTAAAGCAATTTTTCTTTTTATAACTATTTGCACTTCAATTCAAAACATGAAGCTTTCTAAATCTCCTGTTTAAAGACTAAAACAATTCTGTATTCATCCTGGACATCTGCTCTAACAGACAAATCCAGATGAAATTTGTACTTTTGCTTCAAATTTTGCCCTTACAGAATGAAATTATGTAATGGGATACTATTATGTTTAGCCTTGTCATATTTCTTAAATAAGTGTTTTCTAATCTGCATTTCTGTTCCAATAAATGATCACAAGTATTCTGGACCAAAATACTCCAAGAATTATGAAATTCCATGCAAAGATTAAGTACCATAATGCCCACTTACACTTCCATTGCTTAAAAGACAGACTATTCTGGTAAGGTTCTGTAACATATTTTTATGTTCTTTAATCAGGTGCCAAGCAAAAAATTAGTATAATTGTTATTGAATACCTAAGAATACTGTATTCTCTTTACACAATTCTACAAAACCCAGTTGAATTCCTGTCCTTAGATCCTCAAGGTTCATGACATTGCACTGCATTCAACTTCCTTCTAGTGCTACTAGCAGTACATTTTTCTCAAAAGAGTGCACTAATTAAACAACATTGATATTGAAAGTGTATTAGATGACAATCTATTAATCCATCTGTCAAAGACTGCTCATCCATTTTTACTTTTATCATCTAGGTTAAGATTTCTCTTAAAGGTAGCAATTAATTCAGTCTTCTGACTTTTACTTTCTGCACAATGTCAAGGAATGTAACAACAATAATCTGTAGTTCTGTGCTTTTAAAATGAAAATGTTCCCAAACTAAAAAAAAAAAACCAATCTGCTATGTTGATCTCTCCATTCATGCTTCTTTTTTCTCAAGTGATGATAAATTAAGAATTGTTCAAATAACACACTAACAAGTGAAATGACATGGGAAAAAAGAAGAAAGTGATATGAGGAAATATTTTAAGATGCAATATTTTAAAGCTGATTTGGTTTTATTTCCTATTCCCTTTATTAGTTTAATAAAAATCTCTTCCTTAATTATTTCCTAATTAATGAAGTTTACATAATTTTTCTTTCTTCCATGTTTAATAATAAGTATAAAGCACAGAACTTACACATTTTTAATTAAAAAAAAACAGACATCCTCATGCCATTGACTTCAAGCACTGGCCCTTCTACTTTTACACTTTAAAACTGATAAAATCAGCACCACTACTATTCTTATCTTTCATAGTAAATTTTTGTTTGCTTCCATAAGACTCTGCTCCAAAAACACCCCAATACTTCCCTGTCTACAACTGATTTCCCACATAAAACAGAAGTGCAACATTTTGTCTTTTTAAGTGGCTGCCAATATTCTACATATGGGGTGTTTTTATTCATAGTTCTCACAGCACAAAGAAAGCAATGCTCATTTGAAAACAGACTGACTAGGAATTAATTTAAGCTCAAATAACCTTGAATAAATAACAAACTTTGTTGTATTATAAAAATATCATTCCCAACACGTCATGACTATAAAATGCAGATTATCAAGGCAGGAGAGCAAGCAGATATCATTCTGTAAAGCGTTTTCCTCCTAAGTATAGAGAATGAAGATAAGTGCATCATATGTGGCAAACTGGGAACAGACATAAATATTATTTCCATTCTTTTATATTATGGAGGGACTCATTTTATGTTTCAGAATTTTAACATAGAAGAAGAAAAATACCAAGGCAAAAAGGGACTATAACTAAACTAGCATGACCACACTTCCTCTGCAGGCCAAAGAATCTCCTGCTATTAAAACAAAACTAAATGTCTTTATAAAAATTCCAAGTAATGACAATCTAAATCATGTGTTCCCAAGGTTAGTTACCCTCATTGTTAAAAGATATGCACCTTATTTATTAGTTCGGATTTGTCTACATTCAGTTTCAAGCTTCTGGACCTTATCATGTTCTTTACTCTTTAAGGCCATTAAATACTAGAAATCTCATTTTCATGCACCTATTTGTGGACTCTGATCAAATTACATCTGAATCCTCACTCAAACATATTGAACAGCTTGAGCTTTCTAAGCCTATCATCATAACTCATATTACAAGAAGCCCACAAACATTCCTATAGCTATTTCTGAACACTTTTTTCAATATTTTTTCCTTTTTGAAATATAACAACCATAACTGAAAATCATATTACAGGAACAGTGTAACTTAAGCCATTACCTAATGTTGTCCTTCTTTACTGCTATACCTTTTTTATGTCAGCAAACAGTACAGGAAAAAGTAATCTACACACCTGAACATATTACTCTGATCTCAGAGTACAAAAATATCTAAAACAAGTTCTGAATAAACCATTAAATATATGAGGGTAAATGAAGAATGAGATGAAGTGACATGACTGCCAATGTAATCCTGCTAGAATGACTGGATCTGTTTAATAAAAAACCGAATTTTATGGATAAATAAAAAGCAGAATATACTACAAGAAGTTCTACATAAAAAATAGAGATTAAAGATAAAACTGTAAGAAGCAAAGAACTGGCTTAGGAGGAGATGTCAAGTCCTGTCTGCTAGATCTCTGCCCCAGAGTGAAGTTAGCAGAGCAGTTCCTCAAAGATCATCTTTGAGAACAATCTTATTAAATATTTTTAAAACTGCCTCGCATAAAAAGTGGTATCAGTGCCTCCTAACCATGTGTCAATACAGAGAACTGAACTGTGATAAAGGAAGAACTGAGTGACTTGAGGACTGGAGTAATAGAAGTGTCATGACATTTAATAATACAAAGTATGAGGTTGGGACACAGGCTCAGCGCTCAAGGCTTCTTAGCAGTGTATACCAAATTGGATTTTGATGCCCTCAAGGAGAGGATAAAATTACTTATTTTCTCAGTACAAACAGGCTTCAAAACTATATTTTGCGGTGATGACAGAGGAAACAGGACAGGAACATCTTCCCTGAGAAGTTTGTGTATTGCTCAGACAAGCAACACCCTTACCATCCCCCATCAGCCAGCCCGTCCCACTGCCTTGTGCACAACCCCCTCCCAGACTCAGGGCTGGGGCCCTGCACCTCATCTCAGGAGGACAACAGAGAGCTACCAGCAGAGGCTAAGAGGTGAAACATATACATCCCAGGCAAAAAGAACTTCCAGTTCCAGCCTCAGATAGGCAAGATTCCAGAGTTTGCTCTGTGCTTGCCTCTGTCAACAGGCAAATTGTCCCAGAACTCTCGTCTCCAATCTAGAAAAATGAAGAGAAGAGGACAAAAGTCTCAACTGATTTCAACTTCCCAGCCTCAGCAATATGTGGCTATAAGCCCTAAAACATCCAGCTCTTTTAGACACAGGGGCTAGATTTAAGCTCTTAAATCCATCTTCTACTCCCCCATACTGAAATGAGTTCTTTTCTATTTTGTTATCCCTTCTAGCAGCCAGGTTGACACTGCTGAGGCAGAGGTGTGAGCAGAAGGGGCTGAGCACACAGCCAGCATGGCAGCAGTCACATGAAAATAGTGCTTGTGTGATCTTGGCACCCTGAGCTGCTAAGAGAGAATGAAATATGGGAGAAATTCTGTACCATGATGATTCTGCAGACACATCAGTCTGTCATCATACAAAACTGTTATGCCTAAATCTAGTTCTGTGACACTTCTTCAGAAACTAATACACTGAAAATCTATTAGGGAAATTAAGATCATAACATATTAGTCAATCTCAGGACAACTGAGCCACCAATGTGAAGCAACCCTACAAGGCAAACATGACCTTAAATCAGAAAAGATCATTTCAGTAGAGTAAAAGAAGCCTTTATGCTATTTTACATTGCACTAATGAGCCCCTGTGTATAAAGCTGTGCAAAATTCCGGCAAATGATATTAAAGAAAAATAGATTCAAATTGGAACACGTGTGGAGAAATGTTACTAGGATGATCAGAGAATGGAAAATTCCCTGTATTATAAGAACTAAGTTAAAGAAAATGATAGCACACTACCCTTTTACCTCCAATTCCACCATAGTTTGTTTCTGTATCTTTCTAACAGCACAAATGCCCATGCAGTGAACTGGGTCAAGAAATGAATTAATCAATAAAAAAGCTTTCAATCATTAGTTTTCTGATGGGGTTTCTTTTCTGAGTATGTAAGTCTATGCTGATACACAGAAGCTGAGCTGAGAGTAAGAGTGCCAATTTATGGTGCAAGTGAAGATCATTGTTTGATAATAAATACAGGTTGAAAGGAAACACCAAGAGAGAACATAGAGGTTTAAACATAAGGACAACACAAGCTTGGAGAAAATGGTAATAAATCTATGAGAAATCACTTCAGGCTGGAAAGCAGAAGGCTCTTAGCTGTCACAAAAGTACAGTTGTAATTCCAGTTAAAGGGACAAAAACATAGCCAGTTCTTACAGTAGAGTAACTGGATATCTTCTAGCACTTGAAAAGTTCTTTTTCAATCCTATTTTTAACAACTGTTCCATATTTTTCATTACAGATATACATTTTATTGTGTTGAAGTGTAGTATATTTTTTTAAATATTAATTTCCAGGAAGTAAAAGATTAGTAAATGACTAAATAAAAAAATAAAATCACATGTACAAAGTGTGACATCTGGAAATGCTTCTAGTAGTAGTATTTACTAGTAAAAGTGTAAGAAACTTCAGAGAGGGTATAATTTCTCAAAAATTCCAGAAGTACTCCTACAGATTTTTTCAAGGAATTATCTCCTATATATGGTAGGAGACTTTCAGATGTTCCATGTACACACTGGAACTCATTATGATATTTGTGATTCAATTTTTAACAGACTTTGATACTCAGTATTTTGAGTTTTTTGAAATTTTTCCACCTGTTTATGTGTCTAAAGCTGTTATTTGGCTCCAAAAAGGCAAAGTATGCAAAAATAAATGTATCTATCTAAAATTTATTTTTTTTAAATCCCAAAAAAGCATCAAAATATATGCAATCTGTTTACTTTAATGATGGAGAGGGGGAAAAAGAAACCCCCTCCAAAATCTCTGATGACAGTTTTGAACATGGTTAGAGCTCACTATTTTGCATGGGAAACTTGATGAACTATAGTCTTGAAATATCCCAACCTGCAGCAAATGGATTATATTTAACCATACATGGTAACTTCTACTTTTCATACCAATGAGTTGTGCTGTGGCAGCTCCTTTGGAGGTCCGTGCTGGGAGCAATGAAGACCCGTTGCTTTGCTTGTTTGCTTTCACTTTCTTTGCAATAAAAGACTGACTTTGGGAATTTCTTTTCTAACAATTGATAAAGACTGATTATTGGATAGTAGAAACATATGTTGTTATCATTTTAAAGAAATTTTAACAAAATTAATTAACCGAGATACACATTTTAAGGGTTGGCTGAATTACTGTGCTGGGCATAATGACACAGACTATTTTACATGCCACTTGTTAAATAACATTCATATGTAACCACATAAGCCTGAACAATGTCTAACATCAAAAATTACTACCATGATTTCAGATTTTACACTTGATAATGCTTTGTTCCCCCTCACCTGATAATGTTCTCTTTGTGCTGTTCTACACTGGTACAAATGAAATATCTACTTATAAATAGAATAATACACATAAAAGAGCATGTGAAAAATATGGAAAACACATGCAAAACAGTAATATGAAAGACATTTAAAACTCAGATAGTATTTACAAATGCAATTGCTTTTATCGTACCTTTTATCATTACAATCTTCTAGGTATGCCTAAAAAAAAAAGTTAAATTCTATTCTGGCCTAAAGAATACCAGATTTGTTGAGTGGGGTGGGGAAGTGGGAGGGGTGGATTTCCAGTTGTTTTTCCAAAGTACTTTAAAAGCTCAAAGCCTAAAAGTGGTTGACAGCAAAAAAACATGGATAAGACAAGTAAAAACTATGAACCTAATACCATGCTTATCACCATTTTTCATCAGAACATTAGAATATTTTATTTAAACACAAATTTTATAAGAGGTCTCACTCTTCATTTGAGCAATACTGCCTCATTACCACCTTCTTGATCCCCTAGTACTGCCAAAAAACATTTCAAAACCAATGCAGAAGTCAAATACATCTGAGAAGCAAAATATATTATGTTATACTGGTTGTTCATAAGATAAATGTACTCCTTACGTTGAAATATTAATACGGCTGTTGTAATTGATGCATTATGTCACAATAAAAAACAGCATAATAAAATTTCAGCATGGTTTTCAAATGGATTCCTTTTTAGATATGTAGATCAGTGGTCTCTATTGCTTTTATTTTTACTGAATAAAAAACATACTGTTAATAAATAACATAAAACAAAAAATATTTTTGTGTGTCACGCTCACTGTAAAAATGTCACCCTCACCTTAAAGGGACACATTAAGTATGTTTAGGTTTTGGAAATTCCTGCTAGGCAGCAAACTACCCAAAATCACTTGTCATCACCAAAAAGGTCAGCAAATTTGGAACACTTGTCTTTTTGTAGAAGAAAAATGTGTCAAGTTTGACAACTCTTTTAAGTACTTTGCCAAAGGATATCCAGAGAACCTCCGGATATTGCCAGAGATTTTCATGGGCCCTCCCAATCTCATTGCAAACTCTGCTAATGATGCTAATGTTTCAAGAGCTTGTTTTTGTGAAGTTATCACACCAGTGTCATCCTGTAGCCTTTTGTGCACTCCTGGCTCCAACTACCTTGCTGCAATAGCTGGTCTGTGATGCAGTGGAGGGGTTTCACGTGCAGTAACCTGAGTCTGGAATCCCTTCTTTATTCCAGTCAAAGCAGCCACTCCATAAGTGGTTACAGTTGTTTCATAAAATGTTGGTTTTAGTAAAAAAGGCATTTCCTGTTAAGACTAGATCTTCTCCAGTACATTTAAAACAGTGTTTGTAGTAATACTTGTTTCTTCAAATCTCCAGCAGTGTCTTCTGTGCATCTTCCAACAGTATTTACTGACAAAGAAGTGCATTTCAGTTTGTTGCCATCTAGGTTTTGCCTGCACTATTTCAGCAATATTTACCATGCCAGAAATAACAACTGTTTCCCCAGTGGTATGTGGTCTTTTGCTATTGCCTATGAAATGTTTAGAGTTTTATCATTAAGTTATACAAAGTACTGGATTGAGAACCACAACTTGAAATGTCACTGAAAAAAAAAATTTGTGAAGGTCTGTCTTCATGTTCTGCATGCTTAGTTCCTAAACATCTTGCTAATCATAATTGCTTCCTACTGTCATGAACTAATATCTCAAGACATACTTACAGTGAACTTCATTAACAACAGTGAATGTAAATTCATAGAATCTTAGAATCATGGACTCATAGAATGGTCTAGGTTGGATGGGGGTTAAAGATAATCTAGTTCTGACCCGTGCTGTGTGCAGGGACACCTTTCACTAGGTCAGGTTTCTCAGAGCTCCATCCAGTCCAGCCTTTAACACTTCCAGGGATGGGGCAGCCACAACCTCTCTGAGCAAACCATTCCAGTGCCTCACCACCCTCACAGTGAAGAATGTTTTCCTAATATCTAATCTAAACCTACTCTCTTTCAGTTTGATGCTGTTCCTCCTTGTCCTGTCACTACAGTAACAACTCCCTCTCCATCTCTCCTATAGGCTTCCTTCAGGCAGTGGAGGGCCACAACTGGGTCACCCCAAAGTCTTTTCTTTTCCAGGCTGAACAAACACAATACTCTCAGCCTTTTCTCATAGTATATTTTAGCCTTGGTAATTTTTAATGTTTTTGTCAGATCCAGCCATCTCACTATTGGTTTTGATGTCATGTGGCTGACAAAGCACTCTCATGCTACCATTTTCTTGTTCCTTGCTTGTGCTCAGTATTATCTTCAATCACAGTTTCTTTGCAGGAATCTTTTTAAGCCACTTGTCCATTTTGTGAGGGTTAATGTAATCAACACTACACAATACAATCTGTAAATCCACTTAAGCAGGCACATGCAAATGACAATATGGACAATACACTGAAAACAAGTAAGTGAGGGTGCCACTGCCAATACCTCTGCATTGTGGAACACCCAGTCCTCCCCCAGGATACCTCGTGTACTACACCTGCTATGACCACCTGGCATACTGACTGCCTGAGGGCACCAGCTTCAATTTGGGTATTAGTACAACTAATATATACTAGTACACTATTAATATTCAATATACCATTAGCATTATATATACTAGTATATTAGTGCAATTCTTTTTAATAGAAAATAACTACAAGTGTTAATATTGTTTTCTCCACATGGCAGTGAATCTTTTATACTCCTGACTTGTGTACTCTGCACTTTGAAGACCACTGGTCTAGATGATCACTAACCAAATTATTAGAGTTATATAAAATTCAAATCCTTCCCATTGTTTTCTTATAGCCACTGTTAAAAAAGAAAATGTTTCTATCATTATTCTGCAAGCCCTATGACAAGTAAAAGAATTTTCCAGGAGTTTCTTCACAAAGCTATCGCACTGTTAAATGAGTATTGCTATACCTTTGTTTTTTCTTAAATAACAGGACAAGGAATTGTTGCAACAAAGACATAGAACAGGAAGATAACAGATATATTTTGCTTTCAATGTTATTGAAATTTCCAGTGTTGCTTTGGGGTTTTTCCCTCCTTTAAAGGCAGACTAGTTGAAGAAACTACCACTGAAGCACGTATAAGCAAAGCAACCACATGGAGAATAAACAACAGCAACAAAGAGGTCAGGTTGGTGGTGATACCTGTTAATCTGGAATTCTACAGAAGGGAGAGGCATTTCCCCACTGAAATCTAGTAAGTCTGAACAGTTTGAACAGTTAAGGACTGGCTTGTGTGTCTGACTGTTGGCTCCATCAAACCCTGAAATGCCATCCAAGTGAGCTCTCACTCATTTGTGGTCAGTCACAACTACATTCCTATGGCTGCTTCTCAGACCCAGTTAACTGCCTGCTTCTGCTTTGCGCTCCTGACTAGTCTGCCTGCCAGCTTAACTGCTTCCTGAAGTAAACTCTCACCTTTTCCTTCTATTTAGTATATATTTTGATTCTGTGGCTTTTCGATTCCAAGTCTGACTCCTGAGTATGATTTTACTTTTTTTTTTCTTTTTTTTTTTAAGATTCTTCGTGCTACTCCTAATTTTTATTTCACCTTTGGCTCACCTAATGTTTTTTCCAGCCTTGATTTTACTCTAGCAGCAATCACTGAGCCCAGTTGCCTATTTATAGTACCTACCTACAGATGACAGTTGTTTGATATTTTGTTGAAGTTCACAGTATGAATCCAGAAATGAGACTTCCACAAATATTAAGCATGCTTAGAAGCTGTTACTTGAAAACAGCATCAAAACAGAGTTGAACACTGCTGTAATTTTCTACATAGTTACTGAAACATGAATACTCTCTGGGCATCTGTAGGAAATCCAGTGTAGATCCTTCTCTTCCACCATGAACAGTGTTCAACTCGCATAATGTGATTCAGATTGTAACCATTAGGCCTCTGACTAAGGATAAAGTTTAAGCAGGTAGGGTAACTTGCATGCTATGAAATTTCCTAAGCTAAACTGCAGATTATTTTCCTGCAGTTTCTAAATTAATAAGATGTTACTTATGAAAACTAGTGACTCTGAATCTGAAAAATGTAAAAGATAATATAATTTAAAATTAATCTTTTTATTAACTATTTCTAAATTTGATATCAGTCCCAATACTATTGTGTTTTAAGACTAAAGCCTTCAATATAACAGATTATATTAATAACAAAACAATAAAATCTATACTTGTAACTGACACACAGAAATAAAAGACCTATAGCTGCATAATCCACTCTATGGCTTCTGTTCAAATCTCATGTCCTTTTGAGATTTCTGCTTTAAAGAAGACTATCTGAAATTCTATTGATAAAAGAGCACTGAAGTGAAACTTAGTAACTTGACTGAAAAATCTTCCATAAAATTTCTTTTTTGGGGGGGATCATGCTTTCCACTTTTTGACAGGAAAAGAAAGTGAATGCCTGTAAGTTTTTGGCTTCTAAACTTAGCAAATTTTCACATCTGAAAGCACAGTTAATCTTCAACATATTCATAGGTGTACCACAACTTCCATCTGAAGAGACTAAACTCATATGAAGTGAAAAGGCTACTACAAAAATAAGGATTCTTGTACTTTGAATTTTTTGGATGGCATTGTAACTTGACAGTTTCTATTCAACATGACATTCACCCTGACTGGAACATAGTTCAATCACACTGAACCAGATCCACAGTTGCCGGATACTAATGCAAGTTCCATTAAAGCCTTCTGAGAGTAGCACTATCAGACTAAGCTTTGATGGTTTGCTGTTGTCCCAGACCTTTCCCCTCAGGCTGCTGAACAAAATCTGTCTCCTGCTCCATACCACTCTTTAGGGTGAAGCTTTTAATGAACTGCAGCCTGCCAGTGAATTATAAATCTGCACCTTAAGAGACTTTTGAAACTAGAGAGACTCAGTCAATGGGAGACTAAAATTCTTGATCATATCCTGTTGGAGAAAATTTACCATTAAGGGTTACCTCTGTGTATTCTTGTTTGTAGAATTAGTGGTCTTTGATGATAAGCTTAAAAAATCCTTAACAAATCTTGAGGTCACTGAAATGAGCATTTGAAGCTGGTGCTTGCCTTCAATACTTTTTCCAAATATAAGTATATTGTAAACTGGCAAAATCAAGTGGAAACTCATTTTTTGCAAGTTTAATTTTAATTTTTTTCGTTTACCATTGAAGAAATGCTAGAGCAAGGATAAGGGAAGGACAGGAATTTGTCCTCTCATGGCATTGTTCTTGGAAACATTCACAAACAATGACTTGGGGGTATCTCAGAGTGAACTGGCCACAAACTGAGTTAAGTCTCTTCAACTTTGATGCAGAAGGTGCAGTGGCAGAAAGTTTGTGTGTAGGGTGATCATTCTTAGAGAACCACCATTATTAACAAGGAAACCATGTTCCTTCAAAGACCTCTGTACATTTTATGGTAACAGTGAGAAATGCTGCACAGAACATAAGGAGGTATAAGTTGTTCTCTAGTTAAACACAGGACAAAGTACCAAACAAAAGACAAAGCATAACATTTAAGCAGACTATCTTATTCGGGTACTGGCTACTGAAGAAGAGAGATGAATTCTCTTATGGCTACTCTACATATTTAAATTTGTGCTTCTGCAATTAAGGCAATAGTACTTAGAAAAATTCTAACACAGGGCAGGAGCTTCAGACAGAACTACAAATGAAGGTGCACCAATTAGATATGTAGATAATATTTGGATAACTCACCAAGTTTTCCAGGAAAATAAACTAGAAGAATATTCTGTGAGAGTCCACCACAGATAATGAAACTGATACTTCAATTCTGTTAGCACTGCAGTCAGAGAGAATAATGTAGGTATTAATGAAGACATGGTTTTTGAAGTTTGATATTTTTAAAGCTTTGGGGAAATAAAAAGGTACACACAGGTTGATGTTAAATATGCTTTCAGGAATTCAATAGGTGAACTGTTACCCCCAAAAAAATCCTAGGAAAAAAAAAGAGTTCAAGAGCACAGAGATCAAAGAAGGTACCAAAGGAAAAACAAACAAACAACAAATCAACAAACCAACCATACAAAAAACACACATAAAAAGAAACAAACAGAAAGATCCCCACCTATCTATCTTCAAGAAAAAATACTTACGTTTTTATTCAGATTATTTTCTGATTGCCAGTTGTCCACCATGCAGAAGGTTGAAATTTTAAAACCAGAGGTTGGTAGCACACAGCATAACATTATCGTGTACTGGTGTCACTTTTCCTTCCAAAACCACTTCCCCTAATCTTCTTATTCTATGGCTTTTTCTTAACACTGAAGTTGTGCAACTGTGATAGATAATGCCATGGCTAAGGAAACATAGACAATTATAGTGTAAAGGCTGTACTAGATGAGTTTGGGATACAGTGCTGGAATGCTGGTTCTAGTGTGGAGAAAATGGATCTCTGCAGTGCTGCAGACAAACTGGTTTGATAAACCACTGTTCTTCAAAGATCCTTCAGCTGCTGGGATTAGTGAATCACATTTTATCATAGAGAATGAATATAGATGTAAGGATTAATACTTCCACTCAAACTCCGTGAAGAAGCCTACAAGTATCTCAAAGAAATCAGGTTAAGATAACCTTGAATTCCGGAAAGGCATTTAGAGGCTCTTAAGACAAGTAAGAAGGCCCAAATATATGGATCCTCAAATGACTAAGCCAATGGCAAAACAAAATGAAAATGGGTGAAAGGATCTTTGATTTATTTTCTTAGTAATGGCATTTTATTAATGGAATCTCATATGGTGTAACATATTCACATATTATCTGAAAAAGTGGGTA
This sequence comes from Pithys albifrons albifrons, assembly GCF_047495875.1. Classification (NCBI taxonomy): domain Eukaryota; kingdom Metazoa; phylum Chordata; class Aves; order Passeriformes; family Thamnophilidae; genus Pithys; species Pithys albifrons. The sequence goes on along the minus strand of NC_092464.1, from coordinate 40,663,643 downwards.
AATACCAAGAGGAATCTCTGAGTATGCTCCAATGTTGATAATAACTTCTTCTGGAAAGATGAAAGTCACAGGGACAAGGAGCTGATAAAAACAAACGAAACAAAAAAATAACAAAAACCCCAAACAACTTTCTAGTCCTGGCTGGGCAATGAAATGGCAGATGAAATAAAGCACACATTAAAACACAAAAGTGATGAATATGTGAAAGACTTCTTAACTTTACAAATACGACAAGCTCTGAATTGACATTTGACACTTGATTTTATGACAGCTCTATGAAAATATTGGTTCAGTGTTCAGCAGCAATGAAAAAATTATTAGGAATTACTAAGTTGGAACAAACACCACCATGCCACTGTGTGATTCCACAAAGCTCCCAAATCTTATAGGCTGCATACATTTTTATTTCATAATCACAAGAACAAGAGAACAAAAAAGGGAGACGGAACAAGGAATCAAGGTATATAATACCTTTCAAGTACCATGATGTAAGGTTAAATTCTTTACCTTAGAACAGGAATGGCTGGCAGGCTGGTAAAATGGAGATCTACCTCTTGGCTGGCATTAGAGAAAGTGAATAGGGAATTATTTCCACTTTTTATTTTAGCATGAGAAAAACTTTTGTGCACTATGGGCTCTAAACTAACAAGAGAAGATACTTCATAGAATATGTAGTTACACTGAGGAACTCCTTGCCACATCACATGAAAGTTTTTATGGGTCCAAAAGCAACTGAACAACTTTTGGAAAAGAAAATAACAAACCACGGACACTTTTGTGTGTAAAGAAAGGGCCTAGAGCTACAAACTGTGGGAGGCTGGGACAGCACCCCAGAGGGCCACTGCTGCTTGTCGGCACCTCCTTCACATACTCTTTGCTGGACATTCTGTAATGACTGATCAGAGAAGGAAAGGTGAACAAAGAGTCTTACTTGCTTGAAGTAGTCTTGTAATTTTGTCTTGTGTACAATAATTTCACCACTTACTCAACCCTTCTTTCAGAAAGAGAACATGTCAAGCCATTAGGAGGAAGACTATGAAGACAGGAAAAGTGAAGATTTTTGGAATAAGGACAAAAAAGTTCATATATTATTACACAATATGAGGAAAGAAAAGAAACCAACCAAACAAAAAACAGTAATACTCAACATAAAAAAAAAAAAACAACAACACTCACCAAGCCACAGAATAGCAATATATTGGAGTACCAAGTATGAAAGAGCCTACACTTTTAAAAAGTGACAAAATAAACTGACAGTAGGAAAGAACCACTGGAGGAGGTGGATCACATGTTTTTACAACAGTAATTGTTTAGAAATAGAATTCTGTGTCCAGAAACAGATTCCTGGCCTGAAGACTGGTGAAAGACCCCTGAAGAACCAACTTACTAGGCAGGAATATTAGTAAGGTAACAGCACTTTTTGAGTTCTGGCACAACTAAAAGAGAATCCAGACACTCCCAGAATTTGTGGTGAGGTATTTTTTATTATTTCATTTTTTACTATGTCCTCACAAAAATACTGATCTGCAGCAACAACAAAACCGAAAGCTCTTACTTAAAGGAGAAAAGCACAATAATAAAGCTGTGAAGAAAGTCCACATGAATGCTATTTCAGAGAACGGAAGTAATTTGACTTCCAGGTGAGCAAATGAAGAGCAAATGATAAAGGTAGCTGAAGGAAGAAATCATTGCCATTTAAAAAAGCTTTCCAGCCACAATATTGGGAGCGGCCGGTGGTGGTGGATGATGATCTTTACAAACAGGTGATGGAGAAGTCTGTGGTGTTGAGCTGAGTGACGCATTCGCAGATGGGGTCTGACATCCAGTGGTCAGACCGTATAATTGCATTGAAAACCAGCGCTTCAGAGCACCTTTCGTTTTCCTTTCGATATGAAAATCAGCGGCGGCAGGCGAAATAAAATCAGGAGTATACCCTAATTACAGTCCCTCTATATAGACATGGTTATTTTTATAAAATATACAATGTGAGTTTATTATGAGGTCCTGTTAGATGTCAAGTTTTAGTGTCAAGTTCTAGAAAAGAAAAAACTAGTTGTTTCAAACGCTGTTCTACCACTAAAACAGACATGCTTTCATTAACACTGGTAAACATTACCTCAGTGATGGAGAAAAACTAAATTTGGAGGGTTCTTTTTGGTTTTGCGTTTTGGGGGGAGGGTTGTTTGGGTTTTGTTGGTTTTTTTTGAGGAAGACTAAATTTTGAGCCTAATCTGAATCCAGTAATCACAGACCACCTGAATAATGCTCCCTCAGCTGTGAATGGAATTGGATCGGAGTTACAGCACACGCACACTGTGTGGTTCTAGAAGACACAAGGATCCATGAAATCTTAAAGACCTGGGAAACAAAACCTGTCTATTTGAAAACCCTGCTGGAATACAACTTCCTCCTAAACCCTTATTTTTGTTTTGTGCAGCTTTAAGACCAATTCAGCTTAGCGAGGCAAAAGCAATGCTAATAATTTTATTTTGAGATCCTTACAAGAATGAGGTATGTAGAATTTGTCACACCTATAGTACAAGCTTTCAACTCCTACAGATACTTTCACTTTTAGGTCTGTAAAGTGATTGATTATTTCATTTTAAAGGTAAATTGTGATCCTATAGTTAATATTGAATTTCAATGCATGGTAGATAACATGTTCACCAAGATATTTAGTCAAGTGAAAATTTCTGATTAATCTAAAAAGAATCACTCCTCTAATCAGAAACATTAAATGAGAAAAAACCCAATATTTTCTGAATAAAATATAAATAAAGTAGCAGGTGTTTAAACACAATATTTTATCTACTTACACTCATTTACATAAATCTACTTCCATGTAAAAACATTAACAGACAAATTTTTATTTAATTTGCATATTGATACACTTCTGTCCTGAGAGCAGAAGAACAGAAAGTTTTGTAGCAAAATAAGTTGTCTCTATTCCTCAGCTCCATTTCAGTCTCTGCATTTCCAACATTTCTAGCTAAAAGTAAACTGTCTTTCCTTACAGGTTGGTGCAATTTATTTAAAATAAGTGATGCAAATATAAATTAATGGAATGAATGACTGAACTTTATTTTGTATAGTCCGAACAATAAATTAAGCATATAATCAAACCTAGTGTATACTCAGATGTGAGATCTCCCTGAGTAAAGATGCCAGAAGAAAGGCATATTTCTTTTTTCAAAAAATCTATTTGCAACCTAAGGACGTTAGTGAAACATGCAAGTGGAAAAATAGCTGGATTTTTGCAACCAACCTCACTTGCTCTGAACATTCCATATTTTAAGTGGTGAACACTCCTTTGGGAAAAGCAGACACTTGCCTTTTAGGGACAACCAATACTACATGAGCTTAACTCATGATGATCATTCTAGGGATGTGTTTTCTCCTGAACCTGCTAAGTTGTCTGGCTTTGTCAAATTTCTCCTCTTTTATTCACTCACAATAACCACAAAAGAGTTCATTCCATTAGAAAGTCCTGCAAAACTTTTCTATTCCTTGTTTAAGGTTTTCTTTTCCCAATGTCTCTATTGGTCTAACAGCTTAAAAAAAAAAAAAAGTGACAGGAGCTCAGTAGTGTTGCAAATCATATTAATCATTTTTTAAAGCAAATAATAATCTTGGAAAGAACATAATATTAATAAAATAAAAAATTTGCAAGTATGCTTTTCGTAGATGAGAACAAAATATATTCCTGTGGAATATAACAAAGTAAGGATTAAACTCTCCTATTTCCTTCTTTCTATTATTTTTTAAGTAATAAAAATGCAGTCTTCAGCAACATTAACAGGAGCATTCTGGACATTTCAGAAGGAAATATATAATTTTCAGCAACAAGATGAAAAGGACCGAAGTACCAAGAGCTTTCAGAAGACTCCTTGTCAAGGCATAAGGCAAGTTCAGAGAGAAGACAGAAATACCCACCTAAGAGATGCAGAGAAACCAGAAATATCTACACAGTAAATAATGTGGCCAGATAGATAGCAAAGGGGGACTACATTGCTCTGCTACAAAAAAAGTATTTTCTCCCAAGCATAATGTTGTACAGCATACACATTTCCAGATAGCATCTTGACTTCCGTACAAAGTCAGTTATACTCAGTGTTGTATGAATTAAGACATGATGTAAAGATAAGCATCAGTCAAGCTTTTCTGAATTAGCCACATGGAAAGGAGGTATTGCTAAGAGAGGTGGGAAAAAGTCAATACCACTGCTGTCAGACCTCTATAGAAGCCGCTATGATATACTATGATTCACAGTGTATCTGTCTGATTAACACTGGAATTGACAGAAATTCACAAAAATAAATCCAACACAAAACCATTCACAATCAAGTTTCCATCCACTTAACATTTGACAGTCGGAACTGTGAGTACTTCCTTTTCATTAGGTCCTATTTTGTCTACAGGTAGATCAATGTACGTCCTGAACAGCAAGCCTAGTGTAACACCACAATCTCACCAGCACTTGCAAAATCTTGAAACTTGCAGTTGAGACCTGCTGGTAGGGTTTTACACACCCTCAGCAAAGCTGGCATCAGATGCACAAGAGAAGGCAGACACCAGTCCCAAAGTGCTACCAGAATGAAAATACCTACATATTCCTTTATGTTCATTAAAATACAGTTCTCTTATTTGTGCCTGCTGCTGAAAGACACACCTTTTGCTCAGTTTTGAGGGGAGGACAGAAGAGGGGTCAGTTCTGAAACACTTAAAGCTGCATCTCCCACCCAGCCCCTCTCAGTCAGGGATAGCCTCTCCAACAGGAAGATCAGATGTGTCTAATGATCAGAACAGAGGGATGTGAAAATTGAAATAAAGTCCTGAAGCATGTTATCTTGGAATTCTCACTAGCAGATGGTTCTGAGGACTTTTGGAGGAATGCTCTTCTGACTTAATGTGTAGTACCCATTTGGAGTTAATTTTGCTGCCCATCAGTTCTATAGGTAATCACCTTCTCAGACAGGTATGAGAAAAAGTCTATGAAAAAAGTCAATAGCACTATTAATCTCAGGTGCAATCTTGCTTCTCTTGCAGAGTGGCAGTGCAGGATGACTCACAACCTTAACTGTGAGATGTGTTTCAACCACAGACGAGAGCACAGTAACTCCTTTATTGAGATAAAGAACTGAAATGTCTGAGAATAATGTAAATGGGTGTGTTAAGAAAAACATGAATGAGTTGGTAAAATTAAGCAAAAGTCGTATCAGGCACCTGGCACATTCCAGTCCAGAATAAAGGCCAAAGGTTCAGCTTGTCTCCAAGCACATATAAAAATTACTTCAACCAATCTAAGACAGACGGAAACCATTTAAATTCTCAGCTCTGCTTGAGGGCCTATCTGTCTACACTTTACACCTGAACATTTAATAATCTGTTGGAGGCTCTAAAGATCAGTGACAACAGGCTGTCTTTCCTGAAGGAACCACTCACATGCTTATCAGAGAGATAAAAGGACAGATGGCCTTTTGTGGTGGGTTGACCTTAGCTTGATGCGAGGTGCCCACCAAGCTGCTCTGTCACTCCTCTCCTCAGCTGGACAGGGGAAAAAATGTGACAAAAGGCTCATGGGTAGAGATAAGGACAGGCAGGTCACTCTGCAATTACTGTCATTGGCAAAATAGAGTTGACCCAGGGATTTCTTTCTCTGAGTTTAATTTATTACCAATCAGATCGGAGTAATGAGAAATAAACCCAAACGTTAAAACACGTTCCTCCACTCTTCTTTTCTTTCTAGGCTTGGCTTTACTCCTGCTTTTCTCTACCTCCTCACTTCTCCCCTAGGGGCACGGGGACAGGGAGTGGAGTTTGCAGTCAGTTTAACATACATTATTTCTGCCACTCCTTCCTTCCCAGAAAGAGGACTCCTCCCACTCTTTCCCTGCTCCAGCACGGGGTTCCTCCCATGACAGTCTCCACAAACTTCTCAAATGTGAGTCCTTCCCACTAGCTGCCATTCTTCAGAAACTATTATTCTGTGTTTCCCTTTCATGGGTTGCAGTTCTCCAGGCACAGACTGCTCCAGTGTGCATTCTCCACAGGGTCACAAGTCCTGAGAGCAAAACTGCTCCAGCATGGGCTCCTCTTTCCATAGGTCCTACCAGGAACCCTCTCCAACACAGATTTCCACAGTCACAGCCTCCTTCCACCTGCTCTGGCATGGGGTCTTCCTCAGGCTGCATGTGGATCTCTGCTGCAACCTCAGCCTGCACGGGCACAGCTGCCTCCCCATGGGCTTCACCGCGGGCTGCAGAAGAATCTCCGCAACAGTGCCTGGAACTCCTCCTTCTCCCCCTGCTCCTTCACTGACCTGAGTGTCTGCAGTTGCTTCTCTCAGACATTCTCATTCCTCTCTCTGGCTGCCTTTTCACAGCAATTTTTTCCCCTTCTTAAATCTGTTGTTCCAGATGATGGGCTCAGCCTTGGGCAGTGGCAGATCCATCTTGGAGCTGGCTGGCTTTGGCTCTTTTGGATAGGAGGAAAGCCCCCAGCAGCTTCTCACAGAAACCATCCCTGTGGTCACCCCACTACTAAAATCTTGATGTGCAAATTCAATGTACCTTTTCAGATTTTTCCTCTTATAATGGAACTAAATAAAACCAATGAAAAAGGGCATTCATGCTTATGTTAGTAAAGTTATACATAAATAAGAAAAGTTCACAGTAATATTACAGAGTGATTATAAAAAAAGAACCAAGACCCCCTTCTGCATAAAATGTTACATTTCTCAGGACTATTTTTATTTATTTATTTAAAAGCAATTTCTTTTTAGTTTCAACATTCAAAATTGCACTTTCTTGGTGTGTGTGTATACACAGGTATATATCCACAGATATTAAGCTGTGCCATGCCTGAACTGAAGGAAAATACGCCTTCACAAGAAGTCTGTTTGGGAGATGGATCTGTATCTCTGCTACCATCAACTACTTCATGGAATGCATTAGGAGGAAGAAATAAAGTCCTTATCTTTGAAAGCTCTCACAGGCGAACAATTATAATACACATTTACTTCATCTGAATTTTGTGATAAACCTCTGTACTAACAGAGAGCAAGTCCAATCTGATACGTTTAACAAATTTAGTTTTCCAGTTCATTGCTATTCCTGCAGTGGCAGGACACCCTAGCTCTTCATTTTTTACTTTATGGATTTGCTTATTATAATTTAAAAGTACAGAAAATACAGATATAAAGCTTCAAAGATCCCTCATTCATCAAATTTCCAATTGTGATTGTCTTTATAGACATACAGAAGTCCTTACCATGGATTTGAAGGATCTGATTATACTAAAATCCAACAGTACCATAATACAAATATCACAGCTGTGCAGTTTTGCTCAATTGGGGATCACCCTGCTCTAAAATAAATAATGGTTGTAAAACAGTAGTGGGAATAACTTCCACTGGAATAGCACACAATATGAATGTTTTGTATTTTTACATTCTTAGCATTGTTATAAAAGCAAAATTCACAGAAGGAATTTGAAAGCTTTCCTGTTCTGCAGCAAAGGGCTATGCATTCTGTCAACCCTACCACCGGCAAGCAAGAGCCAACCTTTGCTCCAGGCACTGCAGCTGTTTGGAATCAATGCAAACAGGCTTGGGAACCATCAGACAGGGCACAGCAATGTCTGTGAGCGCTACAGAAATCCCTTCTGTGGGCATTGAGTAAGGGTGGGGAGAGTTTGGGGTGAGGCTCTCCAAGAAAAATGGACAGAACAGTTGTTTGCTAAAGAGCATCGGACAAAGGTTTGCAGGAGTTCAAAATATTCATTTGTGGGCAAGAAAATGCTATGGTTTCCAAGAGAGTAAAACTACTAGAAATCCCCAAGGAATAGAAAGCTTAGAAAAATGCAGGGGCGGGATGGAGAGGTCAGGTCAGATTTTGGTCTGTTGGAAGGATAAGATCAGCTTGTATGTTTTTCTTTCTTCTGTATACCTAAAAACAAGTCTTAGATCATCAGAAAAGTCATCTTTGCTAAAGGCAACTGGTACTAGAAACTGGAAATCTTTAAAAAAGGCTTCTTACAAACATTAGTCAGTAAAGTTAAACAGGTATCAATGGAGACAACATGAAGAACAATCTAATAAAAAAAATCACTGATGCTGAAAATTAGATATAAATCATCCTTACCCCCAGTAACATAGCACAGATTCAACAGTGATTGAAATACTAGTTTTTTACCAGTTTTTATTTTTCATACACTTGAGAAAAAGAGCACATCTAAAGTATTTCTGCATATAATACAAAGTATGTGCATGTCCCAACAAAAAAAGAAGACAACCATAATATTAGGATTCTAACACCTGTAATCTTACCTTGGCTATTGGCATAGTCTTCTTTTATGAAGCTCAGTCTCTTTAGGAAGATACTTGTCAGAAATCAAACACTTACGAAGTCATGAATGAGTATTCACATTGCAGCACCACCACTTAGTTATATAAACCTGTATAGCATCATCTCTTGAAAACAGTCACTGTTTTAAACATTTTCCATTTTCACTACAAACCCACACTTGAATTACGTAAAATTTTCATTTTTTTCAGCCATAGAGAAGTCAAAGTTTTGCTAATCCTTCATTAAAAAGGTCAAACTGTATTTCTTCTAAATTAAAAAAAACCCGAAAGTTATAACAACTAATGCAACATATCTTTTCAAGGAATATTTACTTATCAGTAAAGTTATTTTTGGTTCTTTTTAATGATCTAAAAGTAACATCTTGTAACAAAAGCATTTTATCTTAACACTTAACAAGGATATCAGCAAACTGTCAGCCAGTAGATATGTAACAGATCACTCCAGCTACTTACTTCTCTATCACTTTATGAAGGAGGTAAAAGAAAAAAAAAAGACAAGTATTGTGGAAAAGAAGTAGGATTATGTAAAATATATATTTTAATACAGTTCCTTGAGATATGCATTGCTTATAATTCTAACATCCAAAAACTATCAGATATTTAAGATGCATAATTAATTATATGTGCATCAATGGCATTTCAAAATCATAACATAACCTCTTTTCACTAATTTTTTAGTTTACAAAACCAGGTCAGTTTTCTTTCATCACAGAAACATGACTATACCTTAACATATTTTTTAATTCAATTTGTTAAGTCAGAATGTTGCACAAAGGGAGGAAGGGAGTCCTCCAAAAATTAATCACTTTGATGCTTGAAAATGAGCTCAATTATGACAGCAAAGAGCCTTGTCTCCATTACCAGGCTAGTGCAGGGATTAGGGAGCATGTAAGGTGGAACCTGAACCCTGGACTATTTGAAAGGGTTTAACTGCAGAATAAGACATTGGTGGTACATGTATGCAAGGGGAAAAAAAGGAGAAAAAAACCCCAGAAATCACAATTTTCTTGCCTCAGCTAAAATATTCAAAATATTGAATCCTTTGGAAAAAAGTGTCATTGGTTAAGGAAGACATGAGAATAAAAAGCCTTTACAAAGTGTATCACTGAAATGAAGGCTTAATAAGCCAGTCTCTAATTTATGTAAGCATCTCAGCAGAAAATTACTCCCTCATTCTTTTAGTTCATGGCAGTAAGTTCGCACATATGGAATGGGATTGCTGTAGTGCCTTAAAGTTTATGCATTTTGTTGACTATATGCTCTTTCAGAGCAGTGTTTCCTTTATAAAAATGAGTGACCACTTTACAGCACAGCATTTACCACCAAATTAGTTCTGGACAGACCTCTCTCTGTTTTCTTTCTCTTCCCATTCACACGCTTATTTACCTCCTGGCAACATCACACAAAAGTCAAAATATAACCTCCAAGAATTTCTCTAGACATTTGTAAAACTGTTCAAAGCCTCAAACAGACAGTTCTTTCCTTTGATAGAACAAGCCCAATAGACATATTTTAGCTACGGAAAATGAAAATTTTCGAAGTCAAGTTTCCTAAATGCGATTAGGGCCTAGTTTTTTGTTTTGAATTTCAAAGTCAAAAAGGGACAAAGAAGAAATATCTACAAATAATATTTGTCTAAGCACAAACAAGAAACATTCGATTTTAATGCACAAAAACAATTTAGCATTTCAAAATCGACAGGCATTAAGGGGACAGCAAAACAAGTTTAGCTCAGCAGAATTAGTGGCTGCCACTGATTTTGTCAGCCAAAAATCACCTGAACTACAAGGTATAGATGGCGATGAAAGCTCAACCTTCAGTATATGTTTAGCCTCTTTAAAGTATTTTCTTCCTAATAGGACTTAATTTCTTTTCTGCCAAAACACCTGTTCTTTGCAAAGATTCACCATTTCAACTAAAGTGAGTTCCAAAGCAACAGCATTCGAACTGAGGAAGATACATGGGTCTGTTTTGTAAACAAACACTCTGAGTAGCTTTCTATCACATCTAGTAAAAAAAAGAAAGAAAAAAAGGCAAACACACAAACAAAAAAAGAAAAAAAACTTTAAAACAAACCCAAACAACCCCAGTCACTAAGCTCCTTCCTTCAACCTCTTACGGTACTGGATGAGCAGAATGAAAGCAGGTTCTAGCGACGAGTCCTCAGGGCGGGGAGAGCGCACGGGGCGGCCCCGGGGAGAGGCTGATGGTCAGAGCCGGCCCCTCTCTGCCTGCCCGGCGGGGCTGCCCCGCTTTCAGAGCGAACCCCTCTCTGCCTGCCCGGCGGGGCTGCCCCGCTTTCAGAGCGAACCCCTCTCTGCCTGCCCGGCGGGGCTGCCCCGCTTTCAGAGCGATCCCCTCTCTGCCTGCCCGATGGGGCTGCTCCGCTTTCAGGGCGATCCCCTCTTTGCCTGTCCGGCGGGGCTGCCCCGCTTTCAGCGCGATCCCCTCTCTGTCTGCCCGATGGGGCTGCCCTGCTTTCAGAGCCGGTTTCAGAGCGAACCTACGCGGGCGCGGTACCTGTGGTAATTCCGCAGCGCCCATCACCTCACGGAAAGCCGCACCCGAGCATCCGCAGGCGCCTAAAGCGAGGGGAGGTGGGGGAATGGCGGCGTCGCCGCCCTCCCTTTCGGCAGCCGGAGCCGTCGAGCCGCCCCGCGGAGGGGCACGGCGGGCAGGGCTGTTCCGCATCGCCGGCCACGCTCCCCGTTCCCCGCTCCGCTGGCAGCGCAGCCCCGGGACGGGACCGGCCGGTCCCGCCGCCCGCCCGACGGCGCCTCCAGCCTAGTGCCAGCGGAGCTGGGCAGCGCCGCCGTCCCACCGTCCCACCGCCCCGGGACCTCAGCCGCTCCCCCGGGCTTGGCTGGCACTTCCTAAGCCATTCACGGGCTCGCTGCTCCCGTCCGGCTGGAGCTCGCGGGGCTGTGGGGGAAACGCAGCGTGAGGCGACCCGACCCGGCTGTCGATCCGGGCAGCATCTTTATAATTTGGGGCGTCATCTTCTTCGCTGGCAGCTGCCTAAGACACTCACTAGTCAGGAAAAGATCTTCAAAACCTTTTCAACCACAGGATCCACCGGCGCCCAAGTCAGCAAGTGCTGTCTCGTGAAAACCAGCTTTGCAGCTCTTTCTCAAATCCTTTTTTCCTAGGTATTTAGAAATGATTCTCCAAGGTCATTTGCTACTGCAATAGGAATAAAATTTATATACTATAATGTTCAAAATTAAGATCTTCTTTCACTCTAGTGTCCAGAAAGCATTTGGTTCACTGGAAGTGTCATCCACATCCATCCCTCATGCAATACTGAGCCTGCGTGTGGCATTTTTTCAGTCATAGTTTTCTTAGGGGACTGAAAATACCTTAGAACTAACTGAGGAAAACATACCACTTTTGATTAGAAAATAAAAGTAAACTTTGCTTTTCTTTTGTTCTTAGACTTCACTTGCTCTTTGCCAGTCATAAAATTACCCAGTTAGGCTTCTGCATTTTAATTAACAAAAGTCCTAATGAAGCATAAACATGTCCTAAATCATTTCTCCAAGAGAGACCTATCTTTTTTTTTTTTTTTACCTCTAGTGATATCAAATCCTTCCTTTCAGATCCTTAAAGAGACCTTATAACATTAACCAAGGCAGAACAAGCTCCAACTGCCTGCCAGAGTCACCAAAACCATGGAGACTTACCTTCCAGTATGTTCTGCTGTCCGCCAAGGTCGACAGGGAAAAAAATATCAGTCTATTTGTCTCAAAAAGTTTAGCAATTTTGGCAAGGGGTGCATTGTTCCCATGATTTTGCATAGCCCAGTTTTACCAGGGTACATCAACTTATATTTCTTACTCACATTTCCAGGGTGCATGGACGTACAGTCCATTACTGCATGGCATGGTTTGCTGTTTTGCATAGTTCTGTATGTATGCTATTTCTCTCTGAAATATTTTAGTTCAGTTTTTGCAGGTTGCTCTTGTGAGTAGCCTGAAGATTCTTGATGAGTTGATGAAACAATATGGTAGAAATAGCTTCAGTCTAATGGATAGTTGAAGAAAAAGTGTGTTCTAACTTTGAAAACTGTATTATTTCAGTTTTGAATGATATATCTTGAAATGAGTCACTCTTTTAGAAGAGTTTAGGCTTCATATAAATACAGATGCATTAATCTCTAACTAAAACTCAGCAAATGTTCTTTATGTTTAAATGTTACTTGTGCTGTATCAACAGTCTAGAGAAATACACAACAAGGATTTTAATTACATATATTCATATTTGCTGTTTCCAAATTTCTAGTGTAATGCAGGTTTGTGTCCTCCCTTGCTGGTAGCAAAGGATCAGAGAGAGCATAAAGACTGCTAAGGAATTACCTTTGGGCAGGACATGTTTTATGATCTTTGTGTTGCTTCTGTACAACATCAAGTAGAGGAAAGGATCTGAGGAGAGCAACTTATTTTTTTATTTGAAAATATTTGCACTGAATGAATAGATGGGAGTGTTTAAAATAGCTTTTGCATCTGCCAAAGTGAAATCTAATGTAATATGGTTCACAGAATGCTTATTTTTATATCAAGTTCATTTTATTGTAATTATATACAATAAAAACTTTGTATCATTATAATTATACATTATTTAAATCACATATAATAGGAATAGTCAAGAGAATTCAACAGAGTACAGGGAGTAAGCTGCTCTAGGCACATACTTCTAATGCATCATTTATTTAACTATTGTCTAGGGCCTTAATATTTCTGAATCCTTTATCTATTCACAGTTTTCTAGGTGAAAATCTGATGTTTGCTTTAATATAGCTCACACTTAACAACTGTATTTAATTGCTGACCAGTGGGGGGGTTTCCATGATAGAATTTTTAACTTTTCTCTTTTGTAGTAAAACATAAGTCTTTCAGTAAATCTGAAAAACAAACTAGGGAATCAGTTCCTTTGAAGAACACACCTCTCTGATATGTCATGAAAGTGGAATGTACTTTGTTACCAGTCTCATCTGAAGCTACACCATTTGACTCCAAATGTTCTGGGACACAACCTTGTGGCCATCTGTTGTGGTGAATTATTTGCAAAAGTTTGAAAAGAGTTGGGATTTGATTTTGGTGGTGTTTTCTTGTTTTGCTTTGAAAGTCCGGTACTCTGGTTCAATTTATTTCAATGTATTTCAATTGTATGCTTAACACATGTTGGGATTAGGATGTCAAACTGAAGTACAAAGAAATGCCTTGCTAATTTCATGATAACTCTTGGTAGCTTTCAAGATTTAGGCTGGACAGTTTACAAACAGCTGTGTAGTAATATGATGGCATTAAAAGAAAAATCTGTGAATCTAATGGTATGTTTAATTATCTTTTTTTTTTATTCCATAGTTGTTTAACAGAACAATGTATGCCCATATGCAGCAAGCTGAACAATGTATGTTTTTACATTTTATAATTAGCTTTTTAATCCATTCACTGTTCTAGTACTTTCTATATAAATGGGGTGGTAATAAATTTTTATCTCTTTAAAGTATCTGGGTTTTTTTTCAGAAAAGATATCTGACACCATGAACAGCCATCCACCTAATTATTCAACATTTCAAAGACAAAAATCCAAACCAAAACAGATCCCCTACTATGGGAATAATTCTGATATTAATTTTAGTATTACTGTCTTTAGGGTGGTTTTAAATATGGAACATCAGGTTTCACAATACTGGACATTGTTTGGCATTACTTTTTGCTTATGTCTTGGTTTGAGATAAGCAACTGCCAACCCCCCCCAAGCACAGAGAGAAAAGCCTCCCTCCTAACACCAGGGAAAGGGAGGAAAAGAGAGGGGAAAGGAAAAAACCACTTCAAACTGCGTTTATACTAAAACTACATATATTTTTCACAGAAAGAAAGAGACAATTAGAAGAGAGTACAAATATACACTCACACAAGTCTGCAACAACAAATTCCCCACTTCAACTTCTTAACGAACACACAAATTCTACTGTCTTAACTACACATTACTTAAGAAAAGACTTATTCCCCAAGGAGACAAACTCAAGCAGAAAGAAGAGACCCAGAAGAACACATTTTACTTTCCTGAGGTACCCTGTGAGCCAGTGGTGGGCCTGGCCCTCTCCATCCCCCCTGGGGCAGCATCGTGCGTCCTCCCAAGAGGAGGGCTGAGAAGCGACTGACTTAACCACTCCCACACTGGTTCCTACTTCCCTGGAGATGATGTCATAATGTGGTATAGAATACAAAGTTACTGGCTAGAAGAGGTCAGCTGTTAGCTCAGCCCAGCTCAAGTCAGCTGACAGCTTCGGCCTAGTCCAGACTTCAGAGCCCAAATCTAGGCCCACCTAGTGAACCCATAACAGCTTAACTGCTCTGTAGATATGACCTCAACTGTAATTTTTAATGGGAAAAGTGTTACAAATTAAATACACAAATAAAAATAAATGTGATAATTAGTCTATGAATCCTATTCACAAAAATAATGACACACAAATATGTTTATATCCATGCCATGTTAATTATTACAAAGAGGTGTTAGCTTAGACATAGTACTTTTTGGACTTCAACAGAAGGATGCTACTTTTGGCAAGAAGGATTTTAAATGGTGAAAAACAGAGCACTGTACTATTTTGGCTTATTAAAAGAAAAAAAGCAAAAAAAAAAGCAAAAGCAAAGTTTACATGTGACCTAAACTTCTGGTGAAAATCTTAATAATGGTAGTATGCTGAAAAACTTTTTAAAAAGTTGTTCTGAGGTCTGTGGAGAACTTGTGGGTTTGTTTTTTAAATGAGATTCTTTCGAATAACAATTCCCTACCCACAGCAGGGGTCCTGTTTCCATTTGGGCTTTAAGTATTTAAAAAGTACACAATATTGCAATATTTGTCCATGTATAGATCAATTTGGCATGCTAGTACACTTCCCTTGCTCCAGCTGACTTTGTGGCACAGTTGCCAAAAGCCCTTTGGGACTTGGCTCAAGAACTCACAACATAACAGCAAACTGCTTGGTTTTTTCAGCCTGAAAGGAAACTCCCATTAGTTTTTAATTAGTCTTGAACAGCACAGCTGCTCTGCCCTGTAGATCTGCTTTAGACTTGTTGAATCAGCTTGTTTTTACGCCATAAAACAGACGTCCTGATCTGCAGTTTAGATTTATTCTTGTTTCACTTTGACCTTGGCTGAGGAACAAAAGCTGTGTTTTTGGCAGATGAGGTTACATGCAGTGATCTTGTCACCCTGATGTAACAAGAGAGTATCCACTGCCTTTCACCTCTGCCTCTGGCTTGAGGCAAAAAAACAAACAAGCAACGAAATAAATGACAAAACAACCCTAAAAAAGGAATATGTATGTAAAATGTAACACTGTGGCTACCAGGT
The DNA here is from genome assembly GCF_047495875.1 of Pithys albifrons albifrons. NCBI lineage: Eukaryota > Metazoa > Chordata > Aves > Passeriformes > Thamnophilidae > Pithys > Pithys albifrons. The sequence goes on along the minus strand of NC_092464.1, from coordinate 40,647,913 downwards.
GTAACTTCATAAGAAGCTGAAGAATGAAGAATGGATCTGTAGAGGATCACTCGGAGTGAGCTGGGGGCTGCTCCCACTAAAAGTCACTGATCTTTATTGCTTTAGCACAGACTTGCATTGGCTGGTAGCGGGGAGTTTGGTGCGTCTCGGAAAGGGGAGACGGTAAGTTTTTATCTGTGTCTCCTTGTGCTGATGTGCAGAGCTGCCCGTGAAGAGGGGGTGCCCTTGTCAGAGGAGAGCAGAGTACTGTGTTCAGTTCTGGCTTCTTCAGTGCAAAGAGAAGGAGCTACTGGAGAGTGACAAGAGAAGGGCCACAAAGATGATGAGTTTGGAGCATTACTCAAGAGGAGAGACTAAGAGAGCTGGGCCTGTTTAGTCTAGAGAAGACAAGACTGAGAGGGGATGTCATTAATGCATTTAAATATCATAAAAGTGGGTCCCAGGAGGACTGTTCCAGGCTCTGGTGGTGCCCAGTAACTGTATGAGGAGCAACGTCCATAAACTAAAACACAAGAAGTTCCACCTTTACAGGTGAAAGAACTTCTTTGCAGTGAGGATGAGGGTGGTCCCGTGGTGTAATGGAGAGCACTCTGGACTCTGAATCCCAAGGTCGTGAATTCGAGTCTCAGTGGGACTGTCCCCTGGCAGTTCAATGCCTCCCTGTCATCTGTCCCGTCAGATCTCGGATGCTCAGCAGGGTCAGCCCCGGTTAGTACCAGGTGCTGTGACAGTCCCGAAGACTTCACTGTCCCAGCCTGCTCGGCCGTGGCAGATGGACCTTAGGACTGAAATGGTGGGGCCAGTTCTGTGCACACTGTGCCTCACCTAAAAAAATCCACTGCGCAGGCTCGAAGGACACACCCACGTGGGGAGAGCCTTTCCCGAAATCCTTCGTTCGCTAATTTTGGCCATACATACATACATACATGGAGGGTGGCAGAGCACTGGATAGGCTGCGCGGGGCGGGCGTGGAGTCTCCCTCTCTGGAGACATTTAAACCCTACCAGAACGCGTTCCTGTGTCACCTGCTCTGGGTGTCGCTGCCTTGGCAGGGGGGTTGGACGGGGTGATCTCCAGAGGTGCCTCCCAGCCCGAATAGTTCCACGGCTCTGTGGGAGCCGACACGGAGCTCCCACCCCGAGCCGGGGCAGCAGGTGCCGCTCGGAGCAGGACGGGGCCGCCACTGGGTTGTGCCTGGAGCCCCGCTCGGGCAGCCGGGACTTGCAGTCCCGCCGCTCCGCCCGTCCGGCGCCGGCCCCGCCTCTCTCCTTCCGGCAGCGGCATTTGTTGACTTCCCGAAGGCCGCGGGGGCGGCGCCGAGCCCCGGGAATTCCCCGCGGTGGCGAAGGCCGAGGGCGCGGCCGGGCCGGCGGGGCGGGGGGCGATGGGCGCCCGAGGGGCCCCGAGTGGAGACCGCCCCGCCGAGCCGAGCGCTCGCCGCTGAGCCGCGGCCGGGCCGGGCCGGGCCGGGCCGGCCCGCACAGGTGGGTGCGCTGCGCGGGGGGCGGCCCGGGCGGCTGCGGAGCTCCGGGCCCGGCGGAACAGGGGCGGTTCCCCTGCGAGCACAGGCGGGTCTGGCCGGTCTCTGGTTTCGCTTTTTAAAATAGAGTCGTACTCGTAGAACCGCGGAATTGTTCGGGTTGGGAGGCAACTCTGGAGATCACCCCGTCCAACCTCCGTGCCAGGGCAAGGACACCCAGAGCAGGTGACACAGGAACGCGTCCAGGTGGGGTTTAAATGGCTCCGGAGAGGGAGAATCCACGCCTTCCCCGGGCAGCCTGTCCCAGTGCTCTGCCACCCTCACCGTAAGGAAGCTTTTTCCCCTCTTGAGGTGGAACTTCCTGCGTTTCAGGAGGATCAGGCTGGCGGTGCGGGGCCGTGTCCCTGCCCCTTGGCCCAGGCGGGTTATCCCGCGGGGGCACCGCGTTCAGAGGGTGGGAGCGCCTCTGGGGGAGCCAATAAAACTAGTTAAAAAGCTCTATTTAATCAAGCTGAAATACTCATGAGTTCTGGGGAAAGTGAAAGTGTGTCAGCTGTTCCTGTGAGTGGTTTTAGGAGCTTTTTGTTTCGTAAGGCATGCCTTAACTTCCCCACTGTCCTGCGCTGTAAGCGTGGAGTATAATCAGCGTGCTGGAAGCCATCTCTGGGAACAGCGGAGTGAGGGGAGGATTGTTGCCATAACGGTGGAGTCTGCTCTGGGCTCCACAGTCAGCTTCCTTTCTGAGACAGGTTCCTCAGGGATGTTCCTATGGAGTATGGGAAACTGTCATTTCCCAGATATTTCCTGGATGCTACTGCTGTAAATAGTACCAGTTATCTATTAGCATATGTATCCTAGAATTTCAGGAATTGTATTAGAGTTACTGTAGAAACCAAAAGAAATCCAAGGTTACTACTACTAGGTTTTGGTATTTTATTAACGACTTGTGTTAGAAGTGTTGATCAGATGATCACACGCTAACTTAAGTACCTGACTATTGCCCCAAATTTTAAGCACAATTTTTGATTTAAACTCTGAAGTCAGAAGGCAAAAAACACTAGTTCATTAAACTTTAGATCAGATTCAGGTTTTAGCCACCTCATCCCACCCCAACTTCACATTTTTGCTAAAACTACATATTTTTCAGAACCTTGTATGCTACATTTATAGCTCAGAAAAGTATAAGATGGCATTTGTTAGAGTATTAGCTAGGTTATGTTTTACAATTAAATAGTGAGAAGTTCTTTACTTTTTGGTCAAATACATGAACAAACTGTGTTTAATATACTCTGGGTGGAGAAATAGAATAAGTTCATCTCATAGCATTGGAAACCCTGTGCATGGAGTTGCAAATTCAGTAACAGTTGTTCATATGATATCAATAGATGCATTGAACTGAAGATTCTGCATTATATCTGTAAAATGTTAAATGTAGGTTGTCTACTTCGGAAAATGGAAACTCTCTTGGAAAAAGTGCAGACCTGTCATTGCACATGCTATCTGTCTGAATTCTTTGGTATAGATTCTGAAGAAAATAAGCAAAAAGGTAGAAGAAAACAGGATAAAATGCAGTGTGGGTTTACCTTTTGAAAAATGTTTTAAAGGTTCTTTCACAGGGATTTGTTTTGTAAATAGAGGAAGTCTAGAGAGGGGGGTCCGTGTTGAATAAAACAGTTACAGTGATGATGAGATCCAGTTTTTTAAGATGGCAATGATAGGATTAATACAAGGGTCAGGCTGGTAACTGTCTTGCTACATCATATATGTCTGCTTTATCCACAGTTCACTTTGCAATCAGTTTTATGGGTTTGCTATATGCGTTTATACTATAATTGCATTAATTAACTTACCTGATTTTACAGTGTTTTTATGTGGAGTTCTTAGTGTGTTAAATCGTAGATGCTGCTAAAATTTGACAGGACATTTGGGGAGAAGAAATGAAGTTTTGAGAAGTGAAGCATAAGTAGCTTGAACACTCAAAGTCAGGCACTTAGAAGCTGCTAACAGGAACTTGTGTTCAATTGACCAGGTTTGTCTGAAATCATTAAATATGCCTGAAGATAGTATTGTGAAACAACCAAGTTGGAGAAGACCAACCAAGCTGAAGATGATCTGGTCCATCTTCTGGTGTAAAAGGGAGCCCAGATGAGATTATCTGGGAACTTGTCCATTTGTGAGTTGCAGGAGATGACCAAGGGCCATCAGTGCAACTCAGTTTAACTTCCCTTTTGTTACTTGTGAGAAGTGAGGCTCGTTTCCGGTTAAATTAAAAGTTAATGAACTTATATAAGGCTTTCATAATACCTTATCACTGAACTCATGAACTTAATGAATGTTAATTAATCTGGCAGTTTAATTGAGTGGGAGGAGACTTATGACTGGGATGTAGGACCTACTGTTTGGTTTACAAAAGAACACCTGGAAAAAACAAACCCTCTTAGCTTTTGTAAATAGTTCTATTTTATAGACATTTTGAAATGGGAAGGAATAAACACCAAAAATATGCCTATTAAAATAGTATCCAGTGTTAGCATGAGAACATACAGGTTTTTTGGTAACCTTTGAATATACTTGCCTTTGGTGCTTAGAAAGATTTAACAGCCAAGAGCCATCTTGCTCCTACTTGTGTTTCTTTGGTAGTACTGCTCCTAATTAGTTTCAACATTAAATGTAATGGTTTAATAAACAGGATTATACATTGCTGAGAGGATAATAATTCACTGACTCCAACTTTTGGGGTTTTATTTTCCCCCTCTCCTTTTCAGGTGGTTGTCAGGGAAAGTGACAGCATCCACAGCAAGGCAGGTTGAATACATTACATGTAGGATGCATAAGGTTTGCAAATGAGCAGTGGAGGTACTGGAGTATGAAACTGTTCAGAGAAAGTAAAATTTATCAAGCACTGTTGTCACAAAAATGGGCTTTTTAGTGCTTTTCTAGTTCTTGTGAGGGTAGATAATTTATTGTAAAAAGCTTGAGATTGAAAAAATTGCCGGTTGTACCTAAGGAGATTTTGCTTGGTTTTCTGGCTTAGCCAGATATTCATAGTAAATGAGATACAGTAATCTGGTGTGTGAGCTTAGAGACAGTGACTTTCCATTTCCTGAAGGCAGCAAAACGAAAGTGATTTGGAAGGTCTGATTTGGCTGATGTGCTGACTTCTTTCTGAAAGAGCCCCAGGTGTGCTGAGGCAGCAGGACTGTGCCCTTGTGCCGTGGACTCAGGAAGTGCTCTGGGCTGTGGACTTTGGCCATACAGAAGGATGAACAGTGGAAAAGTTTGCAGCCACCGAGATGTGCGTGTATGGATTTTTCCTTAAAAATGAAGCAAGTATCTGTGAAAAGTGATGTCTTCCTCTGCAGAACAGGCTGTTCACCACTGGAATCAAAGAGAACCTAAGATTTCTGAAGGAGAGATGCAAAATCATAGATGCCTAAAGAGGCTGGAAGTCTTGCTTGTTTTAACATCACGTGTCATATGCTCTGTGTACTGTGTGGAGTTTTTAATGCTGGCTGCAGGAATTCTGTATTCCTTGCTGTGCTGAAGTGTCTTTTAAAAAGCAAAACAAATCAGTGCAACTTTTCTGAAATTAAGGTGAGGGCTGCAACATGCTCATTTAAGATTCCTGTGATTCAAATGCATTTCTTGAATTTAAAGTTTTATGTCTACACACACACACATACATATATTTTATATATATATATGTATGCACAACACACATCTTTTTCTGTAAGACAAAGTAGATAAGTATAAAAATTATACTTTTGTTATTAAGAGCTGGAAACTGTTGACAAAATCATTATGGAGTCAAACTCCTTGAAAGTAAACAGTCTGGAAGGTAAACAGTAAATGGTTTGGACTTAAATCAGGAAAATAACCATCTTGAAATTATTTGCATTTGACATTTGGAAATACTTTCAAGGCCGTTCTATTCTCTTTCAGATCAACAGATGGGGCAAAATGGGAATCTGCTCCATACTGGGAAAAATTTAATGTAGCCCTGATTTTACTATCTCTTTTTCTGATCTGAGAATAAGATTATCATTTCAGATGACAGAGATCTCTGTCTGTTTCCTATTAGAGCCTCTGCATCCCATGTTCCTCCTGTGTAGAATGTGTTTTATATTTAACTACCTCCCATGGTGTTAATGACTAGTATTCGTAAAGCTCTGTAAAGAGACAAGCTGTATTTCTGCCAAACATTAGTAAGAAATGGGAAAACATTCTTTTTCTCAAGATATTTATTATATTAAAACAAAGCTGTTCTATAACATATGTTGAGCATCAAAGAACAACAAAAGTGGTTTCTGTAAACCCTTCTTTTCTTCACATTAGGTGAAAGAAACCTCTTCAAACTCACATACTTATAAGCAGGCAACATAATTACCCCTGCTAGAACTTTGTACTGTGTCCTGTCAACAGTGTGTTCAGGTTGGGGTTTTGTTTGTTTTTAAATGTTAGTTATTTAATAGAAACACTAGTACTGGTATTCATTTAATGTATTTACTTTTGGATTGAAGATTATAGTCATTTTAAATAGGCTGTTTCACATGCAGATTATTCTAAAAATAAGTATAAATGTAACATAATTAGCACAGGCGAAGCATTTAGCTAATGTGTTGAAGTAAAGAAGTAAAAAGTATAGTATTAGGGAGACCTTTCTTGGAATAGAATGTGTCGTAAATGAGATTGTAAAGCTTGCATTAAGTAGGCAGAGATGAACATCAGTTGTATTAATAGACATTAACTTGTTAGTATACTACTTCAGATGTTAGTGGGAAATCTTTTACTCTGATTACTTTAGTACAGATTATCTCATGAATTGCAATGCCAGAGGGGTCAAAATTCACTCAGGTACTTCAGAGGGACAGCTGTGGGACATTTGCCACAGTGCATACAAGTGTGGGTTTGAACTGGAGAGGTCAAACAGATGAAAACACAGCAGCAATCTGTCTTTGGTCTGGGGGAGCCACCCTGCAAGTCCTTCTGCCAGATTTGAGAGGCTGTAACTTGTAGAATAATCGAAGCACTTCTCTGATTGTTGTTTACAGTTCATGTTTTTTAAATGATGTAATGTAATACTGGATAATCTAAATTTTTATTCCTGTCCTTGAGTAAAATTAAAGATTACAGCTATAGCCAGGGATTCTTGCAGATGTAGCTCCATTTTTGTGTTCTAAGGATTTCTGTCTATCCTGACAGCGAAAAAAAAAGATGGTTGAACTGCGTGTTTCACCATGACCTTTATAGTACTGCTGATGTTAAACTTTTTAGTGAGAGTTTGTTTGTTGTCACTTAGTATGCAATACATTAGTCTAAAATGTGTATATTGGGTTTTTCTGGAACTGGTGTCTTGTGTGTAGCAATTTAGAAAAGCCCCTTTGAATTACATGGGATTAAATGCTTCCCTTCTAAATAGTGTCCAGTGCTGGCTAAGAGAGCAGTGTCAGAAAACCTGAGTTGAATAATCCTGTAAACTAAATGAGATGTTTTGACTAAAAAACCATTTTGTACCTCAATTTATAAAATACTGTTTGTGTATGCTGAGTCGTATTTGGAAGGTCTTTCTCTCTTGAAAGCTCATAAAAGCAGTGTAAGTTTTAGTTAACAAAATGCAGTCTCGTCTTCTCATGTTGTCTTCTCTTTTCCCCTATTGCCACCTCCTGGTGGAACTGATGTGTGGAAGAAATAGGGAATGTATGATGCTCAAATTTAGGAGCTATAGGAAGGAGTGGGGATAAAGAGCTATTTATGTACAAGGTCACAAATCTGCTGCTTTCTTCAAGAGATAATGATAAGCTGTGACACTTCTTTAATGATGTTTGAGTTGAGTATTCAAAGATGTGTTGCCTTGAGAGCGCAAGCTCTGTGGAATTTGATGATATGGTGGACAAGACTTGCAGGGCCCTTGGTAAAATGGAGGAGGATGAGCTGGTATGTTGTGTTCATCTTAAAAGACAAAATGAGCAATTCCTTCAGTCAGTTAATGCCGTTTGAATGATGTAGTGCTTTTGGTCAAGGTCACCTTGGAGTGATACTCTTCTTACAATGAAAAGGAAGCAAAGCTTTTTTGCAAGGTTGGTTCTACTTAAATAAGAGGCAGAACAAAAAGCAAGGGAAGCTTAGGCATCAAACTGTGTACAAGGCATCTGTTCACTTCCTGAATATAGAGATTAAAAGGGCTTCAGTTTTGGTTTTCAGTTTTCCTGTCTTTTTTCACTGTTGTAACTCCATTGCTGTCTATTTAGTATAAATGAGCTGTCACAGTTTTTTATCATGTTGTCGAACTGGCTTCAAGCAAATTGAGACAAATGTGATAACAGCACCATTGTTCAGCAGTAGCTGTACTACAGCTCTTCATAATGCTGCAGTCTGTAAGCTTTTCCATTGCTGGCACAGCCAGGGAAATTTGACCACAGAGACAAGCTTGAGGCCAGTTGATCCCTTTGCCTCTTAGTATCTAGAAACAGATGGAAGTCTAGTTTGAATTTAAATAGCAAATACACAGTAGAAGCAGCAATTGTGGCTGTGGGTTTTCCCTGCACTAATGCCTGCCTTTCCTGCAAATTTCTGCTGATCAAATCAGTTTGCTGTTCAAGTAAGTTTTCCTGCAATACAAACGGTCTTCAGTACGCTCAGTTCTTGCTTTCCAGCATTTCTGTAGGTTCATTAGCAAATCATCAGGAACAGAAGGATTTGTTCAAGGGGATAAATATAAATTAAACTCTACTTTTCGTAGAAGTCACATCAGTAGTTTGTTTAAGGGCAGGGGGGATGTTACAAGGTACTGTGTAGCATTTTTTAGTATTGCATAGAAAGGCAAGGGATCTTGATCTTCATAACCAGATAAGAAGGAGCTCTCTCTCTCTTTTTTTTTGTTGTTGTTGATTGGGTTTGAGTTTTGGGGTCTGGCTCATTTTTAAATCAAACCCCAAAATTTGTTCCTGGTAACTAGTAACTCCAAGGAAAACACCTTTAGGGGTTTTCCTTTAAGAATCAGTTCTTAATAAAATATATGGAATTGCTTTAAGGTTTTTTCTTTCTGAATGTTTTGCTGTGCCTGTATGATGTATGTTCTAAGAAAACCTCAGTGTAATGTTTACTTTCCGTTTGTTTTTGAGGTGGATCTGCCTTGCATTTTAAGGTGACACTTTTTCTTTGGTCAGGTAATTGTCAGTTTTCTCTGCTCATATTGAGGCAGATCACGTTACTCAGTAAAATTACTGTAATTGTTGTTCAGAAGGAGGTTTTCTACTGTGACCAAGTAAAGAATAGCTACTTTTGCTGTCTCTTGAAGGACAAATGCAAGTGTACTTTAAGATGCCATTTTAAAGTTAGGTAAAATAAAAGTTTTTACCTTCAAAAATTGAGGAAGTTTGACACTTGTGCTCAGGAACCAGCAGTAGTTAGTTGATTTGTTGCAACTGTACTCTTGTTTTACTGCTCATTGCTGGCTTGCCAAAACTCTTGATACAATATTCCTTCAGAGTTCAGGTGGTCAGTACCAGCCAAGTGCTAGGTTGGTGTTAAGCCTTAATAAAAATGAATATGAGGGTTCATAAATCTCATAAAATCATAGAATCGATTGGGTTGGAAAAGACCTTCGAGATCATAGAGTCCAACCCTTGGTCCAACTCCAGTCCATTTACCAGATCATGGCACTCAGCGCCACGTCCAATCTGTGTTTAAAAATCTCTAGGGATGGTGAATCCACCACCTCTCTGGGCAGCCCATTCCAATGCCTGATTACTCTCTCTGTAAAGAATTTTTTTCTGATATCCAACTTAAATTTCCCCTGGCAGAGCTTGAGCCCGTGCCCCCTTGTCCTATTGCTGAGTGCCTGGGAGAAGAGACCAGCCCCCACCTGGCTATAACTTCCCTTCAGGGAGTTCTAGACAGTGATGAGGTCACCTCTGAGCCTGCTCTTCTCCAGGCTAAACACCCCCAGCTCCCTCAGCCTCTCCCCATAGGGTTTGTGCTGGAGTCCCTTCTCCAGCCTTGTTGCTCTTCTCTGGACTTGCTCCAGCACCTCAATATCCTTTCTGAACTGAGGGGCCCAGAACTGAACACAGTACTCAAGGTGTGGCCTCACCAACGCAGAGTACAGGGAAGGATCACTTCCCTGGTCCTGCTGGCCACGCTATTTTTGATACAGGACAGGATCCCATTGGCCTTCTTGGCCACCTGGGCACACTGTTGGCTCATGTTGAGCTTCCTGTCAGTTAGTACCCCAATCTCATACATGTTCAAAATATTTCTACCAAGAGTGAAACATGCTTCTTTTCTAACCAGCGTATTTTTAATGTAAAATGGATTTCAATATTTTTCTGCAAGATTAAGACACTTCTCAATTATTCAGTCTTGTCATACTTAGACAGAAACACCCTGCAGTATTATTTTGGAAGGTTTTCAGACTCTTGACGAAATTCTCTTTGTGAAAACGTTACATGTCTGTCTTTTTAACAGCTATCATGGAGGAGCTGGTAGAGGATGACATCTGTATTTTGAACCATGAAAAAGCAGACAACGCTCACAAGAGAGACAGTGACATTCCTGTTTCATCATATAGCGGAGATGAGTCTGTTGCCTCACACTTTGCACTTGTCACTGCTTATGAAGATATCAAGAAACGACTAAAGCAGACAGAGAAGGAGAACTCCCTCTTAAAAAAAAGAGTGAGAATTCTGGAAGAGAAGGTAAGAAAAAAAGTCAATTTACCAGTTTCTGGTAGCAGCTTCTTTTTTTGCTCCTGGATGGATGGCAGAGCAGATGGTTAAGGATTTAAAATATATACTTAGAATAATGTCCATGTTACAAAGTTTTGCTAAATTGTTTTATTTGTTGAAGTGAAACACAGTTTCTTCCTTTGGTCGTCTAGTTGCATCATACTGGGATTTTTTATTCTTACTGGGCATGTATATTTTGCAATGCAAAAACAGTAGCTTTGATTCAGAAAGATGTGCAGTTGCCTTGGGTCATTACTGTAGTTTATCTGTCTCTTTATGGTGTTTATTAATTTGGGCACATGTGACAGTATTGTTGAACAGTGAGGTTCAAAGCTTGTAAATTTTCAGAGTCTGGGAATTTTCCATCAAAAGACTCTTGGGCTCAGCATTCCAAAACACTAAGGAAGAATTTGTTTCTAAGACTATCTAGCTAGGTCTAGCTAATAGCAGTCTCAAAGGCGAAGTACAAAGCTGCAATGCTTAACATAGGTGTTGGCTGTCTATTTTTTGATGCAGTAATTCTAAAATGTAAAGGAATCTTGGTATTTGTTTTACATGCAGTTTCTCATGGTCGTAATCCAGTGAAGTTCATTAAAGCTAAAAATTGACCCAGGCACAGATTTTTCCTCTCCAAGTAATAAATACTGTTGTTAAATATATATTCATTGTTCAGTGCTGAGTGTCTTTGTGCTGCAGAAGTTCTTGACTTTGATCTTATATAAGATGGAAAGATAGATCCTAGTGTTAGAACTGAGACATTTTCTAGGCATTAATCCTAAGTGTGTGCTACTGATTCTTAAAAGCTTTCCAAGTGTGTATTATTTTGTGGCATTAGAATTAAGAGCTTGAGTTGCACTTGGTGCAACTTTGAAACACTTATTCAGGAATTCTTAGTGACTAGTTTGACAAGACTGACTTTTTGTCAGAAGGCAAAACTATCTCAGCACTTTATTTATGTAAGGTTTGGAGAGTGATGGGAATAGGAATAGAATTCTAGACTGAATATTCTGTCAATCATGTGGAGTGTAACATCTTTTATGTAGTTACTCAAAATCCCAATAAACAAGGCTTGACCTTGACAATTCCTTTTGTCTTGTGTCTTTTGCTTTGGCCTGGTTCAGCTTATTTCTCTTGGACGTGATACTTTGCTTTCCACATGAATACCATGGAAGTGTTTCTGAGAGAGGGAGATTGAGAAGGCCAGTGCTGTTTAAGTAACAGAACTGACTTTCAGTCTTTGTCAATAACTAATATATCTGTATGTTTAAAAAATATATGGGGTGTTACCCCTTTTGAGTTTTCAATTTCAGAATGTATGGAAACTTACGGAAAGCTTAAGGCTTGTGTTCTGTTTGAATGGCTTTATTAAGGGTAGGAGAATGTAAAGGAGTAAACTTAAAAGGACTAGTACATATACTTTGAGATTTAATACAAAAGCAAAGGGCAAAAGCTTCCTATCTTTATGGCTTGCTTTCCTGTACTTTCTTTCAAGCAAGCACCTAAACCAGGAGATACTTAAGGTAGTTACCTAAGTGTCAGCACTTTGTTTTTTTGTGTAGCTCTTTGATTTTTAAGAAAGTGAAAATCTGTTGCAAGTATCTACAAGAGGTACATTGAGCAGGTTTAAAGGAAGTGTTCAAGATAAACAGAATAAGAAGGAAAAGGCAATACTCAATCAAACCAAGAACTTTCTATACAAACAGATGTAATTTGATACAAGACTTCGCTTCTTTCTGCCTTATTAAAAATGCTGAATGTATTTTAACTCTGCTCCCCTTTTCTGGCAATCTAGTTGATAATGCTTATTCTGCTTTGCTTGTCTCTAGCCAGAGCAGGCAATGAGAGAGTGGTGACCTGAAAGTTAATAGTTATTTGTAAAATAGTTTCTGCTTTGGCTTTTCTTACATAAATACACTGGAAAAAAAAATCTTCATATACATTATGAGTTATTTAAAAAAATATGTTTGGTTTCCTCTGAACTTTCTATATTTTGTGTATTTATATCCTTAAAACTTCTTTTTCAAAAAGCAATATGTACATTTTCAGAGCCTGGAAAAAGTACGATTAAGACATTGTCAGTGTGAGTAATCACCACTCGTGAACGGGTTTTAAATACTCACAGGAGTAAACTCACAGTAGTCTAATGGCAAGTGTCCCTGCCCATGGCAGAGGGGTTGGACTAGATGAGCTTTTGAATGTCCCTTCCAACTCAAACTATTCTATGATTCTATTAACCAGTGACCATTAAGTATGGTTAGAAATTGCAGAATTTGTAGACCACCTTTTGTAAAAAACTTTGTTCCATAACTTTGGTCCGTATCAGTGTATTTGATTAATTTATTATCTAATCTAAAAGCAGTTCTCAACATAACATACAAAACTAGTTATTTCTCCTGTCTGTTAACCTTTTAGTTGCTGGGCTCCCGACTGGAAGAGGAATGCAGTTCGGTTGGGCGGGAACAGGTGAATAAGGCGTACCAAGCCTACCGAGAGGCCTGCATCGACCGAGATAACTTGAAAAGCAAACTGGAAAAAATGGTGTGCCTTTATAAGTAATGGCTTAAATGCTTGGTTTATAAGTACTGCATAGTCAGTAAATTTTTACTGTAGAATGAATTTTATTTACTAAAGGTCTGTGGTATTAGTTTTATCACTCCTCTAGATTTTTAAACTACATTACAATACTTTATGTAGGAATAAACATTTCAAGTATCTCAGTTTTATTACTGGGCTAGAATAATGCCAGAAAAAGATCAAAAGAAAAATACCTTTTTGTTTTGTCTTTGCTTAAAAAAAAAAAGTTGTCATTCATGATAGAAAAAAGCTTCACAAATTGTTTTTGGTTGCATTTTTCTCCCTCGTGAAAATAGGTGAAAGAAAATGAGGAATCCTTGAAAACCTTGAATGAACAGTTGCAGTCTAAAGAAGTAGAGCTGTTACAACTGAAAAGTGAAGTGGAAACTCAACAAGGTACGTATTTGGTTACTTGGAATGTATGCTGATGAGCCCTAGTGGTTATATCATGATCTTGGGGAATGAGGAGGTTTAACCCCATGTAGTGGCTGGGTAAGAGGGGCGTGTGTGGCAGTGAGGCACTCTGAGCTGGGCTACATTCTTGTGAATGGTGAGGTGCACATTAGATGGCATAGGAATGGAGCTCCAGGGTAAAGATCTGAGGGTGTTGTGTGCTTCCACTGTAGATGATTTCATAATTTGAGAAGTGGGCACAACTTGGCAGTTTGTAGGCTGTGCCATGTACATCTCTGGACCCCACCACCTGTTCCTCAGAGAGAAAGTTCAAGTACCTGTTCAAGTACAAAGATTACTCAGTCAATACCACTTCTCCTGGTACCTGTAGACAGTCTGGTATATTGCTTTGTCTCACTGGTGGGATATGACAGGTACTAGATAATGTTGTATAGCAATAGTTGCAGTTGACAACAGTCACTTAAAAGGCTGGGAGATGAGAAAAGATAGCAAGATATTGGTTGTAGAGAGCCTGGTGAAAAGAGGAAAGAGAAACAAACAGTGTATCCTGGCAATTCCAAAAGCCCAAATCTGGCCTCTGTTACTGCAGTTGTAAAGAGTGCCATGCACATGATAGATACATAAGACAGAATGCTATGGAAGGGAAAAAAAATCTTTTTTAATTTAGTTACATGAAAAGAAAGCAAGAAAATGCCATCTGTGTAAAGTTAGAGATATGGACTGACTTCAGAGTCTCTACAAGTGCAGTCATTTGAAAGGTGCTTGTAAGTGTGGCTGTGCTTGAATTGGATTACTCTCCAAGAGGACCTCAAGTGTGTAATGCTTCAATTGCACAATTTTTTAAACCTAGGAGAACAAACTGCATGTAGTGCTAGTGTCCCTCTTGAGGACCTCATGGTTTAAGGAGATAAGAAGTGCAGAGTTTATATAGATAGCTCTGAAAATATAATGATTTCAAGGCTTGTTTAGAAATCAATTTTACAAATAAGTGAACTCTAAGTACCTTGCTTAAGAAATAAATCAATGTAGCTTAAGCTTGTTTAAACTTAAATCTGGAAATCAGAGTACCAAGGAGTTGAAGACTTGGAGGTCTTTTCCTGTCATGTTCTTTTATCCTGCTACTGATTTGATGCTAGGATCATCTCAGGTTGCTTCTTACTGTGTAAATTGCTTCAGTCTAAAACATTTATGTAACTTCTACACTTTCCCCTTTTGTTTTGATTGCATCTTTTGCTGTTCTGTTTGGAACTTCTTGATATTAATCTTGGGGAAAACTTAATGGTAAATTATGTAATAATATAAATCTGAGGGGGGAAATGTTCATTATTTTAAAACACATAAGTATGAAAGTTGGTGTATATATTATGTATGTGTGCCATGAACAGGTTTTTTCTATTTCCAGTGCCTTTTTATGGTGGTACTTCCTTTTTCTGTGTGTTAAATCTCCAGTTCATTCCTAGAAAGTGGGGCTCCATGCTTTAATCTCAGAAAATAGACCACTTCGCTGCTAACAGCTCTATCAGTGTTGCTATTTGCCTGGTGTCATAAACTGCAGTTTCTTCAGAATACAGTGTTTTTGTAGGGCATGGGCTGGTAGAGAAGAGTCTTACATATTCCTTGAACTGAGTCTGGAATCTGATTGTCTTGCTTGTCTTTACAGTGATGAAAAGTCTGAATTGTACTCAGGCCAGCTGGGAATTAGAGAAGCTGAACTGTGACCTGAAAGTGCATAGTCTGGAACAGGATCTAGAAAAACTCAAGGAAGAGTGCAACAGTCTCAGGAAGGAGTTGCAAAAATCCAAGCAGAAGGTACCTTAATTTTTAAGGATTTTTTTATTAGTAGTTTATTTTAAATCCCATATGCAATCAAAATAAAGGGCTAACAAAAATATAAAGTATATAATTGAGTGAAAGATGAACGCCTTGGTAAAATTTACCTTAAATGTTTTCTTAGACTGCCATGTATCTTGGAAATAGGAACAGGCTCCCCAGTGACATGGTCATTGCACCAAGCCTAAATTTAAGAAGTGTCTGAGTGACACCCTTAATCATAAGGTTTAGGTTTAGGTAGTCCTGCAATGAGCAGGGAGTTGAACTTAATGCTCCGTAGGGATCCCTTCCAAACTGAGATATTCTATGAATCTACAGAGGTGACATTTCCCAGCCATTGCCTATATATCAATGGAAAATAAAGCTTTATGATTTTTCATAAGTAGTCATAGAAGTGTTCTGTGTAAGCTGGGCTACATGGGAAATTTGGGGAAAAAGATGTTGTTTTTTTTAAAAACGTTAGAATGCTTATGGTAAAAGATGTCATGAACTTTGTTTAAGAAAGTCCAGCTTTTTTCTTTAGGGTAGTTGCATGAAGCTTATCAGGAAAGTACCTGTTTTGCTGCCCTTCACTGCCATTTCTGGGGAAAGTATCTGTTTTCAGGGATTCATTTTGTAACCTAGATGTTGTTAAGGTCTCAAAAAGAAAATTAAGGTAACTTAATGCTTTTTGTTAAGCTATTGTGTAGTTCATTCTTAATCCTTTCCATCTTACCCTTGATGAAAGGTACAGTGGCACTCTCTAGGACTCTGCAGTCACGTTGAAGTTACCAGGGAATGCAAAAGATTTAAATGGGATTGTTTGAAGAGGCAGACTATGTCAGATTCCTTGTGGCCATTAATGATGATTATTATGTAATTTTGAGTCACACAGTATTTGAACGAGCCTGCATTTTTTCCACTAGGTGGGGATAGAGCACATGACGTGTTTTGTTAACTTCCATTACTGTGGGTTGTTTTCACCTGTGTCTGGAATTCAAGTGCTTTCAATACCTTGTAATTGAAGATTACAGATTGTATTGTGAGAGTGAATGTTAGAGAGAACAGACTGAAATAGCAGTTGTAAGGGATGCTACATGTGATGGTGTTTAAATAACACATATCAGCAGCTTTTGGGAAAAATATAAGCAACAGCACCTTTTTGTTTATATTTGTTTTTTCTTTTTTTCATATTTGATCCTGGTAACTACTTAATATAGGAAACACAAAGGTACAAGTTTTCAAACGTGGGGTAATACACCACAACTCTTTTTTTAACTGAAGTGGAGTCATTGATAGGTGGTGGTAGAAAAGTCTTCATGAGGGGAAAAATCTGTCAAGTGAAATACAGGCAAATGTGGTCAGTGGACAAGGACAAGTCAGCATGGTTTCAAAAATACCCAGCTGGTATTTTTGTTATTACTTGATTTCATTATATTGGTTAGCATTTTTGGGTGTTTTCTACCTTAGGCAAGTGTACTTTCTGTTTTTTTTGTACTTTTGGATATTCTTACTAAGGTTGTGCATTGTAGTTGATGCAGTGTGTACATTTGTGTGACAAGCTGCTTGAAATGCATACAGGCTGTCATGAAGCCACAGTAACAGGTATCAAATTCATGACAGCTTTGACTGGGGGGAATGGTAGTAGGAGAGAAACAGGACAAGAAGGGCTATGAATGGGAGCTCATCACAGCCGAGGGTCTAATAGAAACACAGCTAATAAAGTGAGGCTAATGTTTGATTTGTTAAACAGTCCTGTTAAATTCAGTGAGGGTGCCTGCACCCACAATCTCAAAGTAGGCTTTCATGCTCAAGGGATAAATTTTGTTCTGTGATAAAAGTAAGCTGTGGAAGTAAATCTATACTGAAACAGTTTGCTTAAATTTAAAGGTCCTGATATAGTGCAATAGGGAGAGAACAAGAAAAGACTGGGGTTTTTTTTTATTTTTTTTAATAGTCATTGGAAGTCTTTCTGAATGTTTGTTTTTTAAACCAGTCACAAATTCAGAAAGCTCAGCTGTTAAAAAAAACCAGGATGGAGGTGGCTGAGCAATGCCTTCCTATAAGTAGGTAGCTTAAGCATTTTAAGTGGAAATTCTTAGTAGAAGTTTTATTTTCATTTCGAAACCCTCTGCAGCCAAGACAAATGAAGACTACGTGTGAATTTCAGTATTAGTGAACTTGCAGTTTCACTGCCATTGTTTCAGAAGATCTGAAATCATGGTCATTCAGTCTCTGTCTTCCCTTCACTCTGTTACACAGGACAAGGCCCAAGATGGAAATCCATTAAGTGGAGACCACCTTCAAAAGCAAGATATCCAGAGGTATGAAAAATCAAATGATGTCCATGTTTTATTTTCAGTTTACTGAGGGAAAGTTATTGGAACAAATAAATATTTTTGCAACCTCTTTAAGCATGTTATTTCAAATTACATTATTTCAAGTCTAGGTGTACTCATTGAACAAGATCATTGTGCATTTTTTTTCTTTGTCATGTTTGTAGTTCAGGATGATGATGATGACGATTTACATCTCCAGACTGTCATACAGAAAATGCAGATGTAATGATCTTGGATTTAAAAATCAGGTTTTTTAATAATTAGTTGACTTGAGGAGGTGGTAGATAAATTTCCAAGTCTCATCCCAGCTATGGAATATCTTCCTTTGCTGCATGGAGAGGTTTCTGTGTTTGCATAGGTGCAGGCCTGCATAGTGCTGGAACATACATTCTTCTACTAGAAGATATTTTAAAGCATTTTTTTTCAAAAAATCGAGGAGCCATCGTTTGATTTATTCAAGAAGAAATAGCAATTGTCCAGAAAAATGCTAAAATATTAGAAAGCTTTTGTTCTCATTTTGTACCCATTCAAGTAACAACTGTACTTATGTGATAAACTCCTGTATTCTCCTGCCTTAAGTATGTGTGCCGTATTAGAAGGTGTGTTTATCTTTTAATTCTCTATGCAAAAGAACCGTTCATGAACGCATGAAAGTTTTCCAAACGTTCTATCTTGTGGAAATGAAAAACTAATTGCATCATTTATACCCAGTTCCGCCTGTTCGTGCACTTACAGGATTTCCCACCAGAGGGAAGAGTGGTCCTTCATAATGACAGATGGTTTAGCGTGATGCCTTGTGGCTTCTTTGGGTATTGAAGAGATGGGAAGGGAAGTCAGTCACTGAAAGAACTGTACAAGAGATTTCTCATCTGATGTTCTCTGGTGTGATGATGATAATGAATGCACTGTACGCAAATCACACATTGTCCTTGCACCTTGACTGAATGCTTATTCCTGTGGTTTCTGATGGAGCTTCACAGTCAATCTTGCATGCTGATAAAAGGTGTTCTCTCAGGATACAGTCATCTCTCTGATCATTTGATCATTGCTCTGTTCAAACTGAGCTTTATTCCTCAATGTGGTGTTCAGGTGGCCACCATCCAAATTAGCGTCTGTACAGCAGAGGGTTTGTTTTAATACTACATAAGTAATGAATGTGTAATCAATATGTAAGCCCATCCAAAAATCTGTGGGAAAAAATACTTGAAAAATCTCCTGCAAGAAACATTTGTTGTAGCTAGGCATTTGCAGTCAGTTAACTTTTTGGAAAGCAGTTATTTCACATTTGTGCAAAGTCTGCAAGTCTGACTTTAAATTCTCAGTTTGCAAATCGACCTTGCTGTAGATTTAGACAGGCTGTCATATTGAAGGTTTGTATTACATGTTAGAAGGCAGTGTAGGATAAACCTCCAAGCATGGGGGATCCTTGGTTTTCAATTGCAAATGCGTTGGAAATGAGGCTTTGCAATAGAATTCGAAGTCAAAATCCACAAAAACAACTAAAATGTGTCGCATGTGATTTCAGTGGAATTCTGGTACCTGCAGTCATTTGCAAGATGCTTGTAAAAGTGCTAAATGTATTTTACAAAATTCATCTAAACACTTCCCTTCTGGTTGGTGGCAGACACTGAGCTGTCCTTACGTTACCACTTCTGTGTTGAATATTGGACAGTTCTGTTTTGATACAACTAAAGTTTGTTTGGTCTTATTTTTGAGAGCAAATCACATGAATTAATGAAGGGTGATTGCCGCATCAACCTTATTTTACAGTTGTCATCTCTAATGATGACATCTTTAATGAACAAAAAGGGTTCTGCAGTTAGAAAGGCCCCAGGTTTAGCTGAACTTCTTGAAATACCAGTTCTGAAATTTTAACTTTCTATCTGTCAGAATTGCTGACACCCAATACATTACCTATTAAACTGTCAACTTCCTCTGTTCTTTAACAGAGCTTTTTGAATCTGAATGTTTGTATTCTGGGGAAATATTTCTGTGCATAGCAGAAAGTTCAATTTCTTTGTTCTAAGGGAACACTGTTAGCATTAACTTGCAGGGCAGCACAAAAGCTGCTTCTCAGAGTGATTTCGAACACGTTCATGCCTGATACATTTCATGCAGGAGTGATCCTATATTGCTGCTTAGAGGGATAGAACTCTCTATGTATGCATGCTTGAAAATAGTTACAGAGCTTATAAATTCTTAGTCATCTCAATAGTTTGAGCCGTTTTCAAATATCTTCAGTGGATGCAGTGAGGAAGAAAGAAATCTGGAAACTTCTCAACGATACTTGTATTCAATGAATGTGTTTTGGTAGAATGTTAAGCATTAAAAAAGCATTAAATCATTGGTTTCATGTTTAAGTTGGAGTAACTACATCCTTATGTCTTTGAACATCAAGTTAATTATTAATCAACCTACATGTGGTATTCAGTGAGCCTTGGCTGAAAATTTTACCAAGAAACATATGGTAATGCTGACTCCTCTTTTTTTTGTTCTTGATTTTCTTACCAACTATTAAATTGTAATGTCAATGATGTGACAGTGCTGCTGTTGCTAAATAAGTTTCTCATATTATGCTGTCTTAGAGAATGAATTGGGTCACTATTTTGTACGCTGTCTGATAAGGCAGTGTATTACATAATACATAATAATACATCATTCATAGATGACTTGAATATGAAACAGTAAGTTTTATGTTTTAGTTTGGTCTGTGTGGGCATGCTTAGTACCTGGCATTCTCAGGTATTGAGTCTGAATTCAGTGTAGCAATGTGGATGGTGTAAGACCCAAATATTTATTGAATATTTAAAATTATGGTCAATTAGCATTACTAGGATCATAATATATGATGGGGTGTGTGGTCATTTATTGAAAGGTGTACAAATTAAAACTCTGCCTTCTTTGCAACTTAGTGTCACTTTATTTATTTAAACTATTCCTTTGAGATTACTACTTTTATAGGAAGGTGGTTAGTTTCAAATAACAAAATGAAAAAGTATGCTTCATGTTTTCTTTCCTTTTTGGGTATTGAAATTATTATTACCTAGTATGTCAATATATAATGCATTACATATTGTAATATGCAGAAATCAAATAAAATATGCAAGATCCATCCATTTAAGGCAATTATCAGTACTGTTCAATGCATTTCGAATTATGGTACTCTAGCAAAATTTGCAGTGTATGTCAGGCAAAACCGATTTATTAACAGACAATGTTTACTAAACATGTTAATAGGCTACTGTAGAGGTGACAATATTTAACCTGTAATAAATTTTTGTTTTGACAGTGTTCAACAAGCATATTGGGACCTGAAGAGAGAAACGTCTAATTTACGCCTCGTGACTGATGTGCAAACGGAGGTTCTACGAAAACTGAAGAGAAACTCAACAGCAACCAAGAAAGGCAAGTCAGTGTTTGCAGCAACAGACCTTACAGACACAAACACTTGATTCAAGATGTCCTATTTTAAAAATAAACTGGCTATCATATCTTATCAGAATCTCATCAATTGAAGTTGATAAGCTAGGCTGTATTATGGTTCCAGCTTACCCATTTTCTGCTTTTGCTTCTGTCTCATACTGGTCAACTTCACACATAAAGGTGTTGCTGATGTGTTTTTTCTCCAGTACTGTATTCTGTTCCCCTTGTGGCTTTTTTCTCAGTCAAGTGTTGCTTATGTGCACAAGGCTGAGGTGTTAAGTTTACTGTATTTGACCTTTTACCACAACTACTTCATATAAGGGGGGGAAAAAATCTCTTTTCAAATGCAGTCTTATTTTCCCAGTACAGAATATATGAAGTATTAAATGGGTAATATTTTAAAATCAGACTTTAATAGGCTCAGATTCCCTTATGGCTCCATATTTGTTTATGTTGGTGTTCAGAAACGTTGTCTTTTCTAGCAAAATGCTGCACAATATGACATTCTCCAAATATCAAAATACTGGGGAAGTAAAACTGCCTTATATAAATAAGGGTTAAATAATTTCCATATAGAGTATGTATGTCTGTGAACAGTTCATCAGACAGTTCTGTTTCATACATATGTTTCTGTCAAGCCGAATGCTAGACTATCAGTCATACACTGTGGTTAACAGTAAATTTCCTGTGTTTTCTGCTTCCTTCAACTGTGGTATTTACTGTGCTCAGAATACAGGTGAAAAACAGTGAACTTGGTTACAATGTATTGGTGGCAGTCTCTGATGTCCTTGGCCATTACAGGATCAAGACACTTTGTTTTTAAACAGCTGAGGTAATGACAGGATTCACCTCCTGGTCAGTGCCTGCCTTTGTGGTCAGCAGTGACTAATGATCCCTCTCTCCCTGGTACTTGGCTGAGTTGGCCATATTGTTACCAGGTGAGTTTCTGTTCCTACAATGCTAAAACACCTTTGTCAAGTAACTTCAGCAGAGAAGCTGAGAACTCAATGTCTTTAGTCCTAAACCTGTCAAGGTTTGATGTGATCATATAGTGTCTCTCTGTCCTTATTTTTAAATTGGAGTTACCTGTCTTGCTGCTACACAAGTACTGATTTTTCTTTTCTCCTTGGTGAACAGTCTCATTTTCTGCAGTTGTTCATCCACAACCATAAAAGTGTTACTGATAGATCAGGAAATAGTGAACTTCTGCCTTTTCTCCTGTAGGCTTTTTTCAGTAATCTTTCAGAAGTATGTGAGAGTGCACAGGTCTGTTGACTTTCCTCGTCAGCCAACTTAGGAATGTGATGCAGATATATCTGTGCTTGTATTTTTTTATATCTGTGCTTGTATTTTATATTTTTAAAAAATCCTGGCTTGTACAAAATATGGGTAGAGTTGACTTAAACCTTTCACTTCCTATACCTATAGTACTGGCTGTTTCAGGATGTAGAAACGAGCTGCCACTGTCAGAGGTGCACTAAGTCTGCAGAGCATGTGTTTGTTACTCTGTTGTAGACATAAACAGTATTGATTAACATGTGGATTCTGCTTATATGTCATTTATGTATGGAGGCATTTTCAAATGTGTGTGGGAGTTTGTTGTTGTTGGTTGGTTTTTGTTTGAGGAAGTCTTTTTTTTTACCTTTTCAATCTGTTTTCAGTGGATTCCATTTTTCTTGAACTTCTAAAGGGTTTTACACTTGTCAGCACAAAGAGACCAAATCCAGTGCTTTATCGTGTCTTTCAGACATGATGCCAGTGCTATTGGAAAGTGGTTTTGGCTGACGTTTGTGAATTGGGTACTGCTTTTTAATTTATAGTGATGAAGTTGTATTCTTTGACCAAGATACAGACTGGTTCATCTTTCTGTCCCTTAGGAACTAAAGTTAAAAATCACAGTTTATACTCAAGATTCACATCTGTTCTAGAAGCCAGTGTGTTAGATGTAAGTTACTTTAACTGCAGGAAGCATTTATCTGCTCCCATTACATGTTTATGTACGTGATTGCTACAAAATAATCTGGTTTTATTTGGCCATCTGTTCAGATGTGCATTGAAGGTGCAGTTCTTCCACTTTAGGCAGATGCTGTTCTGCTTAAAAATCCTTTCCTAGCACAGTTGAAAACTTCCTTGGAATTTCAGATGGCTGAACATTGCAGTCTGTCACTTTACTTTTGTAAGCCTGACAATAGTGGAGCACAAACAACCTGTGAGAACCATGTGTGTCCCTCTTACTGCTTCGTGGGCAGTGAGAATTTGGTTTGTGGGCAGCCAGAGAACACAACTTAGTAAAAGAATCAGTAGAGTAGGAAGCAGCATTCACTGTTGTACATGCATGAAAATCCTTTCTGTTTCAGTATCCATTCCAGTCTGGTCAGAAAGATTAGTCAGTTTATCTGTGTTCAAGTGGGAGTCGGGAGGTTTCCTTGGAGTTAGGTGTATTTTAGAAATTGCCATTTCAGGATTTTGGGTTCATCTTGCAAAATCAGACTGGTGAGGTTAGTATGGTGTTTGTAACTTTTAAATAGTTACTGAATGTGGTCTGAAAACTTGTGGCTTGAAAACACTGTTTAACATCCCTGCTAGACTGTGGTACATTTGAACTACATGAAAAATGCATTAAATAATGTAATTTTAAAATCTTTTTTTTTATCTTCTTCCTTCAGCTGCCTCTACTGCACCAGTACAATGTGTTGAATCGAACATTTCAAAGCTGAATTTGACATCTGGGGTAGTCTATAAGAACCTCTCACAAAATGATAAAGTCTTCTGCAATGCTGTCTCTCCCCCTCTGCTGAGGAATGTCCACATCCCATCAGAAAGGGTAACTCTACAAGCATGGACAGATGAGAGACCCATTCCAGTCGATGGCAAAATGTTTCAGGAACATAATTCTTACGGAAAGAGCTCTCTGGACGATAATTCCTGGGTATTCCCAAGTCCTCCAAAGCCTAATGAGAATATGTTTTGGGAAATTAAAAATAATCCAACTTTGTTAAACTGTCCAGCAGATTACCTGGATCAATGTAATCAAAACTGTCTGCACAAGAGCTAAACAATTTTTGGAATGATTCTAAATAGGCACCTTAACACTTGATCTTTGAAAGATGGAAAAAAAGTTGCCTGAAATGTTCTTTCTTTATTTTTACTTCTAGTTCTGAAACAGAAAGCCTAGTCTTCCTCTGCTGTACTTCGGGAGCAAGTTTCTTGATGTTAAAGCTGTGCTGGTATAATGTAAAAATAAAGAAATCGAGCATGGGGCCTGGATAGTCTTGTATTGCAGATGACATACATTTGCAAAAGGTTACATTGAAAAGTGAGTTCATGGAATAAAACAAAATAATCTAGTTCTGTATTTGTTTGCTATTTGTATGTTATCAAGAGAATACTTGATATCAGGTGTTAAAACTTGTACCAGCTCTGAGCTGATTTTTTGATGATGTCCTTTTTCAGAATAAGGCATAAAATGAAGGATTGGATTCTCTCTCCCTTCGTTATTTCAATTAACTTTGATTCCTCTGTTTAAGAAATGCATTTTAATATATTTTTTAACCAAGAAAGGTGATAGTTACTTTTTTTCAAATCCTCAACTTACAATAGATAGCAAGAAGAGAAAATGACCCCTGGGCTATCCTGTTTGGGTTTGCACCACTTAGGGTTTGATTATGAATTCTAAAGGAGCACAAGTAATGCTGCTGAACAGTGTGAATCGTGGAGGTCCAGCTTGTTTCCCTCAGACAAAGCCCATCTCCTCTTTCAGTTTGTCTATCGAAGTCGAAGGAGTGCCTTCCAGATACCTTCTACAGTAGCAAACAGCATACATAAATAATGTTTCCCATTCAGCAGACACAGTTTTTCTTTCTATTATCTTGCTCACATATATTGGCTTGTCTGTGATTAATGGAAATGGTGTCAGATGCTGGAATTTATTCTGACCAATGAACACAACTGACTCAGGGGAGTACAATCTCTTGGAAAGTAATAGAACAAAACCCAATATGCATAAAACAAATCCAAGTCACTAGGCTTTAGCTGATAGAACCAACTACCTGTATAATAACAAAGAAAACATTTCTCATGTGGCTGCATAAGCTATATGGTATCTAGTTCTAAGGTAGCTTACTTTTGGGGTTCCCCACCTCAACATTACAGAGGGGTTTTTTATTCAGTAATGTATTATCCAACAGACATCAAACATGATTTGTGCAATGAAAGAATTCTACTGTGTAAGATTTTAAATAAATTTATTTTTGTTCGAAATTGGTTTCACTTAGAAATCTCTGTATTTGGCACAATTTTTTTTTTTACTTCAGCTTTAATTCCTCAATTGTGTGTAAATGTTACTCCAAATACAAACAATTATATTTGAGGTTCATGCTTTTTCATCCAGGGAAAGAAAACCAGTCATCTGCTGTACCTGCTTCAGCATATTCTGGAAAAGGTCTTCTCTTGGATGTTAAACCTGAAGGATTTAGTTACTTTAAGCTATGATGTTTTCAAAGTGTTTTGACTACTTGTGTCAAAAGGTTCATGATCAGCCTGCCCTGTGTGACACGGGAACTTAAAATTAAGCTTCTCTAGGCAGACCCTGAGCATTTCCAGGCTTTGCCTTTGATTCTTGGTTTATATTCTGTGATGCTTCCCATGCTGGAGCAGAGGGACTTCAGGAGAGTGCTCATACTGGAGAAAGTGGGACTGATGCTGGAGCGCTCGCTGTAGGCAGCATTTCCAATCCAATCATTCGCCATGGTCAAGCTGTAACATTGGAAAAGGAGTCCCCAGGTTTGGAGTCACTTGGGACCTTGCTGACTTGTGAAGCATATATTGGTCCGAAGCTTAGCAGTCAGATTTTGACTGAAGATGGAAAAGTCATTTCAATCTATGCTGCTACTGGCTTACAGTGCTTTTTCCATTTTCAGAAGTGAAATCTTTTCATTGCAGTGATGGCAGATTACATACAGAAGTAGCTGTAAGTAACAGAGTTCTGGTATTTGTGTGCATATGTGCCTGTGTTATATAACACTACATAGAGTAAGGATCAAGATCCTCAAGTAATTGTTAACTGCCACCAAGAAGATTTTAACTTGAATGTAAACTTTGAATATTTGAAAACCTCACCTAACTCACCAATTTGACAGTTATGAATTTAACAGCTTTTGGAGCAGGAGGAGGTTGTTGCTTTGCACATTTAAGTGAGCATATGGCAAGCTAACAAATATGTATCTGGATATTTGGGGAGTTGGGTGAACCTTCTAATAACTCTATATGTTAACTTGCACTGTTTGGTTAATTTTAAATATTTTTAAAATTGATCATTTTACATGCCAGTTTTGTGGTTTACAACTGATCATTTCTCATATTATGTGAACTAGCCATATCGAAGAGTGCAAACTCCCAAATTAGCTGTGACGCACTGTGTAATTTTTACAGTTGGTAAAACAAAAAAGAGCAGCACTAGGCATATGGTGGAGTTACAAAAAGACAATACCCATTCCGAATAATGGAACACAGGCCCAGGTAAGTATCGTATGAACTATACTGGTGAGATAAAGCAGGTTGAACTTTATTTCAAAATCAACTTGCAGCAGACTTTGAGACTCCTATGCTGAGAAACCTTCAGTGATGTTGTGGCCTGGTAAAGGAAGAGTGAAAAGCCCCAGTACCAGACACCTGTATTGTTGTCTGATCTTCAGAGAGGCCTTGTGAAGAACGGTGGTCACAGAGTGGTAAGTCTTGTGTAGTTTGAATACAAAAGCGTATGTGGCATCCTCATATGTTTTTTGTATTATTTTACTGGTTTTAAGGGGTCAGGCTTTCCTCCCTTTCTTTAGGTGGAGTGGTATGCTATTTGCAATTGTATGAACATAATAGAGTGGACAAAAGCATTTCATACTTTTTACGATCACCACTAAAAGTAAACCTTAATTTTAACTGAGTTACACTTGAACCATTTGAAAAAAACCACTCAGAGATCAGTATCTAGGAAAATTAATTATATTTTAAGATAGAAGAGACCATATAGTTCAAACATTAAGATGATATTTAGGTATGGATGTTTGATCTAGGGAGGAGCATGCAGGAAATAACCAGGTACTTACTGAACTGATTTTTAACTAGATGGAACACTTACATTGCAACTGTATGTGCTAGATGTGAGGCAGAAGGGGTTTCTGACTTGCAGATTAATTGCTGGATGATGTCTCAGCCTGCAATAGTTGGCTGTTCACTCCTCTGAAAACCCTGTGCACAACAAACTGGCACTCGTCTCCCCTCCAAGTGAGGGAAGGCAAGCCTTAAAATAAGTATGTGACACCTTTTTCCTCCTTCCTTTCAGATCTTGTCCCTCTCAGGAGGGAGAGAGCTTTAATACACTGAGGGAGTCCAGTCTCTGGTAAAATCTGGAGGTGTCCTGGGGGCTTGCCAAGTGCCATGAAGAGGCACAGATAGGCCCCTGTGCTGCAGAAACAGTGACAGATGCTGTGGTGTGCCAAGCAAGGGTGCTCAGTGACAAACCAGTCTTCTGGCTTTAGGGCCTTATTTCACCAATGCCAGTGAATAGTGCCCTGTAGCGAAGGATTTTAAGCTGGGTGGGCTCATGGGTACAGGAGGCAAGCACAGGGTGCAGGCTCCTTATACGGCCCCAGTGAAAGCCCGGCAACTTTGCAAAAACTTCTAGTTGTAACAGGCACTGTTAAGACTGCAGCTGTAAACACTTGGTAATGCCACCTTCATTTTTCAGAAGGTCATGTTAGAAAACATCAGATGCTTTTATACAAATATTAACTATGATGGGCGAGCGGCACTGCCACGTTTCAGACCTTGGCTGACCTACTCAAGTTAGTCCCTGCCTCTGCACTTCTGTAACCTTTCTATAACAGATACGCTAACTTGAAAACACTGAAGACACACCTAGCTTAATTCCCCTAATTGTTTACTTGCATGCAGAGTAAGAATCCTGCAGAATTTATTTCAAAATGGAAAAAAAAAAGTAGGGGCCATTAATGAGAGTTGCAATCCCTGGCTTAGATGGAGATGGCTGGCTGAAGTACTGCATCTGCACGGTGTCAGCTCCCTGCCTCACCTACAGCTGGCTGCTCTGGGTACAGGCAGTTACCATGTTTGTCTTGTTGGGAGGTGGAGGGGCTGAGAAGGGAAGACAGCCAAGCTTCCAGTTATACCTTCTTGTCATTTTACCAAGTAACTTCTGACAAAAGTTTGGGTTTTTTTTTAAATTCAACCCATAGAAAAAAAACTTCCAGTTTCCTGCTGAAGCACAGCTGAAGGTTTTGCCAATACTACTCATGTTTTCTTACATTGATTAGAATCTAGGGCTGCCTCCTGCTAAATTGAGTAGGAAGGACAGTTTATAGCTGAGACAGAAACGAACCCGAAAGCAATTTACTGGTATGAGTTTGTCACTTCATAGTAATCATTCTTTCATTTAAACTTTAAATAAAAGATGTAAATGCAATTAAACTACAGGATACTGCACAAGACACTAAGTGAAAGGTGTGAAATCAAGAATTCAAAACTAGGGAACGTCACATTAAGGCCATGATGGATGTGTTACAGAGGAAGCTGATGCCAGAGCCAAGGGCAAATCCCAGCTCTGAGTGCATCCCAGGGCAAACAGAGGAGGAGCTGCAATAACCCAGTTCTTCCCTACATCCACCAAAGTGTAGGTAAAGAGAAATAAATGACTGGCAGAACCATTCAGTTCGTGGGATTTCACGCTTGACAGTAGAACTTAGTTAGCAGTGCAGAAGGGAGCTGTGGCTGTTGTTTGCAGACAGCATTCAGGGGTGGCACAGCAAGACCTGCAGGTCCCACCTCAGGCTTTGTTCCCCTCCAGGCACAAACTTCTCCCCGAAGGACTGGTCACTGCCCTGGGGTTCCCCCTCACCTGCTGAACACACTCTCTGCTGAGCCAGGAAAGGAGACCCCCCCCCATTGTTAGTGCTGTTGTCTGGTCACCAGCTGTGCTGGGAACCCGAGGATGACCCAGGGGAGCCCACAGTGCAGGCACATGCCATGGGCAGCACACAGCCTTGCCCCTCAGGGAATCCTTGCTCCCACACAAATCCTCTTTGGAAAGGCTTTTGACAACTGTTAAAACACCCAGGCCAGCTTTCCAGAGCTTGAAAATGTAGCAGATTTTCATAAGGGGATAACAGAGTGGTCACTATCTTTAAAAACACATTTCACCATCTACCTTAGGTTTCCTTTTTTTAAAATGCATACAGCTAAACAGCTTATTTTCCACTGATTTGGAATATTTTTGTTTTCCAAAATGCTTGAACTAAGGAACCAATAGCAAGTGCACATGTACGACACTGTTCTACATAAGCTATTTTAAGGTGGTTAGTTTTAGATCTGAGTGCCACTTCAGTTTGCCTCACATGGCAGAATGATACACATCTCTTCAGTTCTTCATTCACAAGTGTTCCCTAGTCCTCCAGCCAATCTACTGAAGCAACATTATTACTGAGTATTCCAGTAAAAGGCACAGAATAAAGGGCAATGACTAACTCGCAGTGTTAAGACCTTCACATACATGCATCACAAAGTCTGATTTGAATGTCCTACTTGAATAGCTTTAGTGCAATATTGTGTTGGTGGTGAAACAGTATTAAAAGAAACCAGTCAAATTTTGGATCTTCTGATAGCAAAGTATCAAATCCTACTATTTTTTTTCGTTTTTTAAAACCAGCGCAATAAAGTTACTGAGTTTAAGTGCAGCCTTTCCTTTCTTGTAAATAATTTGGTTGTATTTCAGAATGCTTCAAAAGCTACTCCAATATAGTAATTTAAAGTTTTATAAACTATGTCTAGTGAAGCCATTTATGCACTTAAGAGTTCTACAATTAAGCAACTTCAAGTATCAATACAGAAAAGATCATTTAAATGCCCCTTTTTAATTAGGGACTTTCTTACACTTCGTTCCTGCAAGAAGTGACCTGCTTTTTACATGCCCAGTTTAGGTGTTTACTCACCCCTACCTGTAATAATTTTGCAGGTGTGGTCACTCCTGAAGAGTGGCAGCTTGTTCCATGTTCTCAGAGAAGATCTGGATCAGATTATTTTCTCCTCTAGAGTCAAAATAGTCAGTCTGAGCCACACACAGGTCCAAGGCATACAGCCCTTCTGGCAACGTAGATTTAAACATGAGTCACAGTGTAGGCACAAGGCTCTCGTATGCCTCAGCATTTTCATGAAAAAAGTTGTTCACACTGGTCTGTGCAGCTCTTCCCTTCTGCCTTTGCCACCCTTCTCTTCTAGTAAGTGCATTTCCATACAGTCAGTGTTGGGTGATGACTAATAGACCGATTTCAATTGATACACAATTTGTGATTGGTTAATAGAACTTAAAGGTGAATAATTTAAGTTTTTATGTAGACTGGCTCACATAACTAAACACAAGCTTTAAATTCCAAATGGATATTCTGGATTTGTAAACTCCAACTTGCAAACTGATAACAAAATCCCAAGTCCAGACCTTCATAACTTCTCTCGTAAACTGTGATAGAATGCTCTAGATCTTTAACTACAGAAAATTATTGATTTCAGAGATTGTTTTATTCTCCATTCATCTCATTTTGTGTATTTCAGGTAAATTCCACACAGGGGTACAGATCATTTAACTCTGTTTAAATCAAAGTTGCATATAAAATGTGGAAAGTTCATTTTAAGTTTTAATTATACATTTGAAGTAATCTTCTGTCTTTTTTTCTTAATTCCAGTCGCTCTGTATTCTTCTCTTTGCTTCAAGTACTCTGCTTTGCATTCTTCATAGAATGATGGATCAGAATAGCTACAAGACAGAAGAATACATAATACTTTTTCATCTTGAAATATGGAACAGATATTGCTTATTAACATGTAAAGAAAACTTGCCTTCCTTCAATATTAGAATACCTTTTGTTATCTTTGTAAACTCGAAATACTAAGTTGCTCTGCATTCTCTCAAGATACCTTTTTCTCCTGAGCCTTTATAGTGAAGCCACCAAGAGAAAAGGTAGGAAAGGGGAAAGACACCTAGTGTTTCAGTTCAGTGGAATAATTTATTATTTGCAGTTACCTTCCTCATCATGGAAATCTGCTGGAGTCCACTTATACCTTTTTTCATGCACCCAAATTACTGGGAACAGGTTAAAGTGTATGTCTCAAACAGTAGACATGTAGGTCCTTACATTCAATTCAATCATTACATTCAATTCCTTTTTCCTATAATTTTGGTTTTAAGTATAATGATTTAAGAATTAAACATTTTTTCCAGTAGCATTTTAAAACTGAATAACTCCAGCAAGTTCTGACTGCAGCTAAGCCTGAATTCTTGCCTGGTTACACGTTTTCTTCATCAATTCCTAAATACTTGAGAATAACAGTCACTAGATCAAAGGCATTTAATCTTAATCTCTGGTTTAACAAAGCAGGACACACATTCCACCAAAAAACAAATCAACACCCTTTTTTCCCCAGTGAAACTCAAAAAATCCCCAGTTCTCACTCTGGCAAATTTAAGAATCTAACACTTCAGCCTGATGGCACTGGGGATAAATTAGGACTTCCAAAAGAGACATTTCAATTCACTGTGGCATCAAGCTGACCTCTCTTATATCTGACAATTTCCCACTGCTATTGCTGTTCACAACAACAGGACACTTCCAAGACAGACTGAATCTTAAGAAACAGTTCAAGAAACCAAATGAAAACAAACCTATCCTGTTTCACTAACAGTAGGTATGAAGGTGCTTCACTGCTCGGCCTCATCTCCACATTTGTGATGCAACAGAGCAATTACAGGGCTGCAGGTTATCTGGGCTGAAATGTGTCACCATGTAAATCAAGGAGAGTCTTTATAGCCATCTATTCATATGGCAAATCAACTCTTTTCAGTTAGGGCCCTGATCAGCATGGTTCTGATAAAGCAAAGATACAATTTCCACATAATGCAGCCAAGTCCCTAACCCTGCATAACCCTTCTGAGAACAGTTAACATTTCTACTCATTTTTAGATTAGTATAGGCCATGCACAAAATCCCCCACAAAACTCATGAGGGACTTACTAGCCAACCAGACAGTCTTTCAGTGCTGTGTTTTCTTGCCGACACTTCACCACCATAAGAAAACCAGTTTCTTGACAGCATCTAGTAAATGCTGGGGAAAAAAACCAACACAAACTAAATTAAAATTAGAAAAGTGACAATTGTTAAAAAATCTTCCTGTGTGTAAGGAGGTATCAGACAGATCTGATTTATTATTATTAATATAACCACAGTTGGCCCAGAGTCTAACACTGTTTGCAAAGTCTTTGTCACTTTTTTAGCAACAAGATTTTAATTGGGATTCTCCCCTCTTCTTGTAACACATTCACACACATACTGATATTGCTAATACCAACAGATTTTTAAGTTATTCTTGCAGCAAATCCATGATTCTTCTGCCTGCTTTTCTTAGTTACTCAGGGCTATCACAGCAAAACAAAAGGAATCAGGAAAAATTAGGTAAACAGGATTGGTAGTGTTGCCTCTACAATGAAACCTTTTGGAATTACTGAAGCATGTTTGTATCTACATTAAATTAATTAAATCTAAATTAAGAGGGCAGCAATGTTGACAGCAACTAGAAATGCCTCAAAGAAATGCCACTGGCAATAATCTCCTGTGAAGGTTCCGACTGGAGATAAGAATCTGTGAGGTCGTGGTTCTTTCCTGGCATTTCCAAAAATCTCTCCTGGGAATGCATGGAGAAAGTTGGATGTGCCAGGTTGTACTCCATGGCACTAAAGTACTCCATGAAAGACTGCTTTCTCCTCTGTATCTTCCCTGCATTATGTAGTGGCCTGTAGCTGTTCTTCTACAGAATTTCTTCCAAGTGCAATGTCTAGGAAACAGCAGTGCCTACAAAAATACTGATGATCTACATTTCTGGGATCATGACCTCTGGCATTTAAGAACGATTAAAGAGCTCAATGAAGTTAAAGTACCTGTTCTGTTTTAAGGGTCTTAAGACTTAAAAACAACTCAGTGAGATACTAAAACAGAATAGCAAAGTCATGGTTATGGACACGGGTTTTATCTGGGAGTAACTAAAATTATGCCTCATTGTTACCAGCAACCTGTACAGATATTTCATTGAATAGTAATTCTAGATAAGACTAAGCTGTTATTTCTATCAGGAGATTCCAAACTGGTTTGTTCTATGAGGTCTGCCAAAAGGTAATCAGCTGCATTTAGCAGATGGAAAAGAAAGAAAAAGAAAGCCAGGTGTCCAAGATCAACCAGTAGCTAGGTCAAGAAAGAAGAAAGCTGTCCACTACTGCACCCCCTTCCCAAATTCTATCTGCTTTTCCTCTTCTAAGCTCTTCCTAGTAGTGATTTAATATCTAACAAATTTAGGGCATTTAGAAATCATTATTTTCTTGCACTTATTTAGCAAAACTTAAAACTAATCCAGTAACATCAAAAATTAATGGTGGTACATCATACAAAGTGTAAATCACATTATCTATGCTCAGTGTACGTGTACATTAAGTATCATATGTACATATACGTGTTCATGCAGTACTTACTCTGTTTTGTCCAAAACCTTGTACTTAATGTACTCATACTTCCACTTCTTGTATGCAGCAATCAGATATGTAGTATTTACACAAATAGCAATTTTTAGTATCTCTTCCATTCTTTAAGCTTTCTGTATAGATACACCTTCTGAAGTCATACTAGGCATCAAAAAGGCACCTCAAGCACCTGCAAGTTACTGACCATATGAAAATATGGGCACAACTGTCAAACACACCATCTGTCACATAGTCCTGTCCTCAGCCTTGTATGTGTTCAGGACACTTAGCTCAAGTTTCAGATTTGCCTCCCAAGTAACAGGTAATCCTACACAATGACTTGCATTACATCGATACTTCAATAAACAAGAAAACAGATTTGTGCCTATAAAAGCAGCTCAGAGCACTGAAATGGGCATCAAGCAATCGTAGATGTCAGCGGAACAAATCCACTTTCTAGTATGCTGGACACTCCTGGAAAGACTTTAAGGAGAAAGTGACCCAACAGCTGGAAGCAATCCCTAGGTGAAACAAATCTGCTTGTCCATGGCTATATTAATTAGGCTTTTACCAGGATAATTTACAAGCAAAGGTAATGAAAGTGTTAATGAAAGTGTTGATGACATACTTAAGTGTCCTTATACTGCCAGACATACATATATCTTTGCAAAACTTGGCAAAGAATTGACTTTTTATCTACTTCAAATGTATTATTTAGTGATGAACACTTAAAATGTTCACCCACACAGCACCCAGTGTTACACACTGTCAACTTAACCACACACTACCTGAAAAACAAATGAAAGTATGCAGAAAATGAGTTTAAATTGAGTTAATTACCAGTCTGAACCTGTGTTCAAAGGTATCTATTAACAACCACACCAAATTTCTAAGATCTCATTTGGTATGTATTTTAGACCTAAAGTCATCCAAATACACATGCACAACTTGGAGGAAACTGCTGGACAGCTGAAATTTACAAAGCAGTGTAAGCTCAGAACAAGGCAAGAAATGTGCTCCTAAGTTACCGAAATGTCAAAGGTGAACTATATATTTCTTCTGTTCTTTTCTGGCCTGTTTACATTGACTGTCCCTATATCAGCATCTCAGAAAAAACATATCTATTGAGTACATTTGTAAAAATGTGTTTTCCTCTGAAAAACATGCAAAACTTTTGAAAGCTTATGGTCTGTCTAGTGACCAGTTTGATTTCTACTCTACACGCACTTCTTTAAGTGCTGTGCTGAGATTTTCATTGTTTTTTTGTTTTTGGTTTGGTTTTTTTTTGTAGTAGTAATCATTTCTTCTGGAAGCTGTGAAGTTAAAAAACACTGAAGACAACAGGAGGTCCCTCTCACTTGTTAGCTTACCAGTTTTGATTGGTTAAAGGTGTGATGTCCTAGTGAACAAAAAAAATCTGACCTGCAATTGCAAGCATTCCCTGGTTTCAGAAGGCCCTGCCTGTGGTGCATGGCCAGGCACTGCTGCAAAGTGATAAAACTGTTTCCAGTCATTTAGCTTTAACATTACTGATGCTTAACACCAGAGAGGAAGAAAGGAGTTTAAAACATACTGGGCATCCTTATATGAGCACACAAAACTTGATTATCCATCTCTTATCTTTAGCAGTCATGTAAGGAATGTGGTGCAAGACAGGTTTAGTTAATAAAAACTTACCAGAAACCTGACAGGACTCTGGAGAATGCTGCTGTATTTTTAACTATGCTGTGTCTTGCTCAAGGAGGGGCAACTACCAACCTCTTCAGTCTCATGACCAGTGACAGGACTCGAGGAAATGGCATGAAGCTGAGTCAGAAGAGATTTAGGTTGGGTATCAGGAAAAGGTCCTTTTCCTGGAGTGTGGCTGAGCACTAGAATAGGCTCCGCAGGGAAGTGGTCACAGCATCAAGCCAATCTGAGTTCAAGCAGCAGCTGGACAATGATTTCAGTCACATAGTGTGATTCTTGAGATGTCCTGCACAGGACCAGGAGTTGGACTAGATGATCCTTGTGGGTCCTTTCCAATTCAGGATATTCTATGATTCTATGAACTCTTCCATGAAATAAAACCTCTCAGTGTTGAGCAGCACAATGAGTGTTAAAACTACTGGTTTGGAGAATAATAGTCT
The DNA here is from genome assembly GCF_047495875.1 of Pithys albifrons albifrons. Lineage (NCBI taxonomy): Eukaryota > Metazoa > Chordata > Aves > Passeriformes > Thamnophilidae > Pithys > Pithys albifrons. Next base: position 40,612,460 of record NC_092464.1, on the reverse strand, counting down.
CCCAAATAGTACACAGTAGTTCCAGTTACAAACTCAAACCAAAAATTAATCTCCATCTCTGTAATCTTGACAATCACCACTCATTCCTCACTCAAGCAGTATCTGCATTGTGGACCAAAGTTTCAGGGTGCATATGGGCTGTACAGTGAAACTGCAAACGGCTCACTAAATGCATCATGGTTCCTTTGGCGCTCCTTCTCACTCCTTGGATTACTGTAGTGATTCTAGAGCTAATGCAGGCTAATGTCAACCTCCAGGGACTCACGCATTTATCAGACCAAAACCAACCTGGGCCCACTTGGAGCTTTGGTGGCTCCATATAACCTTGAGCTGATCACACACCCCTGCAGCGGCGATGACCCATCTGAATGTCTGCCCTATTAACTTTTGATGGCGCTGCCTGTGCCTACCACGGTGACCGTGGGTGACAGGGAATCAGGGTTCAATCCTGGAGAGGGAGTCTGAGAAACAGCTATCCCATCCAAGAAAGGCAGCAGGCATGCAAACTACCCGCTCCTGACCCGGGGAGGTAGTGACAAAAAACAACACAAGACTCTTTCTAGGCCCTGTAATAGGAATGAGCACACTTCACATTCTTGAGCAAGAATCCATGGAAAGGCAAATCTCAAGCAGGCAGCCATGGTAATTCCAGCTCCAATAGCATATCCTAAAGTTGCTAGAGTTAAAAAGCTCGTAGTTGAATCTTAGTATGGAACTAGCGGTCCAGTCTTGGTATGGAACTGAGTCACTGCCTGTCCCAGCCCCTGCCTCTCAGTGCCCCCTTAATGCTCTTGGCTGAGTGCCCCGTGGGCCTGAAGCACTTACTTTGAGAATATTAGAGTGTTCAAAGCAGGCTGGTCACCGGCATACTGCAGCTAGGAATAATGGAACAGGACTCTATTTTGTTGGTTTTCAGAAACGGAGCCATGATTAAGACAGTTGGCCGGGGGCATTTGTGTTCTGCCACTAGAGGTGAAATTCTTGAATCAGCTCAATATGGTCTAGAGCGAAAGCATTTGTCAGGAATGTTTTCACTAATCACACTGTTGCAGTTCCGACGATAAACAGTGACGAACAGCAATCCAGTCCCATTATTCCTATGACCCACCAGGCAGCTCTCAGGAAATCCAAGTCTTAGGGTTCTGGGGCGAATATGGTTGCAAAGCTGAAACTCAAAGGAATGGATGGAAGGGCACCACCAGGAGTGGAGTCTGTGGCTTAATTTGACTCAACAGGGGAAACCTCACCTGGTCCAGACGGGACTGACAGACTGAGAACTCTTTCTCGATTCTCTGGGTGGTGGTGCATGGCCATGGAGTGAATACACAGGATATGATTACAAACCTACTGTAATTTAACACTTTAGCAGCTCTGAGTGGTAATCAGAACACTAGAGAATCCACCCTCAGGCTCAAACCAGCCTCTTTCCTGACACACTGCACATCATACAGTTGCTCTTTCAGAGCAGAATTCATCTTAGCCTGTGTACAAACCAATCTTTATGACTTTAGCAAATGGCTTCCTGTGACTTTACAAGTTCATGGGCTGATTTGTTTTCTTCCTCCTTTCTTTCTCCTCACACAGCAGCAAAACTAGAGGTAAATTCATTGCAGACTGTAACATAAAAGAAAGACATGTTTCAAATACACAATAAATTATCCCCAATATTTACAAACATAAGCAAACAAACTGAGGGACAGAGCTCAATACAACAAGTGAAAATGCCTTGTTAGAAACGGCGGAAAGCTTGCCCTTGATATAATCAACCCTTTGCCAAGGCTTTTCCAGGACAGCTACATATGTCTGTTACTGCATGCTCCATGCACAGACAAGGACAGATCCACTACTGCGTCAACAAGCTGCAGGTGCCTACCAGTTACCACGGAAACTGGCTACAGACCCCCCTTTCACCTGCAGCAGTTACGGTTCATGACAGCAGATCTGACATAGGTTACCCCACAGGCTCTTCTCTGTGCTGTAGGCTGCTCTAGGGGCACACATGCAGTGAAGAGCTTTTCTTAAGACTACAGCTCAGACAGTTTGCTGAACAGTTCATCAATGATTTGAGGGCAGATTTCACCTTCTTTCTCTCTCTCATGAAGACAGCTTTATGCTTCTCTTGTAAGGCAAATCCAAAATGAGCTTTGGGCCCAGTTCTGAGAATTTCAGGTCTCATGTTTTGGCCATAATAGCCACATGGAGATAATTTTAACTGCTAAATCAAGCCTACAGTTTAGTACCTTTTCTAAATCAACCGTGTATGTAAGGCCAAATGGTATCTTGGCCATGACAAAGGTCTGCTCTCACCTGAACAAGAGCTGAACAACCATGTTTGGATACAGAGCAACTCCGTGTGGCCAGGTCTCACCTGCGAACTATGGCATGCTGCCATGTGCAGGTGATCTGCCTATTATGGGAAGACTGCATAGCTTGTATGACTTTTAGGGACAGACATAAGAGCTTCTTGGCTGAGGTCAGAAATGAATGAGCCCTTCCAAGGACTGACTTTTCAGAAGAGAGCATCTACACCCTTGAACAGTTTGGGAAAGCTGCTGAATTTTGTTCCTGGCACCTCCAGATTTGCCCAGGATCCAAGTGCAGGATTTCACTTGGTCTCCCTATCTCAGTTTACCTACCTGAGAAAGCTCGATGCAGAGAACAAGGAGAAATTAGATCCTGACACATGCAAAGTCACAGAATAGAAAAGCTTTTAAAAGCCTTCTAAAATTGTCTGTAAAGCTGTCCAGACATGCATTTTTTAATAAAAATCCTATTCTGAATCCTTGTGTAATTCCATTTAGATGCAGAATTACACAAATTATGCTCCAGGTATCAAGAATTAGTTCTGAGTGTCTGACAGTATATTTGAAGTTTGATTAAAAACTGCCTTAAGTTACAGAGCACTCTTTTATTAAGGTTTCCTTGATAATTAGCTAGAAGGTTGACACAAAAAAGAACACTTCGTTTACAAAGATTCTTTACAGCCCAAAGTAATCTTTGTTGAAATAACAGGATCTAAGAAGAATGTTTTTCTTCTGTACTTTTAATTGCTTTTTCCCCAACTCTGTTTTATGACTTTATTACAAGGTAATACGGGAAACACATGGAAGCTGACATGAAACTGGGTAACAGTTCACTTATCACTGAAGAACGACTGGACAAATTATTTCCCAGTCTATCCAAGCAGTCAGAGAAGCATATGCAATACACACTGAAGTGTTAATTTTAAAAGATCAGATATATTACCAGAAAGTTATAACAAAGTTGGTGGGGGTCCACCAACATATGTCCTGGTACATACACTTCTTAATTAAAAAAAAAGGAAATAACGAGCCAGGGTACAGCCCATTTCCATTTTAAAACATATTCACAGCTTCAAGAAATATTTGCTTCTGTACGACAAAAGTAAAAAGAAGCTTGTAGGATTTTGACTCAAAGGGACAAACCAACATCTGGCATAAGACAGAGCCACAGCTCTGCTGAATAAAGGTGATGATTTTCTTCCACACCAATAAACCAGACAAGGTTAAATTTAACACTCTTAATCTCAGTGTCTACAGACCTACAAACAGTGGACAATAAAAACAAAGCATGATATTTAAGATGCAAGTGTTCTTTCTGTAAGTCTACAACATCCCTCCACCCCCCAAGCAGAATTAGGTTGGTCTCTTCACTGTGCTACTCTCAAAAGGAAGTGGTGGAATCAGTGTGCTGGACTGCTAAAGTTTCAGTTACATGTCTGTAAAGAAAGGACTTTATGAAAAAAGCTGTAACATCCTGCCCAAAGCACTAAAAACAAATTGAGAATTGGGGTGTTTTTCCTGTGATTCAATAAAGGGGAAAAACCAGCATCAGATTATGTTTGAAACAGATTTTTAAAGGATTTTTTTTAACTTTAAATATTTTAAAATATTAGATACCTACTTATTTATTTCTGCAAACATCAAAGTGTTTTCATGCTCAAAGCAAGAGAAGGACAACAAGTGTTTGTGACTCACCTCCAGACAACCAGATGCATGGAAGCTCTTGATAAGAACACCAAAGGATCATTCTTGTTATTTTCAATGTATGACCAGTTTGTAGCTTGAAGACTATTTCAGAAAGTTTATTTTTTGCAGATCCAGATTGGCACCTTTGTGTTGCCTCATACATTGCCAAGAGTTGTACAATACATGTAACATTAAACTGCAGTTTTATCAATTATAATTGTGAGTCTAATTTGCAGATGTTCTTGTACATAAAATAAATTAAATATTCCCCATTACAGAGATAAATTGATCCCCTCAGGTCTGGCTCTCGTTTATTTAAAGACTTTACAATTTTACTACTTAAGAGAAAGTCCTACAGAGGTGTTATCTCACCATTTATATTTTCTCAACACTTATGATACTGCTATCACACTCTTAAAATAAAAAAAAAAAGCTTGCATCCTGATTCAGACCAGGCTACCAAACTGGGGTTGGTTTGTTCCCCTACACAAAGAAAGGAAATAGTTTCGTCCAGTGTTTGGGTCATTCCTTGGGCTCTACCACTGGGTAGAGAAAAAATGCCCAAGTAACAATGGGGATTTGGGGGGTGATGGTAGAAGGAGGAGGGAACAATCTGTTTGTAAAATGTGCACAAAACCACTAAAATGATCCCAAACATTATCAGCAACATTTTATGGTGCAGTTATTATGCTTTTAATTTTGTATTAAATTGTGATTTATTAGCTTGTTACTTTGAAATTCCTCAGTATGCACAGAACAGATTACGGGTGCGTTTAATGAGCCAGAGGAAGTAGTAGGATGAACATGAAGAGATTGTTTCATATTGTAGAGTACGAGCTATTTGGTATTTCTAACACAGTACAAAAGAAAGCTTCTCTGTAGATTGATCATGGTTCAGTTAACATCACTGAATATCTAATACCTCCAACTCAATTAATTCTCACCTGATTAAGATCAGTCTGATATTCAAACTAAATCATCTCTCCAGTCAAGTAGAAATCAATATTTCTGATTTTACTTTTAAATTACAATAACAAATAAAATACACACATCGTCAGTGTGCTGGGAGTAGCTTTCCCATTCTAGTCTACTATGGCATGCATAATACAGCTGATTAAAGAATTATTCTAATTTGAGCAACAATATATATAAGACAGATTAATTTGAATAGAAGTAGATAGCATGAAATAATTAGATGGATCTTATATAGGGCAAAGAGAAAATTGACATAAAATAACCCTGATTCTTTCAAATGAACCTCTGTTACCAGATCAAATACTCTGTCTCCACAAATATTCATTTGGTATAACATAAAAGTAATCATATACTTTCTATCTTCCTGTTCATCACCAGCCCCCCAACATCTGCTCCATTTCTGCTTTTGCAGCTCCAGCATACTACTGGGATTATCTGTCCTAGGGCAGCTGATCAACAGTAGCACACCATTCAGGACGGAGGAAGAGAGACAATCCAAGGCATTAAGGAATTTTAGGGATATTCACCCTCCTGCCCAATCTTTTCCAGGGCACTCTTAGCACAGAAGAGCAGCTTTATCTTACAGCACACAGTGCAAACAGGGGATCCTCCAGCAGACCACAGCATCTCCAGTATTCCATTATGAAATACAGAAACATCCCTGTCTTGTGATGAGAGGTGAACATACAGCAGGAGAGAATCATCAGAAAAGTAAATATCAATTGTCATATGCAGAGAAGAGTATTTCCCAAAACTCTATAAACTGTTTCTCTGAACACAGTGCCTTGGAATAAATAACTCATGCTATCGACATCCTAGAAACAAATCTGAAGACTTTGCTTTATGGGACATTTAGAGATGTGAAAGTAACATACTGAATTCAAGGGCCCATTTGTCCTGGACACCATCTTTCTCAGAAGCTGCTTCAAAAAAATGTGTCAGAAAGTCTACATTACGGACAAACACTTTCTCAAGCAACATTTCTTCCTAACCCCTATCAATTGTAAGCTTGGCTTATACCTCAAAGTATAAAGTTCTCATATGCCCTTCCAAACCCTTAGGATCACTTACACGGTGGGTCTAAATTGACAAGCATCCAAAAGAAGAGGAAGAAAGAGGGGGGGGAAACCCCATCTGGACACAGGAAAGGTATATGCTAGCCTGAATCCTTTAACATTTCTCTGCCCTGGCTTGCTCAAGTTCTGCTGAAGTCCCAACTACTGCAATTGTAGTTATTTGTTTCATACCATGCGTGCCTTTTTCATTAGCAAGTTTTCAAAATCCTGCTGCAAGAATTAATTGGCCTCAAAGTATCTCTCGGCTGGATGCAGAGCAGACCAAAGCAGTAGGGAGGAAAGGCACTCTGTGCATTTTAAAAATGTCTGGGCATTGGTTGGTTGGGGTTTTTTTCAAAACAATCCAGTTACTTGTTCTGTAAATGCCAACTTTCTTCACTTAGGAACAACAATCTTCAAAGTTTTCATCTCTTAAATGCATTGATACTACATAGTTCTAAGTTTGGTCAACTGCTAGAATGAGCTTTTAAATGAATATAGGAAATCATTGGCTTATTTAAACTTTCTGTTCCAAAAAGCATAAAGAAGAATTATTGGGTTTTTTATTTCATTTGTGTTGTTTATTGGGTTTTTTTGGAAACCACAATACCACTTCAGTTCTGAAAACACATATAAGGCATGTAGGGATTCTTCAAAATCAGTTAATTCAAAACAGAAGTCATTGCTCAGCTGCTGATCTTCTTTTCATTACAGAAACATTAATAGGTTTTCTGTTATTTTCAAATCAAACAATCTTTCTGGTTAAAAAGAAAAAAAAGAGGCTCTTAGGAAACTACCATCAAGGAATGATGAGTAAATCCAGGAAAGCCATGAACAATGAAGACACAGACCCATCCCAGTATAATGCAGAACCTTGTGCTGGAGGAAACTCTCTCACCAGACTCACTACACATGCTCTGTAGCTTAAAATTTGCTCCCATTCAAATTGAGAATTGTGGATGTTTGTAAGAAGTACATCCAGAAACCTCAAGAGAGAGCAGGGCAGTACTACCATCTGTTCCAATCAACCCACATTTATCGACAGCAGATCACTGGATCTTTAATTTCTAAATTCATAAATAAGCACAAAGAAACAGGGAATGAAACCGAAAAGTAGAGTTTAAAAAAGAGAAACATTGTTTTGTTTAAGAAAAAAAGCACAAAAAACAACCTGTGGAACACAACCAAACACCGAAATCCAAACCAACCCAATCAGTTCAACGAACAAAACTCAGACAAATACTTAAAACTGTTAACAAAAATATGCTAAAGTAATTAAGAGTGAAAAAAGAGAGTTCAGAAAAAATACATACATGCAATCTCATGGTACTTTCAGGACCATTTAGTTTTTTTGCTTGGACACGGACAGGTCAGCTCTCCTCATCTGACACCCTGCATACATGAGATCTGATCAAAATGTCTTTTGGGGGACAAGGGATGAAGAGATTAAAGTTAGTTTTCATTTTGACATACATGCTGAATGTACATATGAAACTTGACTAGGAAAAGTGTTTTTCTAAGTAATCAGAGAGCCAGAAAGGATTACTTTTAAAAAACACACATCTTAAAATGTCAGACAGTACTTTCCTGGCTATTGCTAAACGCTGATGAAATGCTGCGGTACACGGAATTTATTCGCAATATGCATCTAGTCACTAGAATTTCAACAAATTTGGGCTACTACAGCCAGTGGAGCTTTGGCACATATAATACAGAGAAATATGTTAGTTTTAGTGCCACAGACACAAGCCTGACCTGACCTGATCCCTCATCCTGGATGTACACAGCTGTCAGTAATTTTTATATGCATGTCTATACACTCATATTTACATGTGGGTGTTTATTTTGCCCCAAACACACAGAACTCTAGTACACTCTCGTATTTATTAAATTCCAGCAACTCAGCACTTTAGGAGCTAAGAGACAAGTCCTCCTGCTTCTGACTAAGCAAGACGGCCAGAGCACAGGAGACACAGAAGAGGGTTATGTCCTCAGAAGACACAGGGAAGAAATAGCAAGGGCATAACTGTTATGTATAAGGCTTTACAGTGACTGTACTTGGTCAGTCAAGGCAGATTTAAGTGCTCAAAGATGATGATCAGCTGGGCTATGTGGGCAAGTTTGTCAAGAAAAGCAGACTTCTTTTTCTTCCTATTGAAATTACAAAAAAAATCCTTTTGAGCAAAGTAAGTACACTGCTGTGGAACAATTTATTTGGGTAAATCATGATCTGTCTGCTAAAAAGACCTGTTTTTGTCAAGCACAAGCATTGCCTTCTATACAAGGTTGCAGGTAAAGCACACCCAAGGAGCACAGCCACCCAGTTAAACTGCACTGGTTTTAAACAACTGCTGCCTTTAAGACTGACTTGATCTAATTTTCCCCTCAGCCTGCAGTAAGTATCCCTGACACCAAGTGTTACCATATCGGGCGCTGGAAGAGGCAGAACTGGAACAAATGCAAGTTCCCCCATGGCTACTGTCTGTCACTGCCTGCTTTTATATAAACAAGTGCATCCAACTCAGAGCAGCCTCGCCGCTGCTGATTCTCCCGCTTCCTTCGGGAGCTGCTGAGCCACTCAGGGACAGCTGAGAAGTTGGGATAACAGATGATTAGAAGAAACAACATCCCCCTCCCTCTGTCCCATAGCAACTGGCTCTTTAGCTGAACTCCAAAGTTAAAAACAATGGATCTATTTCTAAAAGACAGCTTCACCGAGTGCAGAAGCAACAGTAATGTTCTTCTACCACATGGTGGGGATAGAGCAGGGCATTTATGTAACTGCTGAAGAGTTATGCCACCATGACACCACTCAGTTACAGCATACTTTTTCAGAGACTCTTCCTTATTGCCTCACCTCAGTTCAATTTACTGGACTTCCAAAACTATGTTTTTAACTCAAAGTTCCAGTACAGAAGGTCGACAATAGTAGCAGTAGCATTCCCTCTTCAGAATGGAACAAAATATCCTTTAAGCAAAAGTGAAAATGATGCGAGGGTTCCAGCAGGAGGGTGGGGGTAGATTACAGAATAGAGTCAAAGTTTCAGGCCTTGTGGGCACTCCAGAAGGTTAGAACATTAGAGATTAACATAGTTATTAATAGACAAAGTCACTTTCCCTTACAAGACACAATTCATCCTCATCAACATTCCAACATTTGCAACCAGCTTTCATGTAACAGGGCAATTGGGATGCTCCCCTGGATCAGGGACTCCCCCACATCACACATCCTCACAGTCAGTAACATGTTTTCTTCAAACTTTTCAGAGACATTAAACTGAACAGATGAGGCCAAGGCTATACAGAGCAGCAGGACTGGCAGCTTATTACAACCTGCCTTACAGACCAGCTCTGCTCTGAACCAAAACCTGCGTAATGATAGCAATCAGCTCGGGGGCTTCTATTCACAGGGGAAACTGATCATGGCAGGGAGGAAAAAAAATCCTAAAAACAACCAACATGCCCTCCTTTCCAACCTACCATGTCTTTTGGGCAAAGCACAGCTTCCAAGAACGATTTACCACCCAGGTGGATTAGGCACGGACATCAAGCATCAGAGAGCAAGAGAAGACAGAATTGATGCCACAGAGCTCAGCTGACCAAGTCCCACGTTTCGACAAGGAAGTACCAAGCTCATGCCATCATGTTGTGTCCAAGCACAGAGCAGAGATCTGAGCAGTTGCTTCTGGGATGGTACTGGCTGTTAGAACCAGACAGTAACAGGCCAAAGCATTCTGTAAACCACTAACCTGTGTAAGGGGTTGTAAAAATAGACCAGAGACAAATTAAGAGATGAGGCCATTTCTTCAGAGCAAAGGTTATAACTTTGAAGACAGTAAAATGAAATATTTATAGACAGGGGACTTACAAACAAGTCTTTGACAAATCTACAAAGCACAACAAAATGCACCAGGAAGTAGATATGAAAGCCACTCAAAAAACAGAAATTGTTCTTCAGTGTAAAGCTTAATGGGCAAATGGCATAAAAATCTGTACTAGACCACTGACTTTGCTGGCACAAACCCAGGTGTAGTTTGGTATGATGAAGCCTTGGGGACAGTGCTCTAACTGCTGACACTTGACTATGCCATGCTCCTGCAGCTGCATGCACACAAGTACTCAAGCTTGGCAGGAGGTGGTTGTTTAAGTGCATCTATTCTGCCCGCTCCAAGTATCTTGTTTCTGATGCAAAAATATTTTAAGAGTAATACAGTCTCACACTGTTATGAAAGAAACAGCAAAAATAATCACATAAATGCGGTCTCCATATTTAGAAAAACTGTTGCAGTTTTATGAATTCATTTAGCAATTGTTCGGATAAGTATTAACTGCATCTGCTCCAAAACCATTGGCCAAGGAGACATTGAAAGTTAAGACAAGGGGAAATATACATGTAGCTTTTGTTTAGAAGCCATTAGTCCCACTTCTTTCCAGGACATGAGGATACTTCCTATGAAGTCTTACACAAACAAATAAGAACTACTCAGTTTTTGTCAACTGCTTTCTAAAGGAGGAGACCAAGTTTGTTTCTACCACGTTCAGCCACAGGAGCCATAACAGGGGCTCAAGCTGCTGTAAGGCAAGATGTGACAGAAGACCTCTGTGCATCAGTCAGCGGCAGCTCAGGACATGCAGAACTCGAAGCAGCACTCAGTGGCTGGGACAAAACAGAAACCGACTGAGGGTCCTAAGGCTGCCATTACTGTGGCCTTCTCCGCACCATTACAGAGCCCTGGTAACCTTCTGTCTTCTGTGTTTACGTAGGACTGAAAGCTCTTTGGGGTATATGATGAGCTCTTTGTAAGGATCCTTCCTGCTTGGGACATCAGTGTTCCGACTGGATGACTGTGAGTGCACTCTCCACTGGTACACTGGAATTAAAAGAACATAATCTGGCTAAGAATCTTTCCTCCGTTTTCTGGGTTTTGAACTAAATGAGCTGTACTCACTGAATGCAGATGTACACATGCCTCCACCACCACAGATTTGTCAGTATGTAAGTTTTTCCAAAGACTTGTCTCACCTTTATTCTGAAAGAAAAAAAAAAACACCACCCAAAAGCTAGCATATGCTGTATTAATGCAAAACCCCTAGAGGGCAACTAAGCTTCAATTTCAACCTGCATAAATATTCAGCTCCTTAACTAGTTTACAGATTATGTAAACTATTTCCTTCAACCTTGGGGTTTTTTCCCTTCATTTAAAAGACAGGAATCCTTTTCATTCTCAAATCACATTATTGCTGCCTATTTAGTGTAAGTTAATCACCACTGCCCAACCAGAGACTGAGTTCTCAATCCAACAAAGCTCAAATGTGTGCAAAAGAGAACAATAAATAAAACATAAAAAGGCTTCATTTAGACAAAGACAGAAAACAAGCATATGAAAGTCTGAAATCACTTTCTTTGCATTAAAGACCTTTAACAATACATCTTGTTTATTATTCAGCTTAGTATTAATTTATTGCATGGCATCTGCTTTCCTGTACAGCAGTCTGGTTCCAAGTCTCAGATTTATGAATTGAAGTTTACACTGTTGGGATTATTTGCCTGTTTTCCCCTGCATACTATGATTTCAGCCCTATGTATTTGGTGACCAAAACCACAAAAAATGCTGAAACAGGAAATAAGACGTCAAATGAGTTATGAAAAATAGTTTCATTTAGTTTTTGCTCTTCACAGTCCAGGCCTGCTGCTAGTGGTGAAAGAAAAGAAAAAAAGAAAAAAAAATGAAAAAAGAAAAAAAGAAAGTACTTGGAGCCATAAAAGTAAAAAGACTTCATTCAATTCCAAGTATTCTCCCCAAATTTTAGAACAGGTAACTCCAGTGTCCAGCTGAGCCTTATTTGTAATGAACCTGGCATCACTACCTTTCCCTGGTTTCACCAAATATTAGTGGGAGCTGATCCACTCTACACTTACTATCCTGCCAGTCCACACCTGCACAGAACCTGCACACATATTGATGTTTAACGTTAGCAAAGGCACTAATAAACCAGTGGGACTCCTAAGACATGGAAGCAATCAGAGACAAACAGGAAAAAAAACCCCAGCTCTAAGGAATCCTTAGCAAATGTTCACAAAGTCCAAGGGTTTCTATGTGGCTTTTCCAAATCAAATACCCCAAAAAAAATTCACAGCATAGCCATCCTTGGTTTATGCATATCAGTGCAATGTCCCATATGCACTGGCCATGACAGTTCTTCATATGTTGTCTTATTCTCATTTATATGTGTGAACAGAGACTAAAAATGACTACCAGTGGAACTCATTTTACCTATTATCAGCCATCTAAAATTCACATGTCTTGCCTGAAGCAATTAGGTCCCATGTAAGAGACTAGACATAACTTCCAAATGACTAGAATGAGGATGAAATGTCTCTCATCCCACATGACTTAAAAAAATCAAAGGAGGAGTTCAAGAAGCTGACATAAGTCTCCAAGACTAGTATTCCGTTCACGTAGGTCTCCTCTCTGAACACTGCGTAACACTGCAAAGCTCCCCCTGGAGCTCTGAAAGAGTACAGAAGGCAGAAAAGGAAGAGTAGATTCTGTTTCTTATTCAGATTCATCTCCTCTGATTGCTTGAAATATAACAGGGTTTAGGTGGTGATTCTGACTTTTTGATGCAAGCTCAGCCAAGGCTTAGAGGCCTGAGCATTTGAAAACTGTTAGTACAAAACCTGTCTAAGTAAAAAGTCATTGTGCAATTACTTAGGGTTTGGACACACGAAACACTCATTACTACTTCATCTCTTTACATGGATGCACATGATAGAAGACAAATTGCAGTCATTCAAATCCAGCAGTTTTCCACAGAGACAGTAATATATTTTTGGATTTTAAAGTCCAACATGGAATCTTACCTTTCATTAACAACAACAGTAATGAGATACTAAATTCAGCTACATAAATGAATGTGTAAGTAGTTACTTAGAAGAGAACGGAACTAGCATATTTAACTTAGAAAAAAATTAATAACATGCCATATTTTCCTGAATTGATATTTAAACTGCAACAGCAGAAAAGAAAAAGATGAGACCAGAACTATCCATCTGAATAGTCTATTAGGAGAAGGCAGCCAAAGAAAAAGTTGCCAGCTCTGTGGAATATCTTTTCTCTACAGAAGTGCAAAAATTATTTTTTGGGGTTGTAATTTACTAAGTAGTCTCTGCCCAACAATGAATGTTTCTCAAAGGTTTATGCACAGTCAGTAAGTAGTATTTACATGGATTTGATGGCAGAGTGAAGAGGACAGATTTCCCAAACAGTATTTTGTTTTAAAACCGCTTAAGTTTCATAGTTACTCAACAGATGGAGTCTATCAAAATGAATTTACACAATAGTATTGCTAAAGCAAGAGCATTCTTTTCCACATCATTCTCACTCCCCATAAAGGACTCAAAACTTTCTCAAGTTGTTTTGAATGTATAAGATTAAAAAAGAAAAATCCATCACGCATACATGTATATGCTTTTCCATTTTCCTAAATGAGGAATAGCTTTCAAAAGTATGGGGACACCTGTATGACCACGAGAAAGCTGAAGAACCATTAGTATTGCTACTCAACAGTCATTAAGGATTGTTACATGTAGATAATACATAATATTTTAAACACAGGACTTTTGATAGAAGTCATGGAAGACATCAGAGAAGCTGTGAGCTCTTTTAGAGCCACGTTCAAGATTAGTTAGTTAATTACTAATTGGGTGCATGGCCAAACTTCGCGAACAAAGATTTGGGAAGGGCTCTTCCCATGTGGGTGTGCCCTTCCAGCCTGTGCAGTGGATTTTTTAGGTGAGTTAATTAGTAATTAAATCTTTGGTTTTGTAGCCCCAAACAGTACACATTGTTTTATATTCTTCTTTTTCATACTCTATGGAAAGCAATGGTAAGTTTCTGCTCATTGACCAGACAGATGTTGCAGTGCATTAAAATAACTTCAGAAGATTAACATTATGACCTGGCAGAATTTTACCCTGAAATTCCCAGCAGGCAGAAAGAATATGCCCAAGTGAATCCCTGACAATCACTGTGCTTGTCCTGCTGCACTGGGTCTCATTCAGCATGCCATGACATGTTTCTTCAACCATGTTTACTTTTACTTTCAAATATCTCCCTCACTGAGAACGTTTTCTGCACACCCAGACTTTGTGCAAAGCTGCATTGCCAGGGTAGGGAATAGGATGACACACAGGACAGGCATCAGTCTTCTCCAGGTTTCTATTCTACAGCCACACCTGGGATGGGTATCATGGACAAATTAATACCATGCAAAACCTGTAACACATGGGGTTTCTGTATTTAGAAGCTCAATTTTCTCAGCCATGTTTAGACTACACTTTTGTTATGCTTCTTAAACAATGAACAGAAGGCACACTCTAAGCTGGAGACTTTACATGCATTACGAAGAAGCATTAAAAGAAAACCACTCAGAAAACACATGCAAAGAAATAAGAAGAGGAATCAGGACAAATAAGGAATGACAGAGATTATTTACACCAGAGAAAAATAAAGAGTACTTTTCACCACTGGCTTTATGAATCATTTTGACTGGTCTGTCAGATTCACTGTAGAAAATTACCACACCAAAGGCAGGAAAAAGAGTAATGGGCAACAAAGTTTCAAGCTGCAGACTGTGGTCACTCTCATTTACTAGATATCATTTTCTTCAACCTGAAAGCACTACTTCTCTCTGTGAATTTCATGTCATTTCTTTACATCACAACATTAAAGTCTTTAGGGTTTTGTGTTCTAAATTATACATGCTCCTAAAAATAACTCTGTAATCTCAGGGTTCAACACCTTTCCTAAGCCATTTGAGGAAGACTCTGTGGGAGAAACAGTTTTCCAGGGTGGTTACTGAACAAGACACTTATTTTTCTTTTTTCCTTTTGCCTATTTAAGATAAATCAGATCATCCTATTTCTTCCATTTAAAGTGCTGCTTTTATTCAGACCACTACCAGGAATCCACCCAATCTCTGAGAACATAAATTCCTTGATATACAAAGAAAAGTTAGTTTAGGCATTAAACCCCCAGATTTGAGAAAACAAAAAGCGTTCTTTGAAAGGTAAAATAAAACTAATTGAAATAGTCTGTCTAAGAAGCTGAAACATTAATCAGATTGCAGGACAAACACAGGCATACTAGATATGACCCCAAGAGATGATGGACCACTAAAGTGTCTTCTAAAAGTCCTTTCCAGTCCTGCATTACTTTTATGCTTGATAAATATGCCCTCCAATGCAGTGGTAATTTTCAGGGGCACTCAGGTTTGATAATCATTTTATAGAACCCAAGTTCATGCTTTTGAATTACAGTTAGACCAACCTACATTATTGCATCAAGTAGTCCTGCTTTCAACTGTCCCCTATGTCTTCCCCCATTATACATTTTCTGTGCATTTCCCACATATTAAACCACAGCATTCAGGAGATCTTTTTGCCAACATAAGCTGTCTCCCTAAAATGATTTTTAAAAGGTCTGACAACCTACAGCCACAGGTGAGATTACATCTCAAGCCACAGCTTTGCAGTGCTTTTTTTCACCGACTCCATGAGCATCCCATTACTGCAGAGAGTATGGGATACTCCTGTCGCTAAGAAATAAAGCAAGACCTTTACCAAGACTGGCATGCAAGTGTCATGATAAATTTGCACACATAAGCAGGCTGTATATTTCATGCTTCAAAAAAGACTATTTAAATATCCTTGAAATATGTTATTGATCTGAATGCTTGAAGGGTGTATTTAGTTTATACTGAAGAGGGAGAAAAAGAAGAGTTACTAGATACCTCCTTGAGAGGTTCTGGATCAGAAAGAGACAGAAAGGAGGTTATAAAGTATAAGACTTTGTGGGTAGTAAAAGTCATGCAAGGAAATCCTGAACTTGCTATTAGAGATTCAAAAAAAGAGAAATTACAAACTAAAAGACACCTTTCTTTATTTCAGGAAAAAGGTAAGGGAGTAGATCCCTCAGTACCACAAGTGAAGTCCCAAATTCCCTCAAACTATTTCAACTTCTTTGCAATACAGTGGATAGATACCAAGAGAAGACTCTGTTCACTGCATCCAAGGGAATTTCCATGCACTGGTCTTCTACACTAACTTCTTCAGAATTCCTAATTTAAGTTCCTTTCCTACTCCTTATCCTAGCAGAATGATTACCTTCCATCTCTTACATGACTCCTTTCAAATTTTTTCTAGTACCCCTCTCAAATCCAGGATGCAGCAGCTAAACTGTTTTTCTTGTTCCCTGATCATAAATTCAAAGTCTCATCCACACCTCCAAAACTCCGTGCAGCTCCAGCATCCCTTGACCATCCCCTTTCCCAGCCTCTGACTGGCTCTGCAGCTCTTGATTCCTCATCCAAAATACCTCTCACCTTCTGTCCTATGATTACACTTCCCCTAGAGGGGTCTATCCTGATCTTAAGCAGCACACATTCCAAGGGCTCTTTTCTGCACAACTGTTAAAAACAAAATTCAGAGGGGTGACAGTACAGCACAAGTGTTTTATGAGCTTTCATTACAGCACCTTTTACTCAGACCCATAAGTAGAACACTCTTCAGAACACAAATCCCCTACTCTTTTTCTATGTAGCACTACAGAGACAACTACTGAAAAGCAATTATACAATAGCAACAAAACTAATTTTGGGTGTGGGACAGAGAAGGATTATTTTTTTGTTGTCATTCTTAAAAGGACCTGAAAAATAACGTACAATAACATAGTTTTACTCAAAAACAGACAACATTGTTCCTACTTTAAAAAAAACCCTTGAGCATTGTCACTGTTGTTACCACAGGACCCATTAACTTCTACATCAAAGAATAAGTGCCAGAGGGACAACTCACTCAATGTAAGCTAAGCAATCTTTAGAACTACTGTTCCACAAGGAAAAAGAAGTTTAAAATGTTTTCATCCCAAAACAGGATGAAAATTTGAGATTTCATCAAACACACACTGATTGTTTCTAGAACACCAAAAAGCATGAAGAACACTTAGAACACCACATCTTGTCGAAAGCATATTTGCCAAACTGTAGTTCAACTCTAACCTGTATTCCCCTATCTCCTGATAAGACCTGTGACTCCTGCCTTTTTCACAGGATCTGTTGATTCTTAGTATTCCACATTAAGATATGTTCAGCAGGTACATACAGCTCTCCAATCTACAGGAAAAAATGGAGATCAGAACTACAAGTCTCATCATGCACTCATAAAATCAAAGCACATGAGGTGAAACCATAACTCCTATCCTGATTCCCATTTAGCTCAAATGGAATTATAACTTTGTTTCAATTTTTGTGATTTGGATAAGAAATTTTCTTTGGCAAATACACTTGCCAACTTCATGTGTTTTCTAAAGAATGGTGGACAGAAGCTTTCCCCCATTACCTTATGCTGAATACAAGTCAATACACTGCTTGTAGGCTCCCTAAAAGCTCACTATTTACTGTATTTCTGAATACACAGTAGTTACTTTTTGACCAAACAAGTTGTTTTCCACTGCTGAACTTAATCATACCTACACAACACATTCTGACTTCAACTGTTGAAAAATAACCTATTTTCTGTGTGCAAGTAACCTCAGGGTAATATTCATAATTCATACACAACATAAATATTTATATACTTGCAATGGGAATACAGCATGACCTCTTAAAAGTATTAAGATTTATTTACACACAGTGCTAACTGTGTAACTGTTGAATGTAGTATCTAAGAGAGGTTTATAATCCAAAACTGCAAAGCAACTACTTAATACATCATTAAGGACATGCAGTTAAAGGAACATTTACTGTAAGTCACGCCACTAACAATGCATTGCTACATCCACCTACGCCCCAGTAACACCTCACTGCAATACTCTAATACAGTAACCATAGGTTATCACCACCATCAATGGAATGAATACAAAAAAACCCTTACAGAATCCCATCTATGCTCTCCCTTGCTGGCAGGAAGAATTACTGACACAGAATTAAAATGTGTCAGCTGGGAAAGAAAATATGAGATCAGTAAATACTGTATATAACAACTGGGAAAAGATATTAGTAAGTGGCTGCAACAGCAACCAGGATACCCTCCCCCTTTAGTCAGGAGAACTCTGGCTGCTGCCCTGTGGCCACTCAACTCACAGGGCTCTCGAAACAATGATCTAAATACCCCAAGATTTGTAGCTACAGGCAAGGTTGAATTCCTCTGTTTTTACAGTTTGTGTCACTCTGACCTCACCACAACCTTAGGACGCAGAACCAGCTATTCAATCTAACAGCACAGAGTTTATCAGTGGAGAACTGGAAATAATTAGAGCAGGTAAAAGGCATACACAACAGTATTAGTATCCTTCATGAAAAAAAAAATCAAGAAATTATGACAGCGAAGAGACTTTTACACTTTTGTCATTACTGGACAAGGAATTTCCAGGTACAGAAGACAAATGAAGACAGAAAAATGTGCCAGATTTAATGGACAGTTTGTCAGGGAGTAGCAGAATGATCCTGATGCTTCATTTCAAGTTCAATTATTCCAATAATCCAAGACAAGATACAATGGGACAAAGCAATTCAATTTTTTTGTTTCTTTATATACAATTTAAGTACTTCCATTCCGCTGACATTAAAATACTATCAATCCATAGCCTGAAAGAATAGGTTTTCTCCTAAAGCTGGATCATCTACTTAACACCACAATATAATAACTGTACCTCATCGTAAGAGCTGCAAAAGAAGCAATCCTGTTGTTCAACTTTCAGCAGTTCACTTGGTGAGTGCTCTTGTCATGGATATTACCACCATGTACTGCAATAATCCAAAACCACACAGACATCCTCTATTTAAAACCAGCATTTGTTAAGAACATGTAATTAATCTGGGCTATGTTAATACATTTATGCTGGACAGGGAAGTCAATTTGAAATTTAGGATCTTAGCTGAAAATCAGTAAAATTTGTAACTTGAGAAAACCAAATTGCAAGACTGGACAAAATACAGGTAACTTCTTGAGGTTCTTATCTATGAGCTCTGAATTACCAACATCACATACATAAAAATCTCTACCAGGTAAGAGAATCAAAATTAAGACAGGGCTTGTAGGATATGGCAACCTGGCTGAAATTGATATTCATTAGAGTACTCTTTGCATGAATAGGAGCATTTGGACTCTGTGGTCTTTATCAGAGCCCCAGCTGGTAATGGTTGAAGGTTAATGCCTTACCCCATTCTGTTCAATTTTCTGTCCTAATTAGCCCTCCAAATCTATAGCTGTGAGCACCAAGTGTCTGTGCTCAAAAGAAACTAATTAATGCTAGCAAATTAGATCAAGTCCAAAGATCCAACAGCCAAACTCTTAAATGCTCCTTGTTAATAGGAAGTGTAGCTGTCAATAACTGCTGTTGGTGACTATAATGAGGCCTCTTTCTTTCATTGAAAGTGATTTCATTTCTCTTTGTCCCTGAAAAAGCTGTTCCATTCCCTAATAAATAAAAAAACTCCACAAAACTAAGTTGCTGTGGTAAAGCTAGAAGTCTGCCCCATTTCTTGTCATCAGCTGGTTTGAAATGACATGGAGGGTGGAAGAACAAAAATAACCAAACAGGACAAGTTCTCTCCCTGAACATCCATCTTCCAAGTACTGAAAACTAGTTAGAACACTTAAACTTCTATCACCAAGCAGCACAATATGCCTTCATATTTATTTTCTGTAAAATCCTCTATATTAGCTTAGGTTAGTTAATGCTGTTATCATTTAAAAAAAAAACCCACAAGATCTAGAATCTCATTTCTTCAAATTGTAATTTATATATAGCTGTTCTCTCCACTCAGTTTGCTGGAGCAGAGCTCAATATACCATAATCCCTCTAGAGGTTGTATTAATTCACATAGTTAAATGTGATGAGAGTAAATGTTCATTGGAAACATATAGCGCTGAATAATTTTTTTTTCAAAATAAAAGCTATTCTGTGCAAACAAGATCATATAAAATTCAGCATCTTACTCTTGAGAAACACTAGCCAGAAAAAAAAGGACATAGCAATTTATTACCAGTGCTAAATACAGCTGTACACTACCAAAACATCTAAAACAACTGAAATAACTAACAACTGCGTAACATGTACAACATAATGTCATATCTGTTGCTTCATACAGGGTCATAAGGTCATACACAATATGACTATAATGCACTTCAATATTCAGATAATAAACACAGCAACAGCGAATAACAATTTTCTTCCATTCTTCACGTGCAGTCTTGTTGCTGAATTGAAACTATGCTCTCAAATTATCCTTCCTCTCAAGAAAACGAAATTTCTGGTAATAATGCAGTATTCTTTTTTCACCCTCAAAGCAGAAGGCTATTCTGGTTATAAAAATCCTCCCATGTAACTCCTCAAGCTTTCCACCAAACTGAATAATATGTACATGTAAGCAATTTCTGGTCACAGCAGTTCAATTAAAAAAAAGGTACCAGGAGTGGTCACGTTAACTCATTGGTTCTTATCAGTCAATTGATCTTTCTGCTTTGGTCATCACTGTGTTCCCAGACACTCCTAAAACATGAGAATTTAAAAAAACAGTTGTAAAGACTATATTTTCACAATGAGGCAAAGCAGATGAACAAAGTTCAGTTATAAGTGGTGAATTTAGTTTTCATTTGCTTCAAGACAATAAGACTCACCAAAATTTTTAAATGTGAGCTGTCATGTAATTTCCCACTACTATCAGTCTTAGTATCTTCCAGTGTCAGCCTAAGAACCATGACTGTAGGTACCAACACATTAATACTCCCCCAGCATTCAGCAAGGGTTTGAATCAATTATCAGAACTTGGCCTGAAATACAAAGGAAAGTGAGCAACATCAAGCAAAACTTGCTAAGTATTTCACACATTTCATTATCTGCATTTCCAGTAAGAACATATATATAAAAAGTCTTTTTTGAAGTAGGAGTATCTAAAGGTGTGCTTGAGCATTTAAATGTGCAGCATCACATGTAGTTCAATCAGAAATTTCTTTGGGTTTATGGACCTTGATATGTCAGGTGTAAGGGTCATGGTCTAGAGCAGGTGGCCCCTGTGGGGACAGAGATAATGTCAGTGACAGGACTGTTGAGTAACTGCACATTATCAAAACTCTGGTTGACACTGGTCATGCTCAACTGTAGAGAAGCCTGCAGTAGTGTTGCAAACCATCATCTTCACTAAGTATCAACATGAGCCCTGAGGAGGAGAGGGCTAATGGGAAATCTGGAGAATCCGAGGGTGGTTGCTTGGAAATGTCCTTTTCCAGCCACACTTTCTAAACCATTTTTAAAGCCTTGCCAAGTATCATGAGCTGTTTTCAGCAATGTGACTCCAGCTGCTTTAATTACACAGCTCCTACAGACAACAGAACCAAGCAAAAGTAACAGTTTATTCCACTGAAGGTCCTCAACACAGCAGAGGTGGAAATATCTTCCTCATGTCTCCTTAATAAAAAAATTTGAAAACTAAATTTTTAAAAAAGGACAGAAAAACTTGCCATCTTGGTCAAATGGATGTCTCCCACAATATGCTTCAAATAAGGAATGGCCACACCATGTTTCTAATGGCAGAACAAGGCTGATTTGAACTATCTGTTTCTGTGTTCACCCTGAAAAGCAGGTAGTTCAACTTCCTACTTGAATCCTTGACCCTTACAAATGAGTTTCAGTTACAGAAGACATCTGCAAGTCCCTCTTGGTGACCTTGAAAGGCTCAAATCCAGATGATGTACAGACAACAAATTTCAGAAGAAAAAAGTTCAGAACTAAAACTCTTTGTCTCTAGAGCAAGATTGTTCTTCTCCCAGGAAAAAAAGGCTGTGAGGTTTTGGACAGCAGAAAAAATGCTTTACAATACAACAAATACACAAACCCTACACAATAAATATAATATAGAATTCATTTCATGTCTGACTCAGTGACCCATTAGTTTCTCAATTCTTTTTGAGAGTCCAAACCCACATGTCAAAGTCAGTCAGCTGTCAGTCAGCTGTTTCTATTTTCCAAACCAAAAACCCAAAATTAAACCAAACTAAGTTAATAGTCCTCCAAGTTTGCATATTTCTGTTCCCAACAGTTCTTCTCTACCCAAACCCATCAAGTTCAGTTTCAAAATTGGTAACTTTGAACAGCAGAATAAGCAATCTCAAGAAATTGGACAAACTTTTCTGTAAATATGATCAAGATCAACCAAAGCTCTTGCAGGTTTTTTTGTAAGTGTCTCTAGATTGAGAGCTGAGAGCAGTAATGGAAAGCAAAGCTCAGTTAGATGAAACTATAGAAGGTTTGATATGCTTAAAGAGAACTGTTTTGATGAAAAATTCTAACTCCAGGTTCCTGAAATTTGCTATAACTTGCTTTAAAGATGTTTACTCATATTTAAATGTTACAACTGGAAATCAAAGTCAAAAAGTTGGTAATTCCACAGGAAAACAGTTTGCTTAAGAAATTATTTCATAAAAGCAATGGACAAGGTAATGGCTAATAAATGTTCCTTTTAGTTACTTAGGTTTGAAATAGACACACTAATGCAGAAATGTATGAATATAGTATTATTTCAGGCAAATTCATGCTACAGTTTGTAAAAATACAGTGAAAAGACCATGTCTGTCAACGTTGTTGGGGTTTTTTGTTTGCTTGTTCTTCAATGACTCTTTTTTAACTCCTGTAGGAGCACACGATTTCACACACATTCAGTGCAGAGTTACGAACACAATAAAGCATATTTACATAACAGTCATTATAAGTTGACTAGTGTTTCCCAGAAAGTATGTCTAACCAATTTAATAAAATTACTAACATCTCCATCTTCACTGAGAGTGACTGAAAATCTCAAAACACATAAAAATTATTCTGAGTTTGAGAGATAAAAAAATTCTTAAGAAACATGCAGCACACAGAAGAACTATACTGGAACAATTTGAAAAAAGTTCTAAGAAAATTTAAATAATCTAAAGCAAAATTAATCCAAATATAATCTAAGTAAAATATGGTGAGACATAATACTTAATTTTTCTTAAAAATTATCAGATGGACATATTTTCATGGTTATTTCATCCTTAAACTACTCTGGTAGGCCAACAACCAAGCACAGCAATGGGTCACCCACTCAAGCTGCACACTGGGGCAGCAGGACCACTTTTTCAGTTAACAAAACCTTTTTTTTTTTCTTTTTTTTTTTTTTTTTCATTTTTGTAACCCATGGGGTTTCTTTTCCCTGGACAGCTCCTGAACACGTGCTGGACAGGCTGTCATTACTTGCATTATTAGCGGTGATAAGCAGACAGCTCTAGGTGGTATAGCTGCAGGCTAAGGTAACGGGCTGGATGCAGATGGACCCCTGTGCTCACGCAGAGCACTATTGAATGTATGGGGGCTCCCCATAGGGACACATGTGAACCCAGCGTGATGAAGCCAACTATAAAGGCCCCCACTTGTGGAATAGCTTTATTTCCTATATTACCAGTGCATTTACCACAATTTCCTAAAGACAAAACGAAACAAAGGCATATTAATAGGAGTTTCTCAAACAAAATTAACATAACGCAGAACAATCCCACACTGAGAGCAAGTCAAACGAGTAGCTACAGCACTTGGCGTATACAGCTCCATTTCACACACGTGTGTACACTCTGTGGCACACAAACCACAATGCAGGAGCTTTGATTACTTAATTACACAGCTTATAATTGTTTACAGCATGAAAAGCATAGCCTATTCACTCTGATTAACACCTATGCCTGTGTACTAACAAGACAAATTTATTCCAAAAATAGTTTCACCATAGATTTTAGAGATTAGTCTCCTGTTCACAAAACCACTTAAGCTTCATTTCCTGTGGTTTGGTCTCTCCCTTCCATCCAGATACAAAGGTATACAACAAAATATCTAAAGCGGTGCTACCACCTTTTTATTTTTAATAGAGGTATCAGTGTGGGGTTTTGCCTGCCTAATTGATCAAAACAAATGTTGCAGAAATACTCAGTTTCCACTTCTAACTTCCATGCAATTTGATCAAAGCTGGCTTTCAGGTGACAGAGGAATGAGGGGAATACAGATGCATCCACAAACCTCATTTTTCTAGAGACTTTTGAAAACTGAACTCTATACGGGAGAAAGAAATTATAGTTTTGCCTAATATCACAGAAAGAGAAAAAACATAACATTTGGCTTTAAAATTTATGGAGGCAAAAAGATGAAGAAGCTGCAAGATAATAGTCTACCACTCACAGCTCAAGAATCTCCAGTACCAGTTGCTGCCACAGAAAATGAAGATGCTGAAATCAGAGTCCTCATACTACACAAAGAAAGTTCAGGGGAGAAAAACACATACACAATTTCCCTTTGGTTTACCCTCAAACAATATTATACAAATAGCAAGCTCTCAGAATATTTTTAACTAATGTCTTCTTTAAATGACTCAGATTACTGCAATTGCTTTTCATCTTCATTTTTCACCCTAACAGGTATAGAGGTCAAAGTAAAAATTATTCAACTATCGTTCATTAAGTCCTCCTGGCAGCATTGGAAGGTACATGTCCAGTGATGCCACTTTCCCTTGGCAAATATTCCCAGCTCTTTTCCTACTTACTCAATGTCAAAATTACTGTAGGACTATTTTTTTTTTGTCTTTTGAAGAATCCATAAGAGCAACTGCTTAAAAATACACTCGTCCACTTTAACTAGACTTGACTCCAAACCTAGTGATAAATGTCTAGATGCCTCCTTGGAAGTTTCTTAGGTAATAATGAAACACAAAAAGCCACATGCCATTGGGGAAACAATTGTTCTTCCTGCCACGGTAATAACAGCTGAAATAATACAGGGAAAACAACGTAGCAACAAACTAAAATTCACTCCTTTGCCAGTAAATACTGTTGGAAGATTGACAGAAGACACTGCTGAAGATATGAAGAAACGAGTATTAGAAAAGTTACACAGTGTGGGAGGTTTGCTGTACAGTTGGGTGAACAGCAGTTTGTAACTTCTCTCAGATTGTGGCATTTGCATGTCAATAATTAAATGCACAAAGACCATTTCTTTTTTCTTTTCTTTTTGATGAGCCACTAAAGAAAAGTGGTACTGGAGAAGATACATTCTCAATAGGAAATGGCTTCTTGCATAAAAAACCAGTGTATTATGGAAAAACTGCAAACATATCCACTGATGGAGCAGCTGCTTTGACTGGAATAAAAAAGGGATTCCAGACCAAGGCTACAAAGAGACAAGAAACTACATCACTCACAGGTGAACTATTGCAGCAAGGCAGTTGGAGCCAGGAGTGCACAATTGCTACAGGATGACGTGGTAACCATAAAAACAAGCCCTTCAAACAGGAGCATCTTTACCAGACTTTGCAGCAGCTTTACCAGAGGTAGTAGTAAGATGGGGAGGCAATGAAAATCTCCAGCAACACGTAGAGGTTTGCTGGGTATCCTGTGGCAAAACACTCCAGGGAGTTGTCAAACCTGACACATTTTTCTTTTACAAAAAGACAAGTGTTCCAAATTTGCTGACCTTTTCGGTGATGACAAGTGGCTGTGAGTAATTTTCTACCCAGCAGTAATTTCCAAAATCTAAACACTCAGTGTGTCTCTTCAAGGTGAAGATAATGTTTTAACAATGAGTGAGAAAGTAACTCCTTTGCAAAAGAAATTTGGGCTTTGGAGAGAGCAGTTTGAAAACAGGTGTTTGGCTATGTTCCCCTCATCATGCAGTTTGTGGTTTGGTTTTATTGCCAAATGCAATGTGAGCGTGTCACCTACAAAAATCTCTTACCTCTGTACACTTTAAAAAGATAGAAACAGAATTTTCTAACCTGTCAAAAATCTTCCAAATGAGAGTTTCAGTGGGTTAAAAACATAAATATGCAACACCTCCCAATTAAATTTGAAGAACAACTGATTGATGTCAAAGGAGATGGTCATTTACTAGTCCAATATTAAGCAGAACTTTTGCAAAACTTTTCGACGGAATTGCAAAAATGAGTATAATGTAGTAAGTGCAAGAAACACTACTTATTCTATTGGGATCTATGCATCGTTGTGAGGTATCTTTTCCAGCTATGACACCCATTAAAATCAAGTATTGTAATAAACTGAACTTAGAACCAGACCTTCAAATTCCTGTATCACAGTGTTAATGAAGATTATAAAGAATATTAAGTCATATAGATCTCAATACAAAATACTGCTGTTAATAGTAAGCTTTTCAGAGCACAAGGTTTTTTGACCACTGGTAAACAGCATAAAAATTACTTTAAAATATTGTTTATTTCATCTTTATTTTGTTTCATCTTTTTAATTTCTATTTTTATGTTTTATAGCATACATAACATATAAGTACATGGTACATTTATATAACTTATAAATAAAAATACATATATTTGTTTTTATTGTGCACTTAGAAATTTTTTACTGATGGGAATACATGATCAAAAAGTACTGATCTAGATGGCCAGATGTAAGTGCCCTCTACTGAAAGCCTGGCACTTGTATAGAATAATTCTGCAGCCTGATTTTTTTTTCCATTCTTACATCTCTCTTATGGCAGCATTCTTGGCCAACTTGTGTGTAAGTGGCATCACCCTTATGGTATTTCAAAAAGCTCCAGATTTCTTCAAGAAATAAATGGACACTTGCAGAAGAAGTGGTGATACCACTTAAAAGATTTATTGTCCAGTACTCCTCAAAAGAAAACAAAACCAGAAGCAGACTGCACCACCCTATTTCAATGTCTAATAACACGCACGTGTTTATGTGCACGTAACATTCAAATACTGGGGCAGGGAAAGGATGTGGTTGGTTGGGAATATTTGAGCAACTATATCATTATGAGAGAGTCCCTAAATCAAGGCTCACATGAGGCAATTCTGTTCATGTAAGTATCAAATATTACATACAGGAATACAATAACTCGTGTTGCTCTGTCACCGCACAGTCGAGACTGACATGTGGAAAGTTTTGCGTTAATCATACTGAATTCCACGGCCCTCGAGAACAAGTCATTTTGGAAAATAGTCCACATCCCCAAGCAGCCAAAGCTAACACAGCAGATTTATATGCTTCAATACTGGTTTCACAGTGAACAGATAGGATGCAGATTACACATACTAATTCTCTGACTACACAACTTCAAAAACAAGGATTATATTCAGGGCACAAAAGTGAATACATCTGATCTCTTAATGAGTATTTGACTCTTACCTTGCACCTTATCTGAACACAGCTCCTTGGCTCGATCCCTCATTATTTGTGGAATCAAAACATCTTTTTCTACATGTCTCAGCTTAGAATTTTCTGCAAGAGTGAAAAGAAAGATAATTTTGAAAAAAAGATTTGCATTATCTTTACATCAGAGAAAGTCAATCTAAAGAACAGATACTAGTACACCAAAACTGTCACAAACAGCAGCGGAAAGTACCATAGAAGGGTCACACAGATCAAAAGGATGGAAAGTCCAAACTCTAAATTTGCTCAGATACAAATATGAACAATACCCTGAACATTTCTATTCTGCATAATATACATAATGAACCAAAAATACAGAAGAAAATTAGGGCAGCACATTTTAATTTCTGCCCTGCTAAATAGAAAATCTGCCTACAGACAGCACAAAGGTCAATTACTTTTATTTCAGGATAACAGTATTTTTCTATGCACATTACCTGTATATACTTTTCACTCACTGACACTAAGCTGAGAAACATTGCAATTAGTAGGGCACAACCTAAAATTCGTATTGGCAGGTGGAAGATTTCAGTTCTTCAGAACAAAATAATTTTTTTAATGGAGGATTTTCATTGATAAATCCAAATGCTGCCTGAATTCTGCACTTAAAAAGTACAGTTCCGGTTTGCTTTCAGTTGTCTCCAGAATTCTTGAACACAGCTAGGGATTTAGAATAAACAACACAGACCATTTAAAAAAAAATACTGCATTTCCAAACACACTTTTTTCAAAACAAAGGATGAGAATTTATCACACAACTTTTAACTTTTCAGCTTCCGAGCTAAAAACCCTTTAAAGGACATTTGTTCAGAACACTGTATAGTCCAATGCAGTTATACCAAATACCTGGTTTTCATCTTCAAATGCACTTCTTATTTTTCCTTTGATGTCAATATTACATTTCAGTATAGCATCAGCTGGGATGCTCACATTATGAAAACTCTATTGTCAGATACAGTTATTTTGAGTGATAATCATTTCATTTTAAATTGCTTATTAAAAAAAGACTAAATAAAAAAGTGCAATGTTTTGAAACAGGAAAGAAGATTTCCTACAGTAGTTCCCTACAGCTTTCAAACACTAATTTTCAGAGCATTTTTGGCTACTTCTACATCAAAAAACCCAACAGAGACTAACATTAGTCATCCTTAAGTCATCACCTTTTAATTTTACTAATTCTAAGAGCTTACACAGTGTTGCATAAGTGATATTACTAGTGGAATCTGGCAACAAACAGAGGATTTTAATGAGCAATATACAGAATCTGAACTAAAGATTTACACTTCAAAAATATCTTTCTTATAATATCTACAGCAGGAAAAAACCACCAAGGTCTATTCTGTAAACATGACAAAAATACTAAAAACAAATAGGTCATGACTAAAGATTTGCCTCTATGTTCTGATTTTCATGAGATAAAATAATTACTAATATCCTTCATTTTAACTTTTGCCAAAATATCAGTACAACTACTGTACCAAGCATTTAACTTATTACAGACAACACAAAGCTGGTCAGAAAACTTTAAACATGTTTTTTAAAAAGGACAAATCAGTTCAGCTGAATGACATGGCAGGAAATGGCACCACCAAGCTCGGTGCCTCAGCTCTGCTCAGTTCAGTCACGGCAAGCTGGCATTGCAGCCTTCCTGCCCTCTCTCATCCCTAGGATGCTCTTTTCCCGCTGCCCACACAGATGGGCTCGGCAGCCCCGTGGTGAAGCTAGAAAAATTCCCCTATCCAGTTTACTACATAGCTCCAAAATGACCTGTAAGAGGGAATTGCGAGACACTAGGACAAGAAGAAAGACTGAACTGTCATGAGCACCACTGGCTCAAACTATAGACTAAGCTTTTGCCCATCCTTTCTTTTTTAAACTTAACTTGGCTATGTTGGTGCATAAGTAGGCAGAATGACCCGTGAATGTGGATACAGTTCAGCAAGTGGGTTGCTACCTGTCACCAAAAGGGAAGTTCTGCCAGTCCCCCATTGCCCTCACTCACTCCCATCACATCAGCAGGTTTATGCACCTAACCAGACAGTGAGAGACCAGGTCAAAAGAGAAAACCAACTCAAATACATGCAAAGAAGTGCTTCTCAGCTGATTTACACCTTGGAGTAATTAGATCTACCTATCTACTTCCAACAATTAGCACCATAGAATAGCCTGAGTTGGAAAGGACTCAGAAGGATCATCAAAGTGTGACTCTTGGCTCTGCACAGGTTCAACTTTTAGACCACACGGAAATGGAGCAGATCACAAAGAAGTCTTTAAGGCCGAGGAAGAGCAGCTGGGCCTCCCTCACTGGCAAAGCTGGCAAGAAGCATCCATGGTTCCCACAAGGTCAAAGCACAGGGCTCCAGAGCAAGGAGCAGCTACCCACTATTGAGACAGAGGAGACCTGGGTCTGAAGGCTAGAAAGGAAACAGGACACAAGGCCATCTGGAAAAAAATGAACAAACAAGCAAGAAAAGAAAAAGAAAACCAAAAAGAGAAGGCCTTCCTGTTAGCTCAGAACAGTCAAAAAGGATTTTTGGGTTTTATCTTAGCTTACACATCCAATTTTCTGTTTGATTATTCAAAAGGAAAGGCACATAAGACTGATAGCAAGGAGTAGCTATACTGGTGTTAACACCAGCTCAACCAGAACCACGACAGAGCTGTGCTCGAGGCAAACTCCCTCCTTTTAGTCCCATGTTGTCAAACTTGCAGAGGCTGAAAATGCAGGAAGGAGAGGGCATATCAGGACACTGGGCAGCATCCAGTAGAAAGAGTGAGAAGAGAGTTACAGCAGTAATTCAGAAGTACCTATTCAACAGTATAAAAGAAACAAGACTAAAGCTGCATCTACAAACTAAGCTACATCTTTTTTGAAGAATGTTTGTTGGGAAGCATCAGTTTTAATTCTTTTTTATTATTATTTTACAAATTTTTGTCTTTACAGGATTTTGCATTTGTATTTTTCAATCAGAAAATATTTAGTGCTTAATAATGGTTGGATTTGATGATGTTAAAGGTCTTTTCCAACCTGCATGATTCTGTGAAAAGCCTAAGCATTTTAAATCATCTTCTAAGTTTCAGGCACCTGTATGCAACTACGTCTCCAAATAGCTCAAATGCAGACATTCACTTTGGGCAGTGTTGTATCTACTCATGACTTCCAGCTGTGGCATCTTAAGTATTTGAATATTATTCCTTGAATCTAAACTATTCATTGCATTACAGTTACAGTGATTTTCCTCCCATGATCATGAGACACTTTACTGAAGTTAGTATCCCTAGCACTTATACAAAATACTAAAGAAAAACAAAGCTCAAATATTAACAATTGCAGACATAAGCTAAAACAAATGTGTTCACATACAAAGTAACTGCATTTCTGATCCTGATGCACAAGTGCTTACAAGATCATCATCAATCCAACCTAACCATCTCTGCAGTAACATATACAGCAAGAACATTCAAAGAAACAACACGTCAGGAGCAAGACTTCATCAAAAAATGAGGCAACCACGATATAAAACCATCAGTTCCTTTTGCCTTTTTTTCCACTATATTACAGACTTATTCTAATACCAGATTTTCTGCAGAATAGTCTCTGTAGAAGAATCTGCATTTCAACAGTATTATTCCTGTTTTATCTTCAAAACCCTATTCCCAGACAAATAAGAAATATGTTTCCTAAGTTTGCCCTCTGCATTTGAAAGCTGATACCTTTGGTTCTCACCTAGATCCTCAACACACTTTTCCTGGTCTTCTGGGTAGGGCTCTTTGAAATGATCATGGCCTTTGGCCACAAAGTAAACCAATAAGAACATGTTACCTCTCAGCTTTCAGAGGTCAGACAAATGTCAGCAGCAGCCCTTCCTTCTGCCCCTGCCAGCCCAGACCCAGGCATGTTTGTCAGAATACTTCAGTCCTCTGAGATTCTACCTTACTTTCTGATGAAATTCCCAAGTACAATCAAACATTACAAGGGACAGATGGACAAACACAAACTGATTAAGTGAAGGTTATAAAACACAGTAAAAACTAAGTATTTTGTAAAAATATACATAGAAGTTAGACAGAATTAAAACCAAATGCTGCCTTGAAGTTGTTACATCTAAGTCAATAGCCCCTTGAAAATGTGAATAAGGTGACATTTCAAGATGTGATGAAACTACGGAATGTGTCCTGAAGAAATAGGATCTCTTTCCCAAATGGATCAGCAGACTCCAGAATGCTACTCATGGGGACAAGGAACAGAGGACAGGACAAAGAACAGTTTCAGAAGTTATAAACTTGCAGTAGCCAGGAAAAAAACCAGGGGTGAAGCTAAAGAAAAGGGAATATCTCTGTGAAACAGAAATTGTTTTCCATAAAACCTCATGACACTGTAAAAAATTGAAGAAAGGAAAGAGATTACTAAACTGGGAGATATCCCTATTCAGCAAATCGCTAAGAACACATTTAAGACTTCTATTTAAAAAAAAAAGGCAAATGAAATCTGTGCATTTTAGCAAATCTCAGTGCTTCAAATGTTTCTCTTGCAGCATACAATATGTAGGGCACAAGACTACAATTTTAATAGCTTTCTGTGGTTGATTAAAACCCTCAGCTGCAAAAGCTGTTCATTACCCTGGAAGGCCAAGAACCACAGTCGTTCAGTTTAGTGGTTTTCATAATTTTTGTAAAAATTACCAAAACACAAAAAATTAATATGCATCAATAGAAACAAGAACATCCCAACCACTAGAACACAGCAAATTCACTCCATATGGACGCTGGGAAAACAGAAGAGAAATACTCTCCTGGCTTCCCAGCCTCTGAGCACAGGACCCGTGAAGGCCTTGAGAACAACACATGCGCAGTGTCGATCTCTGCTGTAGGCAGAGACCTTTCAGAGGACAAAGAGAATGAAATACAAAGCTGCTCTACAGTCCTAATAATGAAAGACACTGTAGCAACTTGTCATACTCATTAAAAGACTATTACAAACAGGGGATACCAAGACAGAAGCTGTCCTAGAAGAGCATCCTGGGAAAAGTCATATCATCTCCCCTCTTCATTTAATATGGTTAGTAAATGTCTTACCCTTTAGTTACCGTGTCCTGCTGGTACCTGACAGCTCTCTCAAGGCTGCAGGTGGCAGGGACACAGATTACTCAGTAAGTTGAGAAAAAGTTGAAATCTACTCAACTCAGATATTTAAAGAAGCCTCAAACCTCCTGCATCCAACAGAAACTACATCAAGCAATTCCAATAACAGTCTTTGAAATGTGCATGTCTAGCTATATAACCTATAATTTGGATTTTCTTGTTCAAAAAATGCTCAAGGTTGTTTACTTATCCACCTTCAAAAAATGCTCAAAATAGTAGTTCAAATACTATAGCTATTTAAGTAAGAATCACAGTACATATCAAAGACAGAGAAAGTTTTAGTAACTTTATAGCTTTTTATTAGCAACTGTTACATCTCATGTTTTTCCTGAAATCCTAGTTACATCAACTTTAAAACATCACTTATGTTATTTGCTAGCAAAAATGCTGTAGAAAGTACAGTCGAGGTTCCAGAATCCAAGTTAAAATGTATCATTCCTCAAAATATATAAATTTCAAAAACAATCACTTTATTTTGGGAGCTTGGTTGAGAAATGTGGAGTCATAAAAGGAACATTTTTTTAATACATCTTACTATTTTTTTTCTACTAGCTGCTATCAAAAGTAAGCAGTTGTATTGTAAAATGCCTTTCTCTTTTAAGAGAAGAAATAAAGCTTGAGAAAGTATTAATGAGAATTTCAGCAGTAGAAATAGCAGAATTATTACAGTGAAAGTGAAGAAAGCCAAGGGAATACAAGCAGAATTCCCATTCTGTAACCTACACCACATTTAAAGAAGTTGTTTTCCTGGAAGGGATGGTCTTATGATAGGTCTACTGAAGCTTGAGTTTACCAGCCATTCTCTCATTTTTTCCATATGCAGACCTATAATATACACAACACCTGAGATGTCTTAGAGAACAAGTTCACAGCTAAGTTACAAAATTGCATTAATCTGGGGGACTCGGTTATGTTTCGTATAACTTAGTAAAAATAGTTTCTGTGTGGTAAATAATTTGTTTCTTTCCAACATTTTGTTTGAAAACACTTGCCTATGAGCTAACTATAAACATACACTGAAATTGAACACTTTCATTAATAACAGAAGGAGCAGCACAGCACTCAATGCAGGCTTAGTGACAGACATTCATCAATCAGACTACTGGCTCTAGAGCTTAATATTTTTTTAACAGTGTTTTGAATAAACAAGATAATCAGAGCTTATTACTCCTCCAGGAAAAGAATGCATTCAACTCAAAATTTTCATCTCCATTATTCTGCCTAGCTTATTCCCCTTGCATTAAATAAAAATTAACAATCTTACATTATTACCTTACATGTGAATACATTATTACATGTATTATCTTACATGTGAATAATTTATATCTACATGCATCATAAAAACTTATGCAGAAAGCCTGTATCACTGAACCTATTATCAGCTACTCGAAACCTCTGTTTGAAAACACTAAGTCACAACCATCAGAATAAATTCATTTAGAGAGAAGCCCGCTAGTCATGGGAGAAAAAAGATCTTTCTAAAATCTTAAGGTCTTTTCCTACAATTCTAATTTGATGTATCAATGTAAACTTTAAGTATGCAATCTTGTAGCTTCGGAGAGAGCTTCTGTGCCTTTACTGACATGGAATTCATGGGGTCAAAGTGACAAGCACTTTCAGCATCCTGCTTTGTAATCTTGGTCCCACAAAAACCCACACAGAATCCTGTTAAAGGTAAAGGATTTTATCAGTCAAAAATATCCTGTGTGAACTGACAGATGATGGACCAGCACCAAACACCTTCATGCATACAAGAAATGCTACTGAGTTTAGTAATTTCACTTCCACATCAGTGTTTGCTTATAAACTAGAGCCTTAAGTACTTAGTTTCTACTAAGGCCTTAAAGTATGGAAGGACAATATGAAATGACAGAAGTGTTATAATCCAAGTGAAACTACCTATGTGATACCATGAAACCCCGATTTAAAAGCAAAAGAAACTGATCAGTGCAGTTCTCTATGCAGCAATCATTTTTTTCTACATTAAATGTATATGAATAAATTTATTTGTATTTAAAAAGTTCCAGATTTTGAGATCTTTCTAATACTGACATCATTTTAAATTAAGATGGAGTACAGGGATGACAACACCAGGGAAAATTTACAAAGCTTTAACTTCTCACCATTCTATCATCACCTCAAAGTCAATTTTCACCTTTTTCACTGGCTGAATTTATTATGTTACATTTTGCTTTGGGGCTCATGTTTCTGCTATATGGCAGTACTGGATTATAAGAATACTATTTGCTAAAAGTGAACAATGGCTATGTATAGAAAGTCTGCAATATCTAGAAAGAAAGGGAAGGTAGACCTGGCAAAGCAGACTTTTTTGATAATTACATGCAGATTGGAAATGCTCGTACATCTAGTGAGTAATAAGTAAAGCCAAGCAGACACAAGGAGATATTTTTACACTGTTGATCACACAGCAAATCCAGTTACAGGGCCTGAAAATTAATTACAGATTAAGACTTAAAATATTTACTACTGGAAATAATGCAGACTCATTAATGCCTAGCCTGTACTATTGTTCAAGTATGACAGACCTGCCAGTTAGGAAAACTTAGGGTGTGAGCTACCTATAGAGGAAATACCTCAGTCCACCTCAAATCCCATCTGACAACAGATGAGAACTCCAGCCAAATGCACAAAACACGGAGTCAATAACAACCAGGGCCATGGACTGACGAAGGACTAAACTAGCAGAGACAGCCCTGATTCCATCATTGTAAAGCTTCTGAATGCTTCACTTGGTAACTGATGGAAAATCCTCAATATAACTTTCTTACACAAAGACACCATGCAGCAGTATTTCAGCAACCAAATCCACATTTGGCGGGTTTTCTGGGATGCTAAAATATACTAACAGCACAGACACAATTCAGTTCAGATATAGGATATGCCTCCACACCTTTTAAGTCAAACCCAAGCTTCTGAGTGCCTCTTGTCTGAAACTAGTCCCAAGTATACAATCCCTTCTTCTTCTGTGTCCTTTCTAACAGCGGATGTTGTCTAAGAATTTACTGCTTACTTCCACCTGGAGTAAGAAACAAACAAATGTCCTGTACCGCAAACCATCTGAATTTTATAATTCAAACAGACCACATAAAATACAGCTAAGGAGTGACACCACAAACTGTAATAATTCACATCAGAAACAAGAGATGAGTAACAGGTAAATCTGAAATAGGAAGAGCAAAGTACCCAATATCTGGAAAAAGAAGAGATGTGGGAAAATCTAATAACCAACAAAACTCCCCAGTTATCACATGAGATGTTAACAACTTAAGATTTCCCACCACACCCAATATCAATCAGTGGCTCCTGTGCTACACAGTCCTTTTTACTAATTTTCAGGTGCATTACAAGGTGTACTGAAAAACAATGTAAATCACAATTAAAAGTTTCACTTAAAAACAAATTTATCCCAACTCCTTGACAGTTTGAATATGCAGCTCTTCAGCCACACTTTTTAAGATAAAATTTACACCT
Source organism: Pithys albifrons albifrons (assembly GCF_047495875.1). Classification (NCBI taxonomy): domain Eukaryota; kingdom Metazoa; phylum Chordata; class Aves; order Passeriformes; family Thamnophilidae; genus Pithys; species Pithys albifrons. Next base: position 40,576,554 of record NC_092464.1, on the reverse strand, counting down.
TTCATTCCAAATAATGAGTATCACACAAAAATGAAGGCAGGGCTTTTGAATATAGCAGGACAAAATACCATTCTTCCTGTATTTTTGTTTTATTTCTTTAACTGGATGTAAGGATGTAGAGACAAGAAAAAACAATGCCTACCTTTGACTTCTGTACCTCCATAGTTAATGAACAATCACTACATATAATACAAATGAGTGAAGATATGATCAAAACACACCACTGTTTTTGTAAGTTCCAGAGGTTGAGGTGCTCTGACATACACACAAGGCTAGAAACCTTTTGGTTACATTAACACAAGAATTGCACATGTTATTCTGGAAATTTATGTTATTAATCACAAAACTTAATTAAAAGAAGTTTAACTAAAAGCTGAAAAAAAACAGCTGAAAAGTTATTTTTCCTTTTACTTGTTTATTTTTGCCCTTTAAATCCAACATCACTTTATCCCCCATTATTTTATCCTTTCTATATTTTGAAGCTGTTATTTCATTCCTTTCAATATATTCCTCTAGCTCTGGTCTTAACAGTCCTTGCTTCTCTGAAACAAGTCACAACCACTGTGCAAGCCCAATTTCCTCCTTTCACTGAAAAACTGATGTTGTACCATGTTAGCAACCTAGATTTCCAAGACAGTAAGAAATAGACATTTTAAGTAGCTTAGCAAAAATATTAATTCAGTCTTCAGCTCCTCTGCTTTTAAGTTCCATGTACAAGATAGGTACCAACACCTGTCTTGTGTATCTCAGCCGCTGACAATGACTCCACTCTTCTCTTCACCCATCTGTGAATCCTCAACTAAGGGTTGAGACTTCACCATCTGAAAATGACAGATATAACCCAGTGCACATTAAAAAGAATGGCCCCTACTACTAAAAGCAGTACCCTACAGAGTCTTGGAAGTGGTGTGTACAAAAATCAAATTCAGTGCTGGACTGCTGCACATTCATTCTGGAGAAGGATAAAACAAAAAAAGTGGAAAGTTTTCCTAAACTGGGAGGAGCTGTTGACTTCCTCAAAGGCAGAAAGACTCTGCAGAGAGACCTAAACAAATTAGAGAGTTGAGCAATTACCAGCCATGTGAACACGGTTTAGCACCTGGGATGGGCAGCTCTGGATATACGTACAGACTGGGGAACAAGATGCTGGAGAGCACCACTGTGGAAAGGGACCTGGAGGTCCTGGTCGATGGCAAGTTGAATATGAGTCAGCAGTGCCCTGGTAGCCAGGAGGGGCAACCGTGTCCTGGGCGGCATCAGGCAAAGCATCGCCAGCTGGTCAAGGGAGGGGATTGTCCCACTCTGCTCTGTGGTGGCCTCACCTCAAGTTTGTGTGCAGTTTCGGGCACTACAATACAAAAATGATATAAAGCTCTCTGAGAGCATCCAAAGCAAGGCAACAGAACTGATGAAGGGCCTAAAAGAGAGGAAGGGCCTAGAGCCCTAAGAGGAGCAGCTGAGGTCACTTGATCTGTTCAGACTGGAGGAGACTGAGGGGAGATCTCATTGCAGTCTACAACTTCCTCATGAGGGGAAGTGGAGGAGCAGGCACTGACCTCTTCTCTAAGGTGACCACTGACAGGACCTGAGAGAATGGCATAAAGCTGAGTCAGGGGAGGTTCAGGTTGGATATTAGGAAAAGGTTTTTCCCCCAGAGGGTGGCTGGACACTTGAAAAGGCTCTCCAGAGAAGTGGTGACAGCACCAAGCCTGCCAGAGTTCCAGAAGTGTCCAGACAACGCTATCAGGCACATGGTGTGATTCTTGGGGATGTCCCGATCAGGGCCAGGAATCAGACTTGATGAGCCTTGTGGGTTCCTTACAACTCAGGATAATTTATGAATCCATGAACATAAAATTTTGTGAACAGATTAATCTACCAATTTATTTCCTGGATATAATTACTTAATGACACAACCACAGCTTCTTTCAAAACTGTGCCTGTCAAAAAATTCCTCCCATACAAATCATGACATAATTCACAGGTTCTACATTCTGAGCTTGATATTTGCTTCCTACTACCTGGAAAAACCATGAGAATATTCGTGTCTTTTGTGACCATGAAATGAAGTATCAGTCACAGTATCAATTTACAGAACTGTGATTCTCCCTCTTTTTTCTCATATATGAGCAAAGAAGCAGTTAGCAATGATGACACTAAAACCTACCGCACCAGGGCGTCTGGGTTAACACCTTACTAATATGAACAGGGCAGCTCACACCTCTTGCAGCTACTGTTCCAGTTTCTCTACTACCTCACTTAGACATCTCTGCTTTTAGTTCACATTCTGAGGTTTTCACCAGAGCCATAACAGCCAGTGACTGATGGGGAGCAGGGGGAAGGGAAGAAAAAGACACTGGATAACAAGGTAGCAGATTTAGAGAGAGGTGTCAGTAAGCAATGCCACGGCTCAGCAGATCCATCTCAGTATTGGTGTCACACAGCATGTACCCCAAGTACACCCTCAGCAGTCCTACCACAGCTAACATACACCTACAACATGGGTTGGGAGGGACAGAGGAGGTCATTACATACATACATGGGGAAGCAGAACGCTGATGAACTTCAGAGTTTGGAGCCATCCTTTTTGCTCTACACTGAAATCACAACAGGTTGATTTAAGCTAGTGTTACAACTAGGCTTTTTCCAAAGGACAGCTAGGAAGTGAGTTACACTGCAGACGAACATCCACCACTTGAAACACAGCAGTAAGTTTTATAACATTTTCTTAATTTAGAAACAGATCCATGCTTAGTGAATACAATCAACAAACCCCGAAACAAACTCAGACCGTGACTGCTCTATAAATGCCCTGTTTGCAAGGCCTGCAGAGCCAGGCCCAGGACAGGCTTCTATCCGAAACCAAGAGCTTGGCCTTGGCCAGCAACCTTCGGCTTTTGAAGAAATAGCACCGACCGAGGTGCACAGCCACGACCAGCTACGAGTGTCTCAACACCTGATACCAGCTGCAGCCTGCCCATACTTTGCTGGGCTCATTCTCGGGAGAAATCACCTTTTACCACACCAGGCCGAAGGTACCTGCCCCAGGGATTTGGGGCAGATGAGAGAACACTACGCGCGTGTAAAGTACACGTTTACACTCCCTTCTGCGCACACGTGTCTACAACCACTCGGCACACGACCTTAGTAACATGTAGCCCAGGGCCACATAACCTTGGTGCTTGGCCTTCTGATTCCTTCCGCAGCCGCACAGGCCACAGCAGCACCCCGCGGGCACCTCGGCTCCGCGGGGCTGCCGGAAGTCGCGGAGGGACAGGAGGGGCGGCGGGAACCCCACGGAGGGTGGGCCGGAGCCCCTCCGGGTCCCCCTCCCCGGAGGGGCCAGCACACAGCGACAGTAGGTTTCCCACAGAAAACCCTGTCGAGGCGGGCGGCGAAGGGTGGAAGCGGGAGCGTGTGTGTGCGGCGGGGGTGCTGTTACTCCGCCGCCCTGCTCATTCATCCATCCATCCTCCCTCCCACCCGGCCCTACCTGCGGTACCGGGGGGAGGCTCCATCTGCGGCCCCGCTGCGCACACTCTCCGGCCCGGCCCCGCCCCTACGGCGCACGCGCGCTCCTCCCGCGCCCCTCCCACTCCGCCCCCGCCGGGCGCTCGCGGGCCCCGCGCGCCCCTCCCGCGCCTTCCGCTCCGCCCCCGCCGGGCGCTCGCGGGTTCCACGCGCCCCTCCCGCTCAGCCCCCGCTGTGCGCTCGCGGACCCCGCGCGCCCCTCCCGCGCCTTCCGCTCCGCCCCCGCCGGGCGCTCGCGGGTTCCACGCGCCCCTCCCGCTCAGCCCCCGCTGTGCGCTCGCGGACCCCGCGCGCCCCTCCCGCGCCTTCCGCTCCGCCCCCGCCGGGCGCGGGAGGGGCGCGGGGGGCTAAGGGTGTTTCAGTCCATAAGTTGTTCTGTTCCCTTCAATTAGCGCTTCCCAATCAGGTGGTAAGGGATCCTCTCTCACGCTTCGGTGTCTGTAGGATCACGTTCCTGCCGCAGCTGTGCGGGTGAGGGGAGGGATCGAGAAATTTACTGTCCCACCTGAAACTTATTTACGAGCCTGCAGTGTATTTAACTAAGCAGTGTTTAATTATTCATGGCGTGAGGCGAGGCTGGCCACTTTGGGAAAGAAAGCATGGTATAAAAAGAATTTGAATTAAAAGTTACAAATTGCCATATATTTAAAAACCCAAGAACGTGATTCGGCAGAAATAAATTAAAACACAAGGAGGCATTTCTGAAATTCAGGAGTTGTTTTAACAAATACAATGCAGGATTGTCAAAAAGCCCATCCTCTTTTCCCATCTTCAACATTTTAGAGTGACTGGTGGTATGGAAATCAGTAATTTTATGCAGTAGCCTCTTACAGAAGGCTACAAAAATTTGTCTAAATACAGCATTTCCTCTGTTACCTGGCATTGTTAGTTCCTGCTCAGTGCTAAGATAAGCATTAAACCTTACATTCTTCCCAAACACCAAATAGGCCTTGTACGCCTCTGGAAGGTAATGAACAGTCTAGAAAAAATCAGGAAGAGGAATTCTGATAGCAATTACCACTTTATCTATTCTTAAAAGGAATTTTCACTAAAGTTTCAAGTCCAGTTTTTTCCCCAGATTTACATTATTTTCTCCACCTGAAAATTCAGTCACTTTCTTGGAAAACAGATTGTTTCAACTTGAGGCCACTGTAAGAGCCAAGTTCTTCATCTTGATACGTTCACAGAAATTAGTAGAGCGTGATGTGGGCAAAATCTTCCACACGAATGCTTTTGGCCTTACTGATCTAGAGCATTTCTGCTTTACACCATTAAGTGACTTTATGCTTTTCTTTCCTTTAAAATCACACAAGTCTGATCTCATTCCTTAAAGTAAAATGTGAATATTACAATTGTTTTCCGTAACTTTAAGCTTCACCACTTCAATTAAAGTTTATACACTGATTTGGGCATTTTAGTTGAACAGGGTTGTGCAAATGCAACATGTCAATTTATTTGTATTTGTTTTATTAAGGAACTTTTGGCTTAAGCCACTTCTGCAATAAATGAAAAAGAGTGTGAAGAAAAAAAAAAGATACCAGCCAATCTGCAAAGAGTTCTTATATATATCTGCTACAGGAAAATACAAGAAATACGTGATACAAAGAGGAGCTTTCAACAGGAGAACCAAAAAAGGAGAATACACTTATAAGGGTAGGTCGAGTTAAAAAAAAAAGTCATTATTTAAGTTAGTGATTTTTGCTACTCTTAAACTCTTGGCTACTGGTGCTTATATATACCCCACAAAAATCAGAACTCAGAAGGTTTTTTATTGATGAAGATCATTGAATTTACATGTCAACTCTGTGTGTTGTGTTAATTTGATCACTTTCAGGCGCACAGTACTAGGCTAGACAGAACTTTCTTTGAAGACAATACACACAAAAAAGTCCAATAAGTTTTAAGATGGAGAAGCTGTCTTCTCCTCTTCCAGCAGCAGACCTGCAGAGCAGAAATGGGATTTTTCTGCAAGTCTGATTTCCAAGTCTGACGGAAAAAAAATGAAGAATGCAAAGAACTGCAACAGAGTAAGACACATCTTGAGGAACTAAGAACAAATACAAAGGAAAAAAATGGATAGAACAATTTTTGTCTGGAAATTTGAGGGTCAGATACAGTTTTTGAGTGAGGGCATATGCAGCTGTGGGGCTCATAATAGTGTTGTGCTATTTGGGGCTCTTAGAAATTATTGGAAATGAAAAGGTATCAGAGGCATTACCTTGACAGATAAGCCAATGAAACAGCCATCATGCAGAGCAGGAATGGCATAAGTAAGACAGTAAGATAGAAACTGTCCACAGAGGGCTTTAAATTAAGATAAATAACTTTTGTCTGACTTGGGAGTCAGTGCAGTGATCCCTGGAGGTGGCACAGTGGATGACTCAGTAACATAGGAAAATTATTTGCTTACAGCAGCTCAAATGAATACAAACAGATAGTTTTCATTACCAGAAAAAATGAAGTTACTGTGTTAGAGATATGAGGTGTTAAGAGCCATATCAAGAATTTTAGTAAAACACTTTGTAAATACATACTCTACATGCTTTCATATGCATTCTTGATGTTATTAAGTTCATCAACCTATATAAAGACAATTTTTCTTCTTTCATTAATGTGGAAGTGCCTGTGGAAGTGAACTCCATCCTATAGGAGAATCCAAGGGTATAAAGGGGTGGTTTCATTAAAAAAAAAAGCAAAGTGGGTCTTTCTTAACCATGGGATTTAACTTGTAACTTATCCGAGGAGACAGTTCTGAAATGACATCAGCATTATACAGTTTCTGTTTAGTCAAATCTTTTTTAATATGAAACTTGCACAAGTTGGGCAGCCCCGTGAAGTTGCACTGAAATGTGTGGGGCATTTGCCATGTAGCACTTTGATACAAGTTAGTACTGTGTGGTTCATTTAACCGGCATACTTATCCAATAAACTTGCCTAATTGGGACACCTCCTGGGTCATTGATGTAAGACCAGTAGTACTTAATAGACACAACTGCTACTTAACAGGGCCTTAATGGGACAGTGGCTACTGCTTGCTGCCTCTGGTTATTCAGTGCTACTTATGTCATCTCTCTGTTACAGTTTCTTGTCTGTACAAGGAAAATTTTGTCTGGAATTAATTCCTCAAGGGTAAAATACTAAGTGCACTATGGAAAATAGGCTAGTCATGGTGGTCACAGTTTCTGCACTGATTGTTACAGTGGGGAAGATACCGTAGCTTCCCTTATAATCTTGAAGGATGCTTGAGACAATGTTTTCCTTATAAAAACAGGAAAAAGATAGAGTCAGAAGTAGTGTTGGGTAACAGTAATTTCTGTGTTCTTAAGATTCATATTGTCATTTGATTAGTTAATCGCCCCGTTTCAAAAGTGTGAACATATTTTCACACTTCAACCAAGGCAGTGTTAACAATGAAACTATAGATAGCAATAGAGATTAATTATCTATCCCACGTGTCTCCACACCTTGTTCTTACCAGAAAAATTGAGCCTATCTGTCTGTACACAGGTGTGATTTTTATTTATATATATACAATAGACTTGGTCAGATGAGTTCAAAGGCATATTTTCAAGTGGCACCTCTTCGACATTTTTGCTGTTGACATTTTTGATTTTATTTCATGAAATACAACTTCCAGTAAAAGGCTGTGATTCTTTTCTAAGCTTACCCATGTGAAATGCATTCACTCATAGGTGCAAGATCTGGGGGAGCTTTAAATGAGAATATTTAAAATCAAAAAAACCCTTCCTTCTCTTAAGGGAGCATACTCTTACAGAAGCCACTGCAAAGTTGTTCAGGGCCTTATTTCCAATTGCCATCTGAGATTGTCACTGACTAGAATCAATGTTTTCCAGAAGAGGAAAAACATGAAGAAGGAATTTGTAGTGTCTTTTTGTTGTGCAGGTTGCAGCATTTTATGTTTGTTCCCCATAAAATTAAACATATCCATGTGTCTGTTTAAGGGTAGGAGGTCTTTACATCAGAATCTGTTACTGCAGGAAGAAGCACTAGGCATGTTGAACTAATTCTGTCCTGTCTTACTAATCTTTAATTCTGCTTGTTCTGGATATAAGTGGATACTAGTACCTTGCAGACCTCTGAACCTGTGGCCTGTCAAGTCTCACATAACTGACATGACACTTCTGCAGTACCTTCACAGTCAGGCAGTAGCATTGTGCTGCCCTGGCCTCTCTTTCTCTAGAAGAACCGCAACTGGCAGGTTGTTAGGTAGCAACCTCTGTGGTGGCGGTCTCTCCCTCGAGTGCTGTGGCCTGTGTCTTACCACTTCACCAACAATGAAACTTTTCCCTTCATGGGTTTGCCCTTTCTACTTAGGTTTCAAGGGAGTTGCAATTATCTCATTGAAGTGACTACCAAAATTTGTTGTCTTTCTAGCAAGTTGTATATACGGAGCTGGCTATCTGCTCAAGTAGAAAAATTGCATTAAATAATAATTCTGTTTGCAGTCACCACTAGATCTGATTGACAGAATGCAAAACACCAGTTCCTTTTCTGAAGTCCACAGATAACAGCACAATCTTTCACTGGGTTTTGTTTCCTTGAAAATTCCTCTTTTATCACAACAGACTCAGATACACCTCAAAGATATAAACTATATGATCTACCAGATGTAAATCACTTGACCAGCACCAAGATTTTAAAATAATTGTAGTGCAGTAGTGTAAAAGCAAGGGGAGGCTCATCACCAAAACAAACTAAACTATAAACTTTCACTGTTTGATTTACATAGTTTACAAGGACAATGACTTTTCAGGCTAGATCAGAATGCTTTGCTGTCTGAATACATTCACAACAATTGTAGTGACTGCCTCTTGCATTGGAGATTTTGTTTAGAAACTTATTTCAGCCCCTATGGAAGCTGTGGATTTTTATTTTCCCTCCTTGTAGCTCTGCATGTAACCACAAGTTTTCCTTCTGTTTGTGATTTCCTTTGAAAACTTACTTAGCCATTCTCTTGCTTTATCCTTTTCCATTTTTTTACCCACCACACAGAGAAGGGCTAGTCCTTGATGATAAATATTTAAAAGGAAATGGTTCAATGTTCAATGTGGTTTCTACATCACTTGTATCACTGCATGGTGCAGTCCTCTAAGTATGTAAGCTGGCATGTGATCCCTTCTGCTGTCTTGCCATTAGTACTAGCCTGGACATTTCCTAATCACTCCTTGGTCTGTTTTTTGTTTTTTGAGGGTGAGGGTTGTGCCACAGCAGAGACCATCTCTATGGAGGCAAGTCTGAAGTTCTAAGGTACTTTCTGTAACACAGGCAGAGGTTACAGCTCCATCCTTGGCATCAGGAGTTGTATTACAAGTAAAGAAAAAGAACGAGTAAGCTTTTAATAACTGAAACACTCTACATAGTCAGTCTGAGTGCTAGTCTTGTTTGTACATACTCATTTTGTGTAGTAAATCCCTGCTTAGAGGCACAAATCCTCTTAACTGTTGTTTGATCCTCTTAAGAATCATTGTCTGTTTCTTCAGTTCTGGAAATGTTTGCTTCTTGTTGGGCACAGCACCCTGTAACGTAGGATCTCTGTTCTGCCTTGAAATTCAACCACAGTAGTTGCTTCTTTCATCTCCAAACCACAAAAAGCCTTAGAGGTTGGGAAACAACAGCACAAAGAGCCTAAGCAGTTTGCCGGGCATAGTGGAGGAATGCCAGTGGTGGCGTAAAGATCTAAGATCAAGCTCTTCAATTTATAGTCCATTGAGATTACTTGAGATTGTAACACTACTCATAGTTCAGGAAATCAGGCTGAAGTACAATCCCTATTTTTGCATTTGGATTGCCGTCATTGAAAACTATAAGATCTGAGTCATCAGGGCAGAAGACAAAGCTGCTTATCACTGTATGTAGAGATGGATGTAGAAATGAAATAGAAAAAAATGTTAATGCCGAATGTGATCCTGACTGTTTAAAACAATCTTTCTGCCAGCAGACAATGTCTTTTTGCATACATAAGTTCTCAGTATTTAAGTTATACCTATAATACTCATATCTATCCGTACCCAAGTTTACAGTAGGATGATGTTATATAATTAACTACAATGTTACATTTGCATACCTTCTTAGTTTACATTGTTGAGAGTGGATATTTGTCTCCTTCTTCAAAAAATATGAAAAACAATCTGAGGTACAGGGATTTATTTTCCTTAAAATTTATTATAATTAAATATATTCACTGCACTTGTTTTGAATTCAAACTTGGCACTTAAAGACTGTTAAACAGAATGTCAGTGGAGGAAGATGCCTTTCTACCATGATGGATATGTTCAAAGCATGGGTTGTTTTTGTAAAAGCTTTTGCCTTCCCTTTCGTTTTTTGCTGCATGGGAGTGATGCAACAATAATAATGCTGAACACTTAGCTTCTTCATATTCACCAGTCTGGAAAATTCAATCTGACTTTAAATTTAACACTACTCTGCTAAGGAGCCTCAACTGACCAGCACTGATTCTGTGCTTTTACTTGCTGAGATGTTGTCAAGAGGAAGTATTGGCAGTCATAAAAGTCCATAACCTGAAGTTCAGTAAGGAAAAAAAGTCTTACACGCTTCTTTGTCTTCATACGTTGCCTTGAAAATCAACTTCTTAGTTCCTGGTATCTTATCTGTGTTGTGCATTAAGCATTTGCCCTTTGTAAGTACAAAAAGCAGTGAAAATATGATGCCACATATTTTTGAATTGAGAAATAAATTCTTATTGAAGCTGCAGAAAAATGTTATTTCTATCCTCATCTCCCTTTTTAGTTTTTTTTTTATGTTGCTGAATGTGGTTTTACTGTGGACTTTCATCAACTGATATTCATTTCAGTGTTAAGGGAGTACTGAATGCAGTGAAGGGAGATCTGATTTGAAAACTGAGCTCTTGACATGTATTTCCCTGCACTATGATTTTGGTGTGCTCTTAATTATCTACCTTACTGGGATATTTGCATCCATAAGTAATAGGGGCTTCATATGACTCCAGTTCTGATGGCTGGTTGGTGAGGGTGCAACAAGGGTCAGTTGTTGTTGATGTGGCAAACCATGGCATTGTCCATAGAATTCTGGCATATTTTTTGGACTGGTTAATGTAACGTGTAATACACAGAATGCAAATGAAAACTCACAGGTTTTATCCCACTAATTCCAGTTGTGTTTAGAAGGCCTTAAGAGCCTGAAAGCTTCTACATTCAAATTCTTTTCTGCAAAGCACTTTATTAACCATCTTCTTTGCTTTACAACCTTTATTCACAACTGAAAAGTAGATGAGAATATGTAATGTAATGAAGCTGGATACAGGAGTGGATGCTCAATGGAAACCCTTGGCAAAGTTAGTAATAAAAAATCTTATAAGGTCTTGGAAGTGCTAGTCAGTTCTGAAACTTCAGAGACGATGGCAAGAGTTTTCATTTAAGGCAAACTGAAACTGGGAGTTGAATACAGATACTATGATTCAGAATTTCATAGGTCATCTCTTTGCTTTCCAATTAAATAGGTATGTAAGGTGTATCCTGTATCTCTCAACTTTTCCTAATAAGCTGCAATTTGGGATTGTAGATTTTTTTATTTATTATTTACTTTTCTCCAGCATTAGTCTAATTGTTGTGATTTACTAATCTCAGTGTCAGGGATTGAGGTCTCTTGTTTCAGGCATTGTCTGCATGTCTGTTCCAAAAATCTCATAGTATAAACAACTGAAAGGAGTAACAGGGAGAATTGAATAAGGGCAAAGAGAGCAAGAAGACATTACAAATTTTTAGTAAGAGTATTTTATATATATATATATATATATATATATATGTATTTCATTCTCTTTTCTACTTATATAATTAGGAAGTAGAGGAGCATCAAGGAAGACCTGATTGAAAGGTGATGTGTCAAAAGAAAGTGTAACTAAGGTTTAACTTTCTGTCATGTTTTTGCATAACTGGAACTAAGTGTTAATCAACTCAGAAAAGCAGGGATTTTTTTTTATGGGTTATTTCAAATTCAGTTTCTTGGAGGTTTTTTTTAACCCCACTTTTTATAACACCTTTTATTTAATTTCAGTGACTAATTCACATTTTAGAGAAAAGAGTATTCAGTGCTCTAAACTTTCAGTAAGGTTCATAACATTTCTGAGATTTCCCAGAACTTCTGCAGCAAAATTATAGGATAGCAAATTTGGGTTTTCTGGTAAGTGAAAGGGTTGAAACAAACAGAAAATGATTCTTTTGAAAATTAACAATTACATAAATTAGCACAGAGAAGTAGAAAAGCAGAAAAAAACTATTAAAATGCCCATCCTCACAGTCTTTCTGTGGTTTACTCTGAATTGGTATTTGGAAATGTAACTGAAACCACTGCAATGAATAAATCAACCTTTTTTTTCATGAGCATTGTTCTCTGCAACACAAACGTGTAAATCTCCCTTTGTATCATAATTTGTATTCAGTTAAGTACCAAAAAGTTGATTGCAGTGTGTGATGAATCAATTCCCATGCTAGGATAAGCTGTAGAAAGGGGAAGCAAAAGTTTGAATTTCATCATTTTCTGATATGGAACAGCAGATTAGGAGCAACGAGAAGATTTTAACCCCTGCATTCTAAAGAAATACTGCATTTGGAACGAAAAAAGAATTTTTCCCTTGGCTGTGCCATGTGCTATGCTGGCATCTACAGAAATAAAAGTTCTGTTTGTTCTGAGGGTCTTTTTTCTCTGCCTAACAAAGAAAGTTTTAAGATGTGGACATTTGCATAGGTTGGTATTTATTTCCTTCGCTAGGGAATCTTAGCAAAATGGAGAAAGCCAAGTTAGCCAGAGAAATCATAGCACCTTCTTTTTTTCAGTAAGTTTTTATTGGGTCCTTAGCTTGTGCTTCTGAGATCTTCTTGTTTTGCTTCTTGATTTTTCATTCCAGAAATATATACTGTAAGTATAGTATCTTAATATTGCATCTTTCCTTCCATTGGTCTTTCAGGCATAGAAACATTTGTTATTCTTTTGCTCTTTATTACAGTGTGACAACTTGGCCCTTTGTAATGCATAAGGATCACGTTTGGTCAATTTTAGCAGGAGAAGAAGCTGTATGTTGCAAGACTCTATCTACCATCTCTGGCAAATGTTATTCTTGTTAAGGTTCCAATTTCAAACCCATTGGTATGCTAGTTATGCTGAAATTCAATATCCTCCAGTTCATTAATATAATTCAGTATTCATCACATTTCATCTCCAAATCTGTCACATTGTCTTTCTTGCCATCCTTTGTTGTCCATGAAAATTTTTGCTTTCTTTTTTAAATATAAAGGTTTGGTTGATGAGTGGCACCTGATCTTGTACCAGCATTGACAGATGTACCGATATTAATCAAATGTGTAGCTGAACTGCAGTTTCTGCAGATGCAACTTTTACAGTTCCTTCATATTCATTGCCTCTTGCTTAACTATTTACATGTTAACTTGCCATAAAAAGGAATTAATGACCTGGAATGTTATTAAAAGTATTGAATACAGATTGATGATAAAATTTTGAAGTATTTAAATGCATTTGCACTTTAAGAAAAATTATGGCAGCTCTTGATAATGTAACTTAAAGTAAGTATAATTGTAATTCACTTCCCATATTCTTTGAATTGTCTAAATTGTTAGTCAAATATTTAGGGAAATTTCTGAATTTAATTTTTTAAACTCTGTGTGGTTTATACAAGCAGGAATATATGTTTAAAAAAATCAAAACAGTTAGCTGTACTTTTAGACTTCTAGAATAGCATCACGTCTAAGAATGTATCATGTCCATTTCAGTTCTAGATTTCCTCATGGAAGACAGAGCTACTCATACGTAAGAGACATAGAATACAATCCAAATTAGGACATCCTGCCTTAGTGTAAGCAAAGTACTTGTAGGAAGGTTTAACCAGTTGTGGTGGCAGTTTAAGCTCCATTTATGTTCTACTTGCATCTTTAACAAAGATCAAAACGTAAAGGATTGTTCCAAAGAAAATATTACAGTACCTACCTTTGTGCAATTAACATATCATTTTGAACTATTTAGCATTAAACGAAAATGACTATCCAGGTAATGATTAGAACATCCACCTACTGAATGCAAATTGCATTTAATTCTGTCTTCTGTAGTCCAGGTTCTTGAGCTAACACTCGGCTAGAGCATGGCAACCGCACAAACATGATTCTTTTGGTATTACGGCAACATACTCTGTCCATTTGATTGACTTTCTATTCATCAAGCCATGTTCTACTTTGAATGTAAACAATTCAAAATGTTCACATCAGCATATCTTTTCCCTCACAGTTCTGTTCCATTGGTACAGCACAAACCCAACAGTGTACTACCATATGCAAACTGTGAGTACCACCCAGGTCAGGGCACTGCTGGCTTCCAGTTGAGGAGCTCTGGCTCCTTGACAGGGGTGACACTCAGTCTCCAGTGTCTGCTCCAGAAGGCACCTTAGGGAGATCTGCTGTGGTGGACCAGCACTGGGAGGGCAAGAAGCAGCTGCAGACAGAGCTGCTGGCCAGCCTGCCTGCTGGAGGTGCAGGGCTCAGGCAGCACAGAGCCAGGGTGGGCAGAAGTGGCAGCATCTCAGCAGTGTGGTCTTTGCCAGGTTAGGGAAGGTGTAGCGGAGCAGCTGTTGGATATGCAGTGACAGTTACCACGACCACCATGGCTTTGCTGGCTGACAGCATGTCTCCCAAAGGGGGGTAAAGCATGGGCTACTCTCATCAGATGTTCACTCAGAGAAAAATGAACTTTCTGTCATTCAAGTCCTTGTGGGTACTGCAAAGAGAACAAAAGATTAGTCATTAGTAAAAAGTCACTGTCTACTGACCCGCCTGTCAATAAGCATTAAAGAAATGTGATGCTACTGCTGAGAAACTATCAAATGTGCTTTAAAGAGCAGTACCAATGTCAAATATGAATTCAAAATCAGTGCTGAGTTGTAGCAATCATGCTGTAAACCAAGGATGGGTTTGGTTTTATTGTAAAGGAAAAGTACTCCTCAACAAGATATTTGCATTAGCAAGGGAGAAAATCTGCTGCTGAAACAAGAAAAGAACAGAGGGAAGGGAAAGGTAGTTTTTCATTATGGTTACAGTTTGGATATAGTATATTCCTTGCAGTTCACTACAGCAATTAAGCTCTTGAAATTGGCAATAAACCCTGAGGAAGGATGAGCATATTGTCAAATTAGTTGTTTTTTTTAAAGAGGTGCATTCACTCTGACTCAGGGAGGAGCTGGAGTCTGTGGTGAAGGGACAGCAGCAAGCACTAGCATAATTAAAACTCACTGGAGTTAGAAGCTGTGCTACTGTAAAGGAACAGTTTTTCTAGGAAGGACCTTCAAGACCCTCAGAAGAATAATAATAATAAGAAATGCGCACACTAGTTCTGTTTGTACATAATTAAGTTCATATCCTGTTTCAGAAAAGAGAAAGAGCTTTGAGGTCTCACTTCAGCTTTTACTGTGTCTGATGTGCATCAGAAATACCCTCCTAGCTTTTCACACTACTGCTTAGAAGACTCCTGAATTCTGTAAGTGCTCTACTATTCTGCCTAGGTGGTTTTGCCATAGACTTGTCTTATCATTTTTTACATGCAGTTTCTCTCTTCTTCGTCATTTAGTTCAGACCACTTCTGACTTCTGCAATATAAAAAAACTCCAACTAGTACTGTATATAAGCCTGAACCATAATTGTTTAAAACAAGTGGGTTTTTTACTTCTATCCATTCCATAGTCATGTTTGAAGCTTCTACATTTTTCTTGTATATTGGTGGTTAGTCGGAAGGCCATATAGACATTAGGGCCTTTGGGAGAGATTCTTCCTGCTTTTCATTTGAAAGCAGGTCACTGCTCTTATTGATTTCTGGACTACCAGATAGTGCATGTGTCAATGTCAAGTTTTAGGACTCCTCTCGTGTTGGTAGTGGTGAGGAAGAATTCAGTATTTGGACTGGATGGGGGCACACCTAGGTCATTTTGCCACTAAAATTACTAGAGAAGCAGAAATGCTCCCTTGTTTCAAATAACAAATCTCAAAATTGCTCAAATCCATTTAGAAAGGTAATTTGTATAATTGTTTTTTGTGTTGGTGTTTTGTTTTTTTCTTTTGTGATTTCTGGGAAAAACTCAAAGGACCTTTTTCTCCCTCTTACTATTTCAGTACAACTAGGCTCATTTCCTGAAGGTTGGTATTGGTGTTGCCCATTTTAGAGAAAAGAAATTGAGATTAAGACAAAGTGAGTTATTTTCTTGCAAAATTGATGATGCGTGATGACAAAAGTGGCTATGGGAAATATGTAAAACTATTAAGGTGTGTAGAATTAAATGGTGTTTTTGTTAAGATTGGTATACTCTGCCTGAAATACACATCACAAAATAAAGTGTGTGTGTTTATTAATGGCAATTGTTACTTTTTATTTCCACTCCTTGATTCCACTGTCTTGAGACTGTGGCAGAAATCATGTCACCTGAGAAATGCCATTCAAGTAAGTTGTTCTATTCTTGAAAACTATGCAAAATTAAGAATACCTTAACCCCAAATTTTTCCAAAAGTTCACATGCATTTGGTGGGATAGGCATGCACTAGTTCTTCTAAGCATAAATTGGTATATTATCAAAGGGAAAAGTCAACCCAATAATTGTGTTTATAAACCAAAAAAGAAAGCCTTGTAAGCAGTCTTGGAAATGGTCATTACATTGTGAAGATTGATTGAAGTTTGCCCACGAGGGGTCACATGTTGAATTTCTTGTCTGAAGTTCATGCAGAAATAAAACTACTTTGAAGATTACATTAAGGTATGGAGATAGAAATGGACAAATTCTTTTTGAATTATGAGCATGGCTTTGAATTGGCTGGGTTTGTACTATAGGAGCAAACTTCCTTCACTTGTGCCATATCAGTTTACCTTGGCCTAGAGTTCACTTTTTCCAGTGAAAATGGGATAAAGTTACTGTCCAGGGACTCTGTAAGCCATCGTTATGTGGTTGAATTGATTCTTTCATCATGTTAAGGCACCTTTGTGGATTGCTTGGGAAGGAGCTCTGACATCATTGTTCTTTTAGGAGGTCCAGCAACAGGGTAACTTCTACATTTAGCAGCTGTCTTCAGATTCTTTAATTCCCTCTTAAGCAGGGTCAGACTTTATTTGCCTCCTTGCTGTGGCTGACAGTACCCAGTGATCTACTCTTCATTGTCACAGGCTTTGAAAAGTGTCCCTACACACTCACTGGGCTTGATGTTTGCAGCTGTCCTCAGGCAAGTAGCTTAAGGACAGATATAATTATTCTAGTGTTTTCTGGAAAGCTGAATTCAAACATTCCAGGCAGTTTTTAACACAGCTGGCCTTTATGCTATATTATCTTGTAACAATAGCTGCCTTTTTTAATTTGTCTTCTATCCGATGGAACTGTTCCATTTTTGCCAAGGGCTTCTCCTTCCTCCCAGGAAGTAAGAATGGCCCTATGAACATGGGTCCTCTAATCTTACAATTATGTGTCTAGAGAAATAGAGAAATAGAGGAGGCAGTTTCAGCAAGAAATGAAGAAGAGCATTAAATTGTATGTATGTATGTATGTATGGCCAAACTTCACGAACGAAGATTTGGGCAGGGCTCTCTCCACGTGGGTGTGCCCTTCCAGCCTGTGCAGTGGATTGTTTAGGTCAGGCTCAGCGTGCCCAGAACTGGCCCCACCGTTTCAGTCCTGAGGTCCATCTGCCACAGCCGAGCGAGCTTGGACAGTGACAGTGAAGTCCTCAGGACTGTCTACAGCACCAGGTACTAACCGGGGCTGACCCTGCTGAGCATCCGGGATCTGACGGGATTGGATGGCAGCGAGGCATTGAACTGCCCGGTACGGTCTCCACTGAGACTCAAACTCATGACCTTGTGATCCAGAGTCCGGAGTGCTCACCATTTCACCACAGGACCGCCATTAAGAGCATTAAATTACTTCACCAAGATATACATAACTATTAACATAACCACTACCAACCACCTTGAAGAAGTCATGTGGATTCTATGGCCCAGGAGTAAGTACTATGGCCAGACAGCTCTGGTTTAGGTGTGGGAGCACAGATTCTTCCAGTAATCCCACTCCATCAAGGCAATGTATTAGGCCTTCTACTTAGCTGGAAGGGAGAACACAGATAATTACTGGCTTGATCCTAGCATTAGCATTCCGTTATTTTCACACACTTAAATGTATTCCAGAAGTGTTCCTCTCTGTTGATGAAGTGTCTTACTTTATGAAGGAAATTATGTGTTTGGTGTGTTTTGCAAAAATCCCTGTGAAACTCAAAATCTACTCTCCCCAAATCTATAAAATGTCCCAGCAGTTAATCAAAACTCTAGAACATGCCAAGGCTGTGGTATTGATGAAAGTGCACAAGCCAGTATGAAGTGCATGGCATGTTGTCAGTGCTTTTAAGACCTTCCCTTCACAGTTCAGTGTGCTCTGCCAGAATGACCAGGCAACCACCTTACCTTTTCTGGTTTGTTCCCTTCTGCTTCTACAGCTTCACAGATACTCTGAACCCAATAAGAGTATTTTTTTCTAACTGCTATGTCAGTCCATCAAACAAATAAGCAATATGAAGATATAGAATGGAGAGAAGGGATTTTAGGACTTTCTGTTTCCCTGAGAGGGGAGATAAGTAACACTTTGGGAATGGTGCTTTGGGAAAACATTCCAGGAGAGCGTGGACTGGTCTGAGGAGTAAGGAACACTTGAGTTAAGCTCTCTGATAAAGGTTCTGGTTTTTGCTTTTATGCCTTTTAATGTAAATAGGAACATGCTGTATTGGTAAGGAGTGAACATTTCATGCACCCTAGTGAGTTTAGACCATGACTGTCTGTCAGCATAAATGCACGGATGATGTTTCCTCATTTAACCCTATTTTGGTGATAGTTTCAGTTTGACTCATTATTACTCACAGAAAAACTTAAAGTAATGGAAACCTTCACAGTTATGAGAAAGGTTATGCAATCTCATCAATCATTTACTGTTTACAATGTATAGTATAACTTCATTGACCCTGAGATTAGCTCAGTTGGTTAAAACTTGGTTGTAATAATGCCAAGGTCATGGGTTCAATCCCCTATGTGGGCCATTGACTTAAGAGTTGGACTCGATGATCCTTGTGGGTCCCTTCCAACTCAGAATAGTCTGTGATTATTTAGTAATCTGAATTCCTTATAGATAAATTGCCAAACTGCCTGGGCTACCTATCAAAGTTGAATTATAAATCATTATAAAAAAACAGTAAGTTGCATGAAGCTGGCTAGCAAAGCTTATCGAAAAACCTTTTGGCAAGAGGGTACCTTAGGACATTTTATAGGCTTGTCCAGGGGTAACATGTTTTTGGAAAAAAGATAATTAAAGTAATGAGTAAAATTGTAAGACAGACAATTTGTTTTGTGTAGCAGCACAGGAATAAAACATGTCTGATGGAAGATGGTTCAATTTTTCTGCTTATTGTATTTTATTTTAATTGTATTAAACACTTCAAGACTGTGTTGCCACAAGTTAAAAATCTAGGAGGCTGAGAGAGTTTTCTTTGATACAGGAGGAGAGAAGAAGAGAAAGGAAAAAAAAGAAAAGTGAAGACATTGGCAAAAAATATTTGGCATTGTAAAATCAGTAATATATGAACCTTCTAGTTTGAATAAGCCCAAAATGTTTTCATAGATTTACCATTTCAAGTGTTTGCATTGGAATGCAAGTGACTTTTAATATTTATTTCATTATGTCTGGTTTTATTTTTTGACATTAAATATTTTTATTATATGTGCTAACTAAACTTTGGAAAGTATACCCAAACTGCTGTGACAATGGTGGTTCTGTGAGGCTTGCTTAAATTACCTGGGTTCTGTGACCTTTGAATAAGAACATTCCATGTCTCTTTTTTTTTCTTTTTTTTTCTTTTTTTTAATATTTGCCTGGGGATTTTTTTCCTAAAACACTAAATAGCCTGTGTCAAATTCTGGTCTTTATTGCAATGGCTCCCTGCTTTGGGATCACTGATGAGTCATGCAATGGGGAGCAGAATTTGTTGCCATGTGTTTGTTCTTCTATTGCTGTTTCTTCATATTCTCCATGGCAGTACATTAAGTAGAAGTCTTATTTAGGGCTCATTTAAAAGAACTATGTGCTTGGGATTGTCGAGGAAATAACTACTGCTTCGAATTTGAAGATCCTGACTGTCCTGAGGTGAGTTCCCAACAGTTGGTTGCCTTACATGCTAATACCCAGTGAAAGAAGAGCCTGTGCTACAGATAAGTGCCACATCAGAAATAATTCAAAACTGCAAGAAAGATGAAAATAAAAAATAACTGCTGCTCCAGACAAATTGGCAGGCTGGGTTGTGTAAATAAAATGGCCAACTAATTGTATTCCCTGGTGAATCCAGTCCAAATGGACCAGACAGGTTGAGTGCATAATAGAACACATGCACCACAGTTTGAAAATCTCTGGGAATACTGAGCTGTCTTGTGCCACCCCTGATGGAGCTGAAATTGTAGTGAACAGAATGCTGGAACCATGTTGTATTATCAGAGGACATGGAACCACTTATTTGAACTAAACACTTAGTGCTGTCATGCTGGTGTGACAGAAAATGGCACTAAAGCACAGCTGAGTGGCTATTTTTGTCTGGATAAATACTCCAGTTTGTCAAGCTCTGTCTTCAGGTCTGCTAAAGCACAAAGGCAGAGTTCAAAATTAGACATTAACAACTCTACACTATGTTAGCTCGGGAAGAAGTATCACCTTCTTTCTTTTTTTTTTCTGTGTGCAATTCCAAATGTCTAGTAAATTAAAGAAGTGGTTCTCAGGTTATTCAAAGAGGATGCTTAAGTATATGTTTCATATTATATTCCATAAAAGTGAATTTTGTGTAAATTTTCCTCTTTCTTTATTTCAGTTCATCAGGTTTGGGCATTGCTGGTGGTGGGTGTGGTCTCCAGTTTAAAAAGCATCCCTTGTAAGAGATGGGCTTCAGTCTCTAAGTATTCCTTTAGCTCCCACCGGCACAATTATCCAGTGTGCTGGAGCACTTAGAGTATTTGCTTTTGTGTCCCAAAACCAACAGCAAAATATAAAAAAGGATAGAATTTACAGATATAAATATTAGCGTCTTACTGGCTGAGCAATCTGGCTTGGAGTATAGGGAGTTCAGGGTTTCCATTATTAAAATAAAAGTCTAAATTTAATACTCTCTTTAAAATTCCAG
The DNA here is from genome assembly GCF_047495875.1 of Pithys albifrons albifrons. NCBI lineage: Eukaryota > Metazoa > Chordata > Aves > Passeriformes > Thamnophilidae > Pithys > Pithys albifrons. The sequence continues at coordinate 40,555,792 of NC_092464.1, read as the reverse complement.
GCAAGATTTTTTGTCATTAAACTGGACTAAAATTTGGTTTCAGGTGGACTGGAGGAAATCATAAATTTATGCTTCAGTATTTCTCTGAAGCATTTTCCATAAGTGTGTAAAGATGGCCCATTATCCCAAGGTAGGTTAATAGCACATTGGGCTGGAATATGCTCTGTGGCAAGACAAAGAGGATCAAACTGTTGTGTAGTGTGGGGATGAAGAGCTAATGAAGATCACAGAGATGGTAGAGAAGAACCTGAGGTATGTTCCAAGGCACCCCAGGGACACAGATATCAGGATATGCCACTGAGCAGGGAGTCTCAGTCCATGGGCTGCCCATACAGAACAGCTGTGCTGCTGTGCAGGAAGTCTCCAGCCTTACTGGCAGGACTGCTCAAGTGGAATTTTTTTATCTGATCAATAATCAGAACAATTATTTTATACTGAGTTAGTACATGGAACTTAGAGAAAGGATTCAATAATGCTATCTTGAGTAGAGCTACAGACGTTACTGCTGGCTTACAAATGAATACTAGTGATGTTGCCTGGAAGTCAGAGGTGCTATGCCCTGGGAGAAAAATGGGAAAAGCTGAAAACAATGTTTTGCCTCTTTGGTCCCCTAAAGGCAGAGCGCTCAAACTTTCACTATGCTCTTCCTACAAATTAAGAGAAAGTTGTTTGGTCAGTGTGTGTCTAGAGGACAAGAAAGAAAGAAAGAAAGGAGGCAGGTTCAGCAAGGAATGAAGAAGAGCAATAAATTATTTACAAGTTCATCAGGATATCACACAACTCTTGAGAAAACAGTCTCTTTGGTCAATTAGGAGTAGTTCTCTCTTCCTATTTTTTTAAATTTCTTTTAATCTGATTTTTTTCTTTCCTGAAACTGCTCTGTGTCATGTAAATAGTGGAATCCAAGATACCAAAGCTAAGAGTTGAATATTGCTTTAAAAACGCAACTTATTCAAAACCCTTTACCCTTACAATTCTAAGAACTTTTATAATGGATTTTAAACTCTTCATAATACTTATACTGATTCACAAGTGGTATTTCTGAATTTTTAGGACAAAGCATATTAAGAAGTAGACTATCTTTTAAAAAGTTTTCTTTTGCAGTAAGGCAATGTTGTACAGCCAAGTTGTGCACAAATATTTGTGGGAAAATTCTGACCTCTAGTCAAACTTGAGATGACTTCTGGAGAATCTTCTCCTGCTTTTTGTCTGGTAACAGTATTCCCAGACAGAAATTAAATAAAAGTTCAAAATAAATAGATTTAATATTTTACCATACTATCAGGGATCCAGAATTGAAGAATGTTCTTTAATTGTATTTCTCTTATTTTACTTAAAATAGGACTAATAGCTAAGTCCAAGATCTGCCAAGAATTTTCCAGTGCATTTGGTGAAATCCTCCATATATTTTCTAATTTTAAAATGTATTATCTGGATATCTACTACAATTCTTTAAGATAACTCCTCTGTGCAACACTGTTGGCCATTTTAGTAGCTGAATAATGGACACACAGAGAGAAATACTGAGTTATTACAGGGGCACTGGTATGGCATTGCTCGTGGAGTTGCTGAAAAAAAAAGCAGGAAGCCAGGTCAAAGATAGGAAGACAGAAAAGAGGAAGTGTGATTCAGAAGCTAAAAATGAAAGCAAGACAAATTCAAATGACCAGCAGGGTCCATTTTTTAACAAGCCAAATTGGATTCAGTATCAGCCACTTTTTCAATCAAAACTTTTTTTTTTTTTCTGTGCATCCTGCAGCTCAGTTGGGAGCTGTGATCTTCTTTTTGGAACTATAGTTGTCTTTTCTCAGGAAGTCAGCCACAGTAGTCAGAAGGATTCCTTCAAAGTATGTATATAAATACACGAAACATGAAGTGTAAGAGGTGGATCTTTAGATTCACTACCCATGTAATTCAAGAGACCTTGACCACAGTGGTGGAAGCAGTAGCGGGTCTACAAGAATGCTTAACCCTTGGGGAATGTCTCATTTTGCTCCTATCTCAAATTCATAATTTTTCAGTTTCCTACATTGTATTTAGGCACAATATTCTTTCTTCAGTCTTTACCATTTATCCAGGTTAATATGAAAGTTATTTATATTACAGTGATAACAGAATTTCCATTGTTCTGTGTGCAGCATTCTTGTCACAGTGTGAATATGGCCTTAGCTTTGAGACATAGGAAGCCATAGAGTTGGAAATTTTTTGTGTTTTCAGTCTGCTTTGAGTCTCACTTGGGTTTTTTTAAAGCAGCAAAACAAATAAAATCAATCTGTTTTCTGGGGAAAGAAAACAAAACAAAACAAACATAACAAAAAAAAATCACAAACAAAAACCCCAAAACAACAACAACAAAAAAACCCCAACCAAAACAAACAGGAAAAAAAGTCCAAAAATGTCTCCCAAAAAATCCTAAGCACAAATATGTTGGTTTTGCTGTATATATGTTTGCTTAGGTGCTGCTTTGCTGAGAAAGTCTGTTGCCTTAGTGTTCTCAAGCAGCACTTTACAATTTTCGGAGGAGGTTTTTGTATATAAATCTGTTCAAGTTTGATGGCATTTTAGTTGGTGCATGTGTACTTAAATCAAATATGCCTTACCATTTTAGTTCTCCCTGCATTTTCTATTTCCAAGAACTAGAAAAGTGCTAAAATAAACTGGAGTCTTTCTGCTGGTAGGGTATATTCCTCCATGATTATGCACACAGCTCCCTTTGGTGTGTATCAGTAAACAAAATGCAATTATTTGAGCAAATCAGAGTACAAGACACTGATCAACTTAACTTTGCCTGGTTCTTATGGTCAGGTCAAAAGGGAGTGGTCTCAGACTACAGCTTATGCAAACGTAAAAAACTGATTGGGGAGCACTGATTTCATTATGGATTTTTTGTTCTGACATGTAGTCTGAACATCTACATAACATTTTTTTCAATAATTTCTATAAAGCAGTTATTTATTTTTAAGGAGAACCAACTGATAATATTTTGACATAATTACCCTGTAAATATTTATTTAAGTTTTTGCTTCCCCCTTTGAACAGGGGATAAGATTCCTGTGCCACTGGGCTGCATGTTGTAGCTAGTGACACTGACAGATACTGTGTCAGGATTGCTGTACCTTCCTCAGGACAATCCCAAAGCAAGTGTAAACTTCATTATGTATTGTGCTCTGTACACAGTTTTACATTGCTTTTCCACAGGCTAGACAGACATTTTCAGATGAATTTGCTGAGATGCTTCACTCTGGAATTGCATGATGCCAACCTAGAAAATTGACAAGAAGAAATTATTCAGATTCTTCTAAATTTTTAATTTTTAAAGCACATTGTTATGTATTTCTCTACTAGGTAGGGTAAAGCATCTTCCTGGTAATACTGGAATGCCCTGAGGATCCCCAAAAGCCTTTTAAAGAATATTTTATTTACTGTGAGGAGGACTTGAGATAACCCTTTGAGGTGTCTGCAAGATTTGTAAAGTCTGGTGAGAACAGATTGGCAGCAGATGCCTTCAGCTCAGACTCCTGCAAAAGGTTTGCTGTGTATGGTTTCAGGCTACTGGCAGTATTTGGAGCATTAAGAGTGCCATTGTAGCATTGGTGTTGATGATATGGGAGCTGGTATGCATGGCTGAGGCTGAGGCCAAATCCTGTAGACGCTGAATCACCCAAAACTCAGAAGTAGGTTGCTTGCTTGCTTTCTTGCTGCCCTCTGGTTCCCAACATTTACATACTAAATCCAAAGAAAAAGAGCTGCTGGACAAAGCACAAAAAGTTGAATTTTTGAACTTGTGGCTAACCACTTCTTATTTATTTGCAAACAAATGTAAATTTGCCTTCATTTTATAACAAGAAACAAATTTTCCTACCAGTTTTCAACCCTTGATAGCAGGTGAGGAGGAGTGTGGCAAAAGATCTCTAAGTTGGCACAAGAAACAGGGTTGCATTTGGGCATGCATACTATTGAAAATTAAAAGGTTTTTAACTTTAAGAGAACTGAGCTCTGGAACAACCTCTTTAAAATAGTAATGTAGAGGACACACTGGGCTGATTTCATCAGTTCGTGAACAGAATTACTGGGCCCAGCTGCCTTTAGCAGCAGGAGTCTGACATGAGTCATGAGCAACATAGGAAGACACTTTTGAGATCTGTGTGTTACTGCTCATTATAGTTCTAATTCCCCCTCATCTAGCCTGAGCAAGAGTCAGTTTGTAATTTTCCCCCAGATGTTTTCTGTGCCAAACTTCATGCAGGTGAAGCACCACAGGTGTTTGAGCATTTATAGATCTTGGAAAGCCTGTGATGCTTGCCTGCCTTTCCTGCACATAGCAGGGCCATAGCTGGGTTCAGCTAGAGGATCAATTGAAAATGTCAACTTGTAATTCAAAATATAAAATATGAATACAAAATATAAAATCAAACGTAGAAGTACACTTCCCTTTCTAGTGAAAGTCCTTTACTCGATAAAATACAGTGCATCTAAGTGTCTTAAGCATGGAGTGTGGTAAATTGCTAACAGGAACTTTGGTAACTCTTTAAACAATGCAGACCACAAACTAAATCAGATAGTTCTGCCACAAGCATGGATTGAATAATGTATTTGCGTTATCTGAGAGAATTCTGTAAATGAGAAGAGACCACAGGAAGATATCTGAGTAGGTACAGAGCTAAAATAATGAGAGATTTAACCACTTCAGACTTGCAGTTTGTAGCAGTATGCAAACTGATTAGTTGTCCCCCATTTTGCATGTGTGAGCCTACATATACTGATACACAGAATGTATATTGATTGGGTTCATTATATGCAAAATGAGGAAGAGTAATCCTATTTAGATAACAAATGCCTGAACTCTTTGTCAAAAATTCAGACTAAAATATTTATTAAGGTTCAATAGCATATAGTGGTCATTCTCAAGTGATACATAGTGCTTTATTTTTACTAGAATTCCATCTAGAATTAAAAAGGATAAGTGACACAAAAGGTCGTTGTTCTGACATAAACAACAGAACAAATGATCAGTTATCTTGCTGAAATGTCTCTTTCCATTCAGTTTTGCAGATTCATAAAGATCTTGTAGCGTGAGTGAAATTCACAGGAGTAGAAATGTTGAATTGAACTGTGTACACAGCAAAATTAGTTTAGTTTGGATAATTCTAACGTTATTGAAAGACATACAAGCAAAAATTAGATAATCAAGGGTTTATATATATGTTGCATCTTCTATGGTAAATATTAGATAATTTTATAACATCTGTGGAAATTACTTTTAGCTTAGATGACCTAAGATCAAGATGGTCAATGTAAGACACAAATTTAGTCATCTTCAGGTATATAAGTTAGCTAATCTATTTATTTGGTGACAGTCAAGGTAAATTTCATGTATGTATTGAGAGTGATATTAAAAATAAAAATACTTATGTAATTCAAAAATATTACAGAATAGTAATAATTCTGCAGCTGCAGGTTTCCAATAGTAAAAGGTGTTCTATACATCTTCTTAAGTGAAATGCTTGAAATTAGTTTTGAGGAAGAATTCCATTTTTTCAAGTCTTAAATATACTTTTGGTTTACACGGTGAATGTTCATTCTTTTAGATATCTGATCCTGCAAGAACTGTATACCAAGAAGGGAAAAAGACAGAAAGAGAAAACAAAACCTAGGAAGTCAAGACCTGATATTCAAAGTAAAAATGTTCTTTCATTTTTAAAGTCTGAAAAAAGGTGGAATACAAATCCATTCAGTTTTGTTGTAAAGGGACCCTTTTTTCTTGGTTTTGGCTCTTCTGAACCATTCATGATGAGTTTCAGACTCACTAAAAATTCAGATTTCTGTATTTCCACTAGTGTTGGATATGCTGAAATACCTTCTAGAGTTTTAAGATTTATCAGGACTGCCAATATGTATTGGGTATTTTTTTCAATTTGAAAGAGAATACCAAAGAAATTCATCTCCCTGATTATTTGAATAAAGACTGAGACAAGATTTAGCTATAATATGAGTAGTTCTAGACTTTATTCTATGGTCACTCTTATTCAGGTTCCATTTTAGTTCAGATATATTATTTCAGTACTTATTTTTCAAATATTCATACAATTTGCCAATTATCATATATTCTTTCTTATTCACACACTTGTGTTAAAAACTATCAATATATTCCTTCTCAGCAGGTGATGGAAAACATATCTTTCATTTCCAAAATGCTGTTTGGAAAAGATTTCCTTAATTATAACTTTTAAATAAGTTCTTGGTAGCAACAGTAACCAGGTGAATAAAACATTCCTGTTCTTTAGCTTCAAAATTTTCTCTCAGCTGGCTTACATGTACTGTATGAGTCAGATTTAAAAAAAAAAAAAAGCTGTGCAAGTTCTTCAACTCAGGCTATACAGCATATGATTGAAGTAAAGAACATCATCTGCTTTGTTCACCAGGGTTTTTTATTATTATTATTTCTCTCTGGTCTTCTACTTTTCTGCTCCTCAAATAAGGCTAATTACAAAGGAAAAAAGTTGAAACTGGTGGAGAGATATCCTTTAAAGCCATTCCTTTTGCAGAATGGGACAAAAGAAAGTACCAAGGGCATAGATAGGCCTTGAAAAAAAGAAAAGAGAAAAACCATCTAATGAGGATGCTGAGATAAGTGCTTGTGAAGAAAACTGGCAAAAAAGGGCTTTTAGTCTAAAATCCATAAATAAGTGGGCATTAGATGGGTACTAGAACATTTTTAACAAGAGAGGCCACCAAACTGTATCATCCTATGCAAGAGCTACTTCCCTAAAAACTCTTCTTCTTAATAAGGGTTTTTATCTTTGAAATATTAATTTGAAAAAGAAATACTTGAAAATTAAGGAGTATTATTCATGTCTGTGAATCCATTATAGAGGAAGACACCATCAAAGCTGCTTTAGATATAATTATGAATTCTGTAGACTTTCTGAAGGTCAAAGATCCTAAACAGTATGAGAAATTGTTCACAGTATATGATGGTTCAGACAAGATTTGACCTCCAATCTCTCTTTGGGTCTTCTAGGCTGTGCTAAAGAAGAAGCATGCACAGTGTCAGCTAAAGAAGGGTTTAAGAATCAAATCATTTGCCCATCCTCCAAGCCTATTTCTTAATACTCCTGGGTAATTGGGCACTCAGACGTGCTTGATATCCATAGATGTGCAGGTCAGGTGTTTGAGACTCGTCTAATTACCCGAGAGTGACTGCCAGCTAAGCATTGTCCATTGCAGCTCTCAGTACTGCTCTTGTAACACATAAAGGAGAAAAACAAATTTGAAAGGGAGAGAAGATAAAAGGACAGAGAAAAATAAACTGTAGGACCTGATCCAAAGACTGTAAAAGTTAATGGAAACTCCCATTAGCTTCAGTGAGATTTAGTTAAATCTCCATTTTTAACAAGACTGGCAGTTCTTTATCCCATCATGCATTAGATCCCCTTTCACCCCTGTGTATCAGGAACTTTGCATTTAGTACAAGGGATCTTATTTTTGAGCATGTTCTGACAGACTAATGAAATCAGTCAGGGAATGATTTATCTCTTTTTCAGAAATTTCTCTTAGTAGGAAATTTTAGGGGCTTTGAGAAAAGGTTAGAGTATAACAACAGTAGTCCCCAAAAGGTAGTAGTAGTAGTAGCAGTAGCAGTAGTAGTAGTAATAGTAGTAGTAGTAGTAGTAATAATAATAATAACAACAACAACTTGTAAATCCCATATCTAAAAGTCTGTTGTTTACACTTTCTGTGGGGCATTTTGATTGTGAATAAAAAGTAATAAAATACTTAGAGCAGATTTATTAGCAAAGTGTTTCCTAGACATGTGATACACTACACTGCCCCTTTCTTGCTCACTTTTAGTCACACTTCTGGCACGTGTTCTGTGGCACAGATGGACCAACAAATATACATGTATCTTAGTGATCAGGTGTTTGAACTTGATTGCCAACTAGCAGCTTTTGGTGGATAGAGGATTCACCCACAGGTGTCCTACACACAGGAGAGTAATTTTTTGGCACTAACTTTTCACAGCAGGTCACCTGTGTGGCCGGTAGCCATTGGCCATTTTCTGTCACTTGCTGCAGCGTTTCCCAAATTCTGTCAATGATGAAGAAATACATCAGAATACTACCAAATGGTTTGGTAGAGGTCTTGCAAAAAGTCAGTTCTAATTTTTATAGTTCACAAATCATTTTACTGAATAATGAACTGGAACTAATATGTTGTATGGTTTTCTTTATTTCAGCTCTTTTCCTCGTATCAGGGTTTTCCAGAACCATCACTCATAAAACTGGTGGTTTATGAGCTTTTTGTAGCACAGATACTATGATAAAAAATGTCTTCTGCATAAAGATTAATAAACCAGCAACAATGGCAAAAGAGACAGTAAGAGTATTTTTGTTCTAGATTCAAACTGGAGAGATAATAATGTTCTTTACTTGTGAGACAGTCCTTTATTTTGCTTTACATGACACAATCAGTATCAGTGAGGCACCAGAAGCAATTCCATAATTAAATTCTATTGATACTTGCTTTTAAAACAAAATTATAATCCTTCCGTTTCACACATTGAAGATTGAGTTCAGTCTCTGAATAATGCTGTAACTCTTCAGAGGACACTTGAATTTTCTTCATCACATTTTAAGAAAAATAATTAGAGATTAATGTGGAGAAAATTTGTATAAATGCTCTCTTCTTATCATTTGCACATTTTTCTCACATCTTTGTGTTCAATTAGCTAAATAACCACAATTCCCACAAACTGCAGACTTCATAGACTCAAATAGTGTCTTTCATGCACTCAGGGTCTTGAAAGAAACATCTGGCCGGATGTAATAATCAATATACAGGTGGAACATTGTGGCAGCGATCAAGGTATTTGCTTGTCACACAGAGAAATTTCAAACTTTTGATACAGCCCTCCCTTCTCCCCTAGAGCTCAATGTCAGCTCGACTTGGTTTAGAATGGTAATACCCAGCATAAGCAGCCTTTTGGTTTGGTTTCTACCAGGAGAGAAAGTGAGGTCTATAAAAACTCCTGCGCAGTACAAGAGCCTGATTACTGTGCTGCCTTGTTGTCACACTTGCCCATGTCAGGAGTGCTGGAACCTCTCTAACATCTTTCTCTGCTTAAGGTAAACATGGGGCAGCTGGTTCAGGAGTCAGTGATGGATGTTCCCTATTACAGAGGTAATTTCTGACTGTATACTGAATATGTGGCACAGAGTGTCAATCCACACAGAAGACAATTATTAGAGAGTAAATATTTTATTTTAAGAAGAGAAAAATATTCATTTTATTAACCATTCATATGAGCAAGTTGGACTATGTATTGTCATCTTTATTCAGATCAAAACCAGAGCAAGTTTGTCTAATTCAACGCAGAAAGATGGCTTTTTAGTGAAAATGGCAAGGAATGGATTCTGCCACTGAAAATGGACTTCCAAAAACATAATATGTGTCTAAAGTAAAAAAATAGGTCACAGAAAATGGAAACTTTGCCAAAATAGTTCACTTCTGGAAACAGATGTGGAAAACATGCAGGATATATGATACTAAAATGTATGCTGAAGGTGTTGTTTAAACCAGGATGCCTAACTATTTCTTGAATGTGTTCACAAGATAAAATAGTGATGTCTGATGAATGAGTGCCAGAAGGGGCCTTGCTGGAAGCTTGGTTCGATTCTTACCGGTAACGTGGTTAATGGAACCCAGTTGTGGAAATAAACTGAAGTTCTCTGGGATAAGGACTAGTGTGCAGTTAGTTCTGCACTTTGTGCTCTCACAGTAACTCGGGTAACAAGCTCATGTATCAACTCCAGATCCCATAAGTAACCACTGTTGTCTCACATTCAATCTCTTCTTTGGTGCAAAATCACTGGGTCCCAGACAGGAAAGCTTCATCTGGAAATGCAGAGCATACATGAGAATTGCTCAGACCTTTGTGGTGCACTTAAAACTTGAAGAGGCAGCTCAGTAAACCTGTCATAGGCCCTCTGAGGCTATGGTGCAGATCTCAGGAGTCTGTAGATCTAGATACATGTGCGTGTCCTCCTTTCTGGGCCTTTACTTACACCTAGCAAGATTAAAAAGCAAAGAAATTCTGCATCCTGTAACTCCATGGGTGTTGTCTTCAAGGCGGAGGAGCCACTTATTCATATCTCGGACTTCATTAGCTCATGAAAGCTTATGCAGTTTGTCTGTGTACGAAGTTCCGTCCTGACTGAGCCAGTCAAGAACTGCCATGCCAGGGAGATTGTCACAGTGTGCTGGGAGACCATAAGATATGTGAAATGCACAAGAATCACTGCATGTTTATCCCTGGAAAGGCCTCTCATTGCTGAGAGCAAAAGCCAATGAGCACAACAAGCCTCTGAAAGGGAGTTGAATGCAATGGGCATCAGTTGTGAGTGAATGTGGGATGAAGTGGGGAGACAATTGGCTTTAGCCACTTGTCTTAGGGAGCTTGAACCTGGCAACCAAGAGCACATAGACATGCCCATAAGATGCTCCAAAAAGAAAACATTATTAGCCATCTCTTTCTTGATGGTGCTACAGATTTCCAGTGGTATGCTAGAAGAGATTCATTGTGTTCAGGCATAATGAAAATCTAAGCATATTCTGTGCTACAATTGTAAAATTGCATTTAGACATGAGTCTGCTTCATTTTAGTTTTACTTACTAAAAGGATTTAAATTGTATAACCCTTATAATATTATTAGCATCTACCTGGGAAGACACTTGCAGGTTTGATGCCCATCCTAATCTAATGTAAACAGAACTTTGAGACCTAAGTTTCACATTTTAGTTGGTGTTAAAGGACTGCAATAAATACTGCTTTACCAGCATTCAAATTGGTAGCTAAAATAGAGACAGGAAACCAAAAATGAGGGAATGAGGCTAGGACTGAGTGGCAAAGTAAAACAAAGGGGAAGGCTGTACAGCTCCCTTTTCACCTGGACTGCAAGGCTTCAGTTGTCATTGTGGTTGAGTCTCTGCATCTTAAAGAAGTTTGTGATGAGCTTTTCAGACCAAAGACTGCTTTACCTCTTTTAACTGACTGTGCTGCTAAATCTGCACATAATTATGTGAGTAAACATAACTTGTGCAAGCAAACTGTGTCCATGTGCACATGGCTGTTGAGCCAGAGGTATCATATGGATAACTACACAGCTCTCGTAATAAGTGAAAACAGGAATGGGGAGAACAGAAACTTACTTTCTGAATGGCATTTTGCTCAAAGACTTCAGGAGACACAGATCTTACACATAGCACTGCATAATGAAAATGTATCTTCCAAGTATATGGTGCTGAATTTGTCTACAGATACTGAAAATGTTTACAAAATGTATAGGCTAGATTTTTCATTGTTTATGCACAAGTTTACAAACATTATAGGATTATAGAGCCAAAAGCATGTGTATATTTATACACTCTGTAAGCTGCACTTACAATCAGTGAATCACCATGTCAGTTAAACTAAAATATTTAGCTGAGATTTTATGCTTGTGTTTATACAACCAAAGGCTTGAGAATATCCCCTTGGCATAGGAGATTTTCACTGACCATCCAAATATGGCTACTTTGAAAACAGAATGATTTGCATCAATGTTACACAATACTGTAGGACAGAAAGTGAAAGAAATTGCCTGTTCAGTGGGTCTGAAGAACTTTCTCTCTTAAAATTTCCCATATATTAATTATGTATGACATTCCAGGGAGTGTGAGTTGTTTGTACCCCATGGCAATGAGTTACTGAAATGAGACTTTCAGAGCCAGAAAAAAATGTGTCAGCATATCAAATTACACAGATATGGGTAGCTTAGATGTATTTGCTAGTTTGAAAAACTATGTTTCATATTGTGAAATTAAAGTGCTGCACACTGGGTTTAGATGGTAGAACTGCATTTCTTTTAAAATAACAATACTGGAGTAGTTTGGTGAAAAGAAATGGAATTCTTATCTTGTGGCAACACTTTAAAGAGAAACAATAAATAAAGTATCTTCTTGTAACTTATTGTGCAGCTAATAAAAATGATGATAAGAATAAAAATGTATTTCAACCCCACCCAAAAAAAAAAAGCTTAGCAACCTCTTCTCATTCAACAAAATAAGGAAAAGGCTTATTGAGGATTTATATGCTGTGTGTAAATATTTTCTGAGTTTTCCCCCTCCTTTGGAAGAATATCTTCCTCTAGTAGTGCCCTTAGCTACAAAATTCAAAAAGAACTTCTCCTTCGCCTAGGGACAGGAAGAATCCCCCAACTTTATGGGTATCTGATGTTATTTTTTTATTAATAATGCTCTATTTTACAGTATGTTTGGTTGTTCTTTTTATATCTTTTGATCCTATGAAAAGAGAAGCTGTCTTTCTCACAGCCAAAGACAAGCTGTTGAAATGGCTGCCAGCAGAGCTCTGGTGTTAAAAAAAATCCACAAGACAAACAAAAAACCCCAAAACAAACCAAAAACCAACCAAAAACAAGCTTGCAATTTGGAAATGGTTGAACCAATGGGAAGTCCTCTGACATTCCACCCTGCTCACTTCGGCGCCTGTCTCCTAACATGTGAGATTAGTGAGTACTAACCAGCCAATTTACCAATATTATCTGGGGAAGATTTCCTCCTTACACCTCTGATATTTGAAGGACATAATGTTTCCCCTCCCCTTTTATGTTGCTGCAATCTCCATTGTCCATTCTAGGGGAATCTGGATGGAAATTCCTCAAGTTTTAGGACCCACTGCTGCAGAGCGCAAGATGATCCAGCCTGGGTAAACGTTGTCATCTGTGATGATAGATGTAGTTAAGCTTTTGCAGTTTTGCAGCCCATCTCAAGGTTAAATCAGTTAGGTACATATGATGCTCAATGGGCTTAACATTTCCAGTTTGTCAAAACATAAAAAAAAAATAACATTTACCTTAGCAAACAAAAATGTAAGGTGAAAATAGCAGTTCCTACAATATGTGCAAACTGGCTGTCAGCTAGAACATCAATGTCCATCTGTGTGACTTAATGTTTTCTTTTCACTGCTGCCTCTGTTTGGAGTTCTCTGGTTTGTGCTGTCCATATTCAGTGCTGCCAGAGTTTCCATATTCACTATTATTATAGGAGTTTGTAGGAAAGCACTAATACATTTCGTCCTTATTGACTTACTTTTTAGGTTTTGTAGCCTCTTCTAGGACACTGTTCTCATTTGGTTTTAAATGTAAAATTTTAAAGGAAAGAGTGTTTTTATTATTTTAACAGTTTCCAAAGTTCATCACATTTGTTTTGCAAGAGTAGTGTATATTGTACTGGTTTAATATTGACACTACATACTTTGGCACAAACCACGAGTGCTTTTAATTTCAATGACTGATAGTACTTTACACCCAGCTGGCCTTAACAGAAGTTTCTCTCTTCTTATACACTGCAATGCTAATGCACTTCTAGTCAATTACATCTGTAATGAAGTATTCTGTTCTCAGTTTTTATCATCGTATCTGTGTGCCTTCCATCACTGTGTTAAGCAGCATGCAGCTGACTAATGTCTGTCATGTTTGTTCTTGGACTCCAGAGGGGCAGCAGTGTGTTCAGTAAAGTGGCTTTATTTTGAAAAGGTCATATGAGGAAGCTCAGAAGTATATATTCTAACATGAATAGACGGACAAGAGGTCTGTGATGGTCTGTAGTTCCTCAAGAAGTGGTGAAATGAACAAGCACTTCAAAATCTGCATCTTCTGTGCTGTTAACATAGCCCTGATAGTTGAAAACTCCTCTGAGCCAAGCAGAAATCTGTCATCAATCATCATCTTCATCTGTGGGCAGCAGGTCATCTTTTGTATTGATAATTCTTATGTCAGTGCATGAATGTCCTAACATTTGTATTCAGTGGCAAACCAAAACAAGGGGTGGAAAATAGATTTGATGCACATGGTATATGGTTGCTGGGAAGACATGCTGCAGTATCTGTGCTGTTTATGTCATGCATGGTTTATAATATTGCTATACTATAGGAAGAGTCTAACAGCCACATGACTGATGAAATTTTGGAGAGCAGATCATGGTTTTAGCAGGATGGAGAAGTCACATAGCCAGCTGAAGATGCTGTTCAACAAACTGTCTGGCAAAAATTATAATTTTGCTAGACTGCAGACCAAGCTTGTGAATTGCAGAATGCAAGTCATGAATTATGTGGTTGTACAGAGAGTGATTTCTTTATTATACAAATGTTTATAAAATGCTTCTCATTTCTTAGTGGATTAACTACAGAAGTATTCCACTTCGTCCTTAATGGAATGCCTCAGCTGAATGAGGAACTGTGGTAATGGAAGAAGTAGCACACTCTGCAATACACACAGCGAACTGGGCAATAGCTACAAAATCTGAACAAATGCATATTTTTGAGAGACTTTGGGCACATGATGAAATTAAATGACAGCAAATGGAATTTATTAAAGTTATTGCTGTTTAAAATGTTGGTTCTTTAAAAGAACAGCACAAATCTCTCTTTCATCTTTAGCCAGTCTAAAACAAAAGAAAATTTGAACACAGAAACAGGAAAAGTGACTATACTGTAGCCATTTATACTGCATTCATCTCTGTCATATGGAACTATTACAGTGTTCCCTATTACATGTAATAAATGGGGGGAAAAAAAGGCTGGGTTTGACAACAGTTAGCCAAATATTTGAGAACTGTTCCTTGACAGTGAGAAAGGGAAAATGGCTCTTGCCTAGTCCTTTTTGTCTACAAGGACAGGCATTACTTCACTCTTGTTACCATGTCATCTTCCTCCTCAGTGTCTGTTAATGTCTTCTTCTGGTCTTATCCTGCTGTGACTGAGCATTACAAAGTTTTTCACGCCTCCATGCGTAAGTCCATCAACCAATTAGTTTTCAGAGCACATGATACATATAGATGGCATGGCAGAGGGTTCAGACCTAGGTCAGCATACTCCAAGCTTTCAGTCAATATGAAAAAAGTATAGGTCTGCATTATCAGTTGTATCGATTTAGAGAGTGGATTGTTCATTGTTGCTTCTTTTTCAAACTTACTTCCAGCTGTGATCACCACTGTTATTCTAGTTTTTGTCTCAACATTCACCTCAGAATTTCTCACCATGACAAACACTGATTTTAAACAGACACCTGAAATTTATCAAAGTATGGGTCTCATATTGACTCCTTATGAAGCTTTGTTGCAAGACTTGTGCACCCCTATTTTAGAACATTCCAGCAAGGTATCCAATTTTTGCATCTAATCACTTCTGTTTTCTTTTGCAAAAGTTTGGAGGACTTCACTGAGGATTTCTGTGGGAAGGCTAGCTCGAAATTATGTCTTTCTGGTTAGCTAATGTAGAACATAATGAGTAATGTATTTTAATTGAAGTAATTGAAATAATCAGGGATCAATTATTATCAATTGTGTTTATTGTAGATTGAAACAAATGTGAGTAAAACAGTGAGATATCCTGTATTAGAATGAACCCATCTTGGCATTTTGATGGAGGCAAGGAATTACTGTATAAATACACTAAGGATGTGGGATCAAGTGTATCTCAGCAGAAAAAAGGTATATGCTTTTCTGAAAAATATGGTATCTATTTTTTTTCTCCATTGCTATCTGCGACTTTGGAGTTAGGAAAAAGCTTTTCTGATGTTTGCTTTGTCTTCTATTTTATAGTAAATTGGGACATTATACCTGCACAATTTCTTTATTTTTATTTAGCAGGCTAAAGCTTAAATCTGTTTGGCTGTGATCTATCTCTGTCTTGTATTAACTAGATTTTTTTTTATTATAACTTCTGTTTTGTCATTATGACTAAAATGAGAAGTAGGTTTAATAGTTTAAAACAAATACCCCTTTATATTATTGTACAGTTTAGATATTAAAAAATAGATGGTGTTAACTATACTTAAAGCAACATGACAGAAGCAGCTCCGTTCAGCTGCAGTCTGAGTGGAGATGAAGAGGGGTGTCTTCAATTAGAAGGTACTGCCACTTTGTTCTTTTTCCTTTCATTTCTGCTTTCTCCATTCTTTTTCTGCTCAGGGATAAATGAGATTACAAGTTCCCCTGTAATCAATAAAATTGCAATGATTTATATTAATTCTGAAGAAAACCCCAGTAACTGGATTATGCTGATATCAAAGCTACCTAGGGTAGGTAAAAGTACTATATTTATTATATTGTTGCTCTATTCTTATCCATATAATAATTGAGCTCTAATGATGACAGTGTCCTTCTATAATTTATTTCAGTGACAACAGAAGCTTAGCTTAGATTTAGAGATCTTTTGGAATTCTGCTTTCTGATGTCATTTGCATGTGTTATTGTGCAATCAATATGTAAAAATCTGTAATGTCAGTAATCCTATGCTGAAACATAGCCTTCTGAATTTAAATTAAAATCTACAAGGTTCTTCTTGCAGGTATTAGGTAATTTAATGGATCATGCATATATGTTTGAAGGATTACATTGTTTTTGTTGGTTTTCATAAGAAAAACGGTTGCAAAAAATAGGACCTCACTAAACATATAACTTTAAATTCAGAGTATGATACATATGAAATCATGAGAGCCTTTCCTTATCCAGACAATTTCAAAATACCTTTCTAGTCCATACGTAGAGCTTATCTGAGTAGAAAGGGGAAGGTGCTGTCACACCTCATGAGAATGTCTTGATAAATCAGAATTTAAAAAAGAAACAAAGCATAATTAGGCTCCCACCAATCATTTCAAAATATCCCCAGGCCTCTGACATCTCTATATCTCTACATCAACCAACAGTAAAAATGCCTTTAGAGGAAAGGACAAAACAAACCCCACAACCTCTCCACCTCCAGGTCCAGACAGTGACATGTCATAACAAAGACTGGATCAGGGGACTGCCTGCCTACACAGAACTAGAAGTGAGCATTCACAGCCATGCAGCTACCAACTCACTTTTGGAAAGCCTTTTCAACTTCAATCCCATTACCTTTACTACATATTGAACTGCTACTGTGCTAGTAGCTTCAGTTCAAAGAGAAAGGAGCTGGAAAAAAATACAAATTCTAAATAAATCGTCAGGCCTCAGTATATACCATGAGTGAAAAGAGGGGGTTTGCATATTTTCACATTCACAAAATTTGACAAAATAAACAGATTTCCATCATTTGTAGACAAATATTCTCTGCTGCTTCTACTCTTTTTGACAGAAGTGGAGCTATTATAATTCCATAAGTCTACTGTAATAAAACACACATTTTAATATAGTTTAATGTAGTTCTGATACTACCAAAGAAATATAATATTTTAAGTATCTTTTTCTACAGGAAGTTGATTATCAGTGACTGTGATAGAATAAGGTTCTGCAAGTTTAAAAAAAATGGCTACATGTTAAAAATCTCAATTCGTATTTAGACATCCAAAAATTATTTAATATTTTAGCAGTAATGATTACTGTGGGCAAGATAAATGGAAGCTGCTGGATAAATAGCATTGCTGATGATGAGTGTGCCAGACTGAGTCGTTCAGTATAAATGCAGGTGTTAAGCTTCAGACAGCAACCAAAGCTAGAAATAAAAGGTCTCTTGTTTTCTCCCTTACCGCCGTGTCCTGCCTTGCCTTAATTCCCAAGTCCACTGAACTGAATAGTTGTTACCAATTGTCTCCAGCCCGTGTGAATACAGACAATTTGTTCTTTTTGAATAAAAGAGGTGAATTTTGCTCTAAGGTCTCTGAAAGAATATATGGAATTGTGAGCTAGATAGGGTATCAGTGTGGGAAATATGGTCCAGAGACAGGTCACTAAAGCCTTTTTTCTTTTACTTTTCCCTTCACTTGAACTATTGACCCTGTGAAAACATTCAGCTTTCTGTGAGACATTTTTATTTTGAGGTGGCTTTTGGTGCCTGAGCTTTGAAACATGTATGATCAGCCCCAGCTTCTCTCCGAGGCTGCTTGCTTTTCTAACTCGTCGCACTGGAAAACACACCAATCTTGGGAAATCAAGCTAATGTCTCTCAGCTGTGCAGGAAAAGTGTGAACAGCTCTGTCAAATGAGCTACCCCCATCTCCTTTTTTTCAGGCAGCATCTTATACTGGAGCAGTCACTTCACATTTGCCATTTGAGCAGTTGTGATATAACTGCTGTTTTATTGCCTATAGGAGAGTTTCTGTGAGGAATCAGAAGCTGGTCTTTCAGCTACTCTGGCCAAAAAAGGTTTTAGTCACAGGACTCTATTACTGGTGAATGTGTAAGGAGTCCTGACAGGATTACAAGAGAATACGAACACATAGCTTTGGCCTAAAGGTTGCTAATTGACCTAATGGTAATACAAGGGGAAGTATTTTCCAGCCTTGAACCTCTTTACCCCAAGATAAGTATATTAAATGCCATCAGTTAACCCCTTGAGTGCAATGACCCAGTGCTTCTGGTATGACGGACCCTTAGGTGTCCTCATCAGTAGTGATTTTTAAAGTACAGTCATGAGTCTACATGAGTCCTAGGTGTGTTCCTTTGTTGAATGGAAAGATATCTCTAGCCATGTAAAAGGTGAACACAAAATTTTAAGTGCACAGCTACAGTGGATTAAAAACACATGAAAATTATAAAGAAAAAGAGCAGTCAGGAATGAAAATAGAACAATGCAAAGTGAAAAAATATCTCAGTAATTTTGCTTTAGAATTGGGGGGGTTATTTGTTTTGTTGGATTTTTACTGTTTTCTCTAGGTAGTTTCTGAGCAGGGAATTTGCTGTGTTATTTCCAGCTTAGTTCCTTCCTTCACTGATTCTTTCATCATGGACATTACTAGCACTGAAAAATACCAAAGCTATTATGTCAAGTGAATTTATCAATAGTAAGTTAAACTTTGCCAAAAATTTCCAGTTTTACAAGATATGTTTTCTTTACTTCTTTTTTTTTCCTGTGGCATTTTTCATTTAATTTCCAGGCAGAATGTTTCTCTTGTCAAGTTGTTGTCTTCTAAATCAGTGGCTTTCCCACGGTGAAAAGATGTAATTATCTTTATCAATTTATGTGTGTGGAAAAAGACTGTCCAGGCTTCACTTTTACTGTCTTGAAAGATGTTTAAAGTAAAAATTGTCCATTTTGGAAGCCCTCCTAATTTAGTAAAGACTAGAATCTTTGTACTTACATCATGTAGTACTTTATCTCTTGTCTAATTTCACTGAAATTAGTGGGGTTACTCATGTAATACGGTACCAGTCAGAAGATATATCAATGGCAGACTCAGCCATGTGGAAGTTGTAGTTATTTAACAAAGGTTTTGTCTTTACTGCCACAGAGCTATTTATCTATATTTTACAGTGTGATGACTAATTCTGTTGTTTATGGTGGATATCCTACAAATAATATATATTTGGCCACCAGAAACCATCTCAGTTGCCTTGAGGCACCTCACATAGTTGCATTAATAGATGAAGAATTACATTTGCCATTTCATAATTTGTGTCCATTTTTTTTCATGGTTTAGCATCTACTCTGATAAACTTAGAAATCAGTAACTCATAAGCTATGTTGTTGACTCTTGGATGTGAAAAGTGTTACACAGACTTAATCAAATGCAACACTTCCCATCAGAACTATTAAAAGAGCCATTTGCTGATTCTTCAGGCCAGAGAGCAGAGCTAGAAGGCAAAAGTCCTCCTGAGATGTGCAGTCATGAGACATTGTAAGTTTTGAGTGTTGCCTTTTATCATGAGCTGGTACAGTAATGGATATGGCACTGCCTTTTAAAGAGGAGCACTGAAAATTGTAGGGAGGAGAGAGCAGTGCTTGTGCTGTGCATTACACAGCAGGGCACATCAGCCGTTCTATAGCATAGGAGGCTTTTAACTTTTCTTTAAAAAAATCCTTCTTTCAAGGCATCAATCATTCCTGCTTTGATGACATGGCACTGCATTAACTGAGGCTGGAACAGGCTGTTCCTCAACCTGCTTCTATGCAGTGTTGTTTTCAGCATCCACACCGTGTGAGTGCAACCTGAGCTGAGACTTCCCACAAACACTAGTTGCCAATCTGACAGGTGATGCTCTAGCATATCCCTCTGTCATGTGTCACCTGTAATATATGTCAGGTTTGTATATGCTTGGACACAAACTAAAAGGCAGTGTGATCCTGAATTTTTCTCCTATTTGGACAGTTGACAAGTTTGAACTTTGAGTGTTAAAGGAGCTATACTGGCCAGTTTTCTGACTGTGATCTTTTTGGTGTTTTGTAACTTCACATACACACTCAGCAGAAGTTTTATCCTGCCTGAAAACAGCTGAGGAGCATGGGGGCTGGGAATCCCCACCTGAGTTCTCATCAGCTGCAGGTCAGTTGCACATTGTGTAGAAGTATCCCCATCCCTTACAAAATGCAGTGCCAGTACCAAATAAAAGCTGGGCATTCCACATCAAGGGAATAATTGTGCTTGTGTTTCACCATCTATATTGCTCAGAGGGACCTGCTTTACAGGTGCAGGTCAATGAGATGTGTGGTTCCCTGCATACAGCTGGTTTTAGTGGTTGGCTTGGAGACATGCTAATAATGCAAATTGACAATATCGTATTAATATCCATTTGTGATGACCCTGTTAACTGTAATCTCTTAAAAAAGATGTGTCTTGTCTTTAGAGTGCTAATAATATGCATATTAATCCTGTCTTTAAAGTGTATTTTTTCTGATTAGGAAGGAACGACCACTTCAAATGTAACTGATGCAACTGGTGGGCATTTTCTAGGAGGTGGGTATTTTCTAGGGGGAATAAAATTATTTTCCTTTTGAAATGTCAAGCTTTAAACAAAACTAATTCTAGGTGTGTCTTCCCTGAGCTCCAGAGCTGCCCAAGAGCTGCCTTTCCCAATGTGCATGTACTACCAAGAGCTTTCCCATGAGGGATCGGAGCAGGCAGTCGGAAGTCATACTTTTTACATTTGTTTTAATTGGTTTTGGTTTACAAATTATAATAAATTTAATGAGATTGTAGTCACTTGATCCCCAGGGGTTCAACTCTAATTTGCTCTTACTGCCTGATCCCTGGTTAACTAGGTCTAGACATGAACCATTCCTGGCAGGGTTCTCCACACATTAGTTTAAGAAGCCATCATTTTTTGTATCCATCACCCTTGCCTTCATTCAATCACACCTCTAAGGTATCCCCAATTATATAAGAGGTAGAAATTCCCCATATCAAATTGCCCTTTGCCATATATGCCATCTTTATCCCATCATGTGGTACACATCATTCCGGACTCCCTTGTTTCTCCTGGGGGTAGTGAGTTTGGGCCATTCCATGGGCCTGCAGAATTTATGTGCATGTACTATGCCTGGCACTAACTTTAGAGCACCTTGTCCATCACACCTTTGCAATTAATTAAGAGAAACTCACATCAAGAAATGGGGTAGATGATCTATAAATTCACCAAGTTACCTAAATCATGGTATCTGTGCAGTGTGACAGACCATAATCCACAAGACGAAGACTGCAGTGTAAATTCAGCTAAGACTGGATCCCAGAGATTCCACACAGAGGATGTTATTTAGAGAGACCTATCACAGAAGAAGCTTTAATTACTAGTAAAACACAAAATGAAGACAGACCAGGAGACATCCGTTCTACTTTCCATGGAATTACCCTTTTATATAATATACCTTACAATTCCAGATAAAGCTGTGTGGGCGATCAGTAAAGATTATTATCCCCAGGTTTACTGCAGATTTCATTACAGATAAAATAGCTTAAGAGATGAACTAAAATGTAAAAGAATTTTTTATCCTTGCTCGTTAAGAACATTGTACTAGAAGGAAATATTTGACTACTGGGTCCAGTCTCTTCTAACCATGGAGATCCCACTGCGTAATCCTTTTAAGTAACTGGCCAAGCTCCACGTGCAGAATTACAGTGTTTCCTGCCATGCGTCTTACTCTAAACTGAGTACACTTGATGCATTACAACATCTAGTTGATACAATCAAAAACCCCACCTTTTGGTAAGGTGCAAAGCTATGTGGTCCACCTTTACTGCTAAAGCAATTAAGAGGGAAGTTTGCTATGTCATTCTTTTTATGTTTCATGTCTTCATTTCAGAGTTAAAACTTAGTCATGGGAAATTATTAGAAAAGCTGGAGTTACAGGAATAATTCCAAGGCAGAAAGCAAACACTCAAAAAAAAAAATTAAGAACTCTATGCATAATGTGGAAAGAAATGGAAAACACAGAGGACAGTGTAAGAATAAGAGGGAAGAAAAGGATTCCCAGTCACTTAAAACATAATATGATGTAACTATCATAGTTTATTTCTTTGTTAATTCATAAATTCCTATAAGCATAAAAAATATGTTCAAACTATTAAAAAACTGTTTCTTACTTCCATCATTTCTGGTTTATGCTTTTGTGGCACACAAGACGAGTTTAATTTTTCTGATATACTTTATTCCTTTTTATACCAAATGTAATTAGCAAGCATGAAGTGCTTTGTTCTTTTGTTTTCTCATTGACTGAACAGTTGAAGAAAGAAAAGCATTCCTGTTTCTCCTAGAACAGTCTGATTTCATTGCCTTAATTAGTGTTATTCCTAATTTATGAAAGTGTCAATGTATTTATTTTCTGATAGAGTTTATAATAGATCTTACCACAGTCACTGCCGTTCAGTGTAATTAATATGTCTGATTATGCAGTAAGAAGATAACTTTGCTGTTCTACCACTTCAGTTACTGGGAAACCTTTCTTACTGTTCTCCCTTTCTCTTTTCAGATGTCTCCCCTCACTAATTATAAATCCACTAGACTCTTAGATTTCATTACCTCTCTCATCTGGCTGTTCCCTGTTGCTCTCATTAATTTGTCCAATTTATGCCTGATTTTCCAGGTTTCAGTAAACACTTCCAGGCATACACAACTACAAACAGTGTGAAACATCACATTCTGGTGAATTTGTATAATCATGAGATTGCAGTAGTCATGTATCCCTTGAAAACATAAAATGAATCAAATTATCTCAGCAAAAATCAATTGTAGATAGAAGTATGAAACAGTCCACAAGAGGAAATACAAAATAGATTCAAATACTAAAATCTTGCCCAGAAACTTTCAGAAGCCTTGTTAGTGGGTCTCATAATGTATAATAGAAGCCAAAAAGCTCGTGGACTTTTTTTTTAACTCCTCCTGTATAAAAGGCAAAAGGGATTTCAAAGCAGTAAGATCTCTGCAGATTGGACAGTTTCAAACATGAAGCATGGTTTTTGTAAACCACCATGCCCCTCTAGATTATGAGTCTAAAATCCAGAACTTAAGAAGATGGGAATGGGTTTCAGGGACATCTTAGTCCTGTCACGCAGACCTTTCCAGTTCAATGTGCATTTGTTCAAATCTAGACAATGGACATAAGGCCAGGAGAAGCGGAGGGGAAGGGGGAATATGCTGGTATTAAGTTTCTTAAATATTAGAATACTATCAATAATAATACTTATATATGTTGCTCCTATTCAATGTTTAACACATGGGGAAGTGTTTTAGAAGATACCAAATCCTACCCAGCTTGAGGAACTCTGTAGTTGCTCTGGGCTGCTCTTGAAGATTATCTAAAAACATTATGAATGCTATTCCAAAACTCTACCGTAACCTTTACACTAATTTTCAGATAAAAACTATTAATTTGTGCAGTGAAATCAGTCTTAGCTCTACAGAGAAATAGATTGTCCTCTAACATTCTTAGGCCTTCTCGTTCATTCATTCACTCATTGCACCCTTCAAAGACAGAAACAAAAAATAAAGGAACTCCAGGGAAAGTCTTGAGGAGATGACAGACTACTTATATCACAAATCTCATAGCCCCTTGCATGTATTTTGATTCCTAAAAGTGCAGGTAGACCTACAGAGTTATCATTCGCAGGATTCACGAAAGAACAGCATTTGTCAAATACATCTTTTCTGTGACCCTCTATTCTTTGAGAGATGAATTGAGTACATTGTCTGTATTAGCAATGTATTTCTTTCTCTTCCTTGAGCTTTATCAAGAGTTGTCATGCATTATAGTTTGGTGACAGTGCTAGAAAAAAGTGAAGACAGAACTGACCTCTCATAGCATTTTTGTGACCATGGGGCTCACACGAGCAGCTTGGCATCTGCCGGCACATCTTTAGCGAGTTGGCAGCCCCAGCGCCCTTTGCAGGTTGCAATCAAACCTGCCTTCTACAGCAGCCTCTTTCTGGCTGATTAAGTTTAATGTAATTTTAATTAAAAACCACAGTGTCAAAGGGTTTAGCTGCTCGAGAAATGAGCACAGATTGTGGCACAGTGGCAGCAGTCACTTGGAAAATGGAAATGCATCCTGACAATATTGTGTAGGGGCCAGATAAACAAAGCTGCAGCTACTGTACCTTGCAAAAAGCTGGGAGAGACCATCATTGCAAGGAACCTTATTCCAAAATAAAGTATAGAGCAGTTCTGGTTCTTGTCTTTTAATAATTTTAAAATGCATCTAAGCAACTGAGTAGAGTAATAATTGCCAAGAATTAATTTTAGTTTTTCTCACCATTTTTACTTTTGTTCAGTGGGATGTTTAAGTGTAATTTTCAGATTTCAGTCCTTATTTATTTTGAAAGCAAAATATTTGCTTCATGCAATAGACTAATACAACATTTATCCTTAAGCTATAAAGAAAAAAAATAACCACAGATTTAACAAGTGGTGAAAGCATGTTCCATTTTAGGGAGTTTTATGCTTTTATCTGTTTCCAGCTTTTCTTATCCCTTCAAGCAGATCACAAGGAGATTTTAACACTTTACATTCTGCAGATATTGAGCACCATTTGGAGAATGACCAAAGAAATCACTTCACTGACAAGGCTGCATCATATCTACAAGATTTAATTTCAATAGGTCCCAGTATACATCTCTGTAATCTTTTATTTTCTTAGTTGCCATAGTTATTGAGTAATGATAAGTGAATTATTAATTAGAGTTATTAAACACGCTGGTCTTGGCAGAAGTTGCAATTTTTTCAACCCGTCCTTTGAACACATGTATTTCTGAAATGAAGGCTTGATCCAAAGTCCTCTGAGATCAGTGGAAAATCCCCAGTGACTTAGACTTTGGATCGGGTCCTGAGAAGTATACATGCAAATAGATAGGTGTTGTGGTAGCATTGTTCACAGGAATTCCTTTCATAAAGAAGCCTTTTTATTGTTTGTAAATGCTACTGTTTCTCCGGGGCCAGAACCCCAGGAGAATTCCACCTAGTGACGTCAATTCTGTAGAGGAGAACTTCCTCTGTCCCCTTTTAGGTTTGTGGGACATTTTCGAACAGATGGAGCCTATATAGGTGGGACGGGTTCCATCTGAACAGAAGGGTCACAAATGCACCAACTGAGAGGATAGACAGAGCTATGGGGGAGAGTTTAAAGGAGTGGACAGGGGGATGGGAAGTCTGTACAGAATCCAGCAGAGAGGAAGAAGCAGCTAAAATAAGCAGATGGGTAGAAAAGGGGAAATAATATTAAGGGTTGAAATATGTAACACACCTAAAGAAAAGGTTAAGAGAGAAAATCAGAAGACAGAACTCTGTTGCAGTGCAGTTAGAAGGCATAGAAAAGGCATTATTCAAAAACATACATAAAAGGTCTGACAAAGAAAGTCAATTTTTAAAAGTAGTAATATTCCAAGAGAAGGGTTGTCCTGAGTGTCACATGATGGACACGGGTACTAGAATGTATTTACAGGCTTTGAAATTGCTTTGCTACATAAGGAACAATATGAGAGAAAGCTCAATGAAGACCTGAATTAGGCCTCTAAACTAGATTTTTCTAACAAGTGAAGCAGCTTACATGAATACATGAAGGTGTGATGGATTCTCTGCCTCTGAAGAGACTACAGCGAGGGAGAAAAAGCAAACAGAAGGAAACCAAAGTAACAACCCATCACAAAATCAGAAATGCAGACCACCTTGAAAGTAACAAGCCAGGATGGACACAAAAGGCAACTGTATATAACCAAATTATATATGAAAGAAATGCTCAAAATTAAACAAAAGAAAAAATGTATTTCAGCAACACAAATAAAGAAATATTTCACTTCCAGTTACACTAACCTTGGATCTAGATAAAAAAAGTTATTTGGATGCAGCTCCTTTACCAATGGTTTTGGATACTGGTTTACAAAGAATTTTCTCCCACCCTTAGGCTACCGTCGCTATTACTTAAATAAAAGTTTAGATGAACATAACAAGCTGTTATTTAGTAGTGGTTATGATGTGATGATAAGATTAACTTGTTAGAGTAATTTTGTCAAGGCAGCATTTCTCCCATAAAGCAGCTATGAAAACCACAAACTGTTTTGAAGTGAGAAGTTCTAACATCCATTACCATGCTACTACCATTACTTTCTGAATAAATATGCTTTATTTTGTTTCTAAATAAATGCTTTAGTCCAGAGCATTTATAACTTGTCATTACAGATGATTCTCAGTTATGGAAATATCTCTCAAGTCCAAAAATAATACCTAGTTTTATAACAGACCTTAGTAAAGCCCCAGAGCAGAGCACTGCCAAGCATTTAAGAATAGCAAGATATCTCCCATTATTTGTAGCACATTGCTATCTGCACAGGAACCTTCTGCTCGTAGTTATTATCTCAGAAATCCTTAGGGTACCAGAACCACTCAGCTTTGCTTCTCAGTTCTCCCTGTGTTTGTGAACAAGGTTCTAAGCATATTCCATATAGAAATATGCAAGTGGTGCTTTTACGATCACCAGAGGAAGATGTTTCCCTGAAGCCTTTATATGTTTTCAGGAAAAATCTGAGCATCTGCCTGGAGCCCATTTGAATCATATATGCAGTTCACTTTTACAGAGAAATCTGACTGCAAATGTAAAGGAAAATGCCCCAAGGGTTACATGACACAATAGCAGGTTACAGCACTTCACTGGCATATATATAATCGTTTTATTTATGAATAGAGAATTAGATGTTAATGTATAATTGTACAAGTAGCTAGTTGTATTTTGATGAAGCAATTAACTAATTAATACCTTCATGATAGGGAATTTAAAAATTCTAAATGTCAGAAAACTTGATTTTCAAAGCATACTGAAGAGGAATGGTACTGTCACCTTGTTAAGAACACTAGGATAAAAAGAGAGACTAATCAATACCCTTGTTTATCCGATTATGATGGTGAAACAAATAAAAGAGGTGAGTATTTATACAGATTCCAAGGGATTGACTGAATACTCTGGTAAATCTCTGTATTTTATGAAGTCCCTCAAATTTTGTTATAAGGATGCACATAGTTTTGTGTATTTCCAAACTACTGTAGGTCTTATATTATGCAATATCATTTTGGGTATGTCCAGTTCTGTTGCGTGAGTAAAGCAAATGCAGGTTAAGTGGGTGACCAGTCATTATTTATTGAGTGTGTTTAGCAGCATATAAATTACATAGAATAAGCCTCAGTGAAACCAAGAACTCATGGAGATGCAGTTCAGGTATTGAGCCTGGCTGTAGACATGCATGACAGAATGCAAGGGGGTACAGCTCTGACAGGAGTTGCACTTTTTCAGGATTCTCAACAAATTACTTGATCTGTCTCCTGTGTTTGTACAAGCATAACATTTTATATTGGTAGAAGATGTGGTTGTATAAGCCATAATCTACAGAGTGTAAATAAGGTACTATTTTTTTAAGTGCTGATTCTAGCAGAAAGTACTTGCTAAATTGTTTCCAGCTTTCTATAGACTATGAAGCTTTTTTAAATGCTCCCCCTATATAGAGCTAACATTATAAACTTTGACTAAAACACATGACTTTAGAAAATCTTCTTCATCAAGGGGTCTTACTTTATTGGTTTTGTTGGTTTGTTTCTTTGTTTGTTTTGGGGATTGGGGTTTTTCATTTCCAATATAGCAAAGTATTCAAAATTTGTTTGTAATGTTAAATGAAAAGTTGATTCCATATTTGTAGGTACCTCCATAAGAGCAGGCTTGATGATAATGATTTTCTCTCTTGTGTAAGCAAAAATATTTGTATGAGTGAACTCCCTTCTACTCTCAGTGTAGCAGTTTTCTCTGCTATGCTGTTTGTAAGGTGGACATTGTATTGCTGTGCTCATATTTAAATTAATTTAGAGGTTTTTCCCATTAGCTGTGCAACTTCCATCCTGCTTTTCTACAACCATAACAAAAACTTGGTAGATTGGAAAAGTGTGTACTGTATACTATTTTTTCATCTCTTCTACATTAAATTAAATCCACTCAACATAGCAAAAGAGCCCTCAGGCATAATTCTACATACTACTTATTTGCAGTATTAAATATTCAGTATTTTTTCTTTCAAAAGCACATTTTTTTACAATTGTCATAAACTTTCATGCTAAACTATATTCAGGTTTGCATTTAATCTGGTTTTTTTTCCAGGTAGTCAAAACTAAGATTTTCATACTCATTAGTCTTTCTGATATATGAAAAACTGAGTCAATATGGAAGGGAATTTTTAAGTAGCATCTTTTTCTGAGATTACACCAGAATGTTCTTTTTACATCATGTAGAAGAGTGAATAAATGGGTAAATTAGTTCGAGGATGTGCATTAGTCCAATATACTTCTGAATATTCATGACTCTAAGCCATTGGATGTTTGTTTGGGTCAGTCTGATCTATACATTTCTTCTATTCTGCTGACTGACTACTAACCAAGAATATGACTTGGGTACAATTCCATCTACAGTCATTACAGAACATGTACATGCTCTCTAGCTAGAATGAGCAACTCCATTATCTTTTGCAAGGGTATGAGTAATGAATTTTGAAGCCTTAATGTACATAAGGGTAGTTCAATGGTAAAGTATAAAGTACCTGATAAACTCACAAATTACCTCATTGACAAATTTCATTTCCCAATTTTAAAGTGTGTGAACAGAAGCCTCCTTCAATGCAGATTTTTTTAACACCCATGTGGCTACTATTTTCACCTAGTAGAATTTGTTGACAAACCCTACCACGGGTCTACCGAATCAGAAATTGAATGTTCTCATTAACTGATTATTCTTTAATCTGATTGTGAATTTAAAACTTTAATGACACTGCCAAGGTACTGCAGGTCAGCAGAGCAAGGACCTCGTCAGGGAGAGGAGTGGAGCAGGGTGGGAACAGAGGTGATGGCCAGGTCCCACCACAAGTCGAGATCACCTGACCAGTTCTGGGTGAGAAGGCAGGTCTGAGGCCAAGCTCCAGCGGGGAGCAAAGGTCCTGAGCTGAGGGAAGGCAGTGCCATTAGGTCCTGCTAGTGCCCTGAGGTCCCCCCTATGTTCAAGTGCACCCATACAGAAATAACCCTGAAGTTCCTAGTTTCGAGTGAGCTGAAATTTAGCAGGTCCCCCTAGGTCCCTGCTCAGCCATATCTTTCTTTTCAGTAAACTTGCATTTGCTGCTCAGGCCTCTCACCTCTTTGTCTTGACGCATGACTTCATGAGGGTAGAGACCTTTCTCATTTGTTGTTGCTGTTACAAAGTTGGAGATTTATCAAGTAACAGTGGCCATAGAAGACTGTACGCAGTTGAATATCTCTGGAGAGCAACACTGGAGGCCTGTAAGGAGCAGGGTTGGTGGGGTGCATCATGGATTCTGGAGTCTGTAAAGGACAGGCATGACACACAGTGAATGGAGAAATTTCAGGATACAGTAAAGGAACAGGAGCCTCTGATCAAACAACAGCCTGAGCAGGAAATTAACAGCTGCTGCAAGGGATTAAAGTAGACTAAGAGCAGAGAATCGCCTATAGGTCATGACTAGAAATGAGAAAGCAGTGCTGTTTACTAAAACACTGGTAGATAGATGCAACTCTGCATAGTGTTTTAATATCTTCGATATTAATAACTTGCAGTGATAATCACCTCACTGTCTTCTGACTGCAAATATTTTCATATCTAGCTATATTGATATATTTTTATATGTAACTACATTTTGGCTAGCAAAAGACACTTTGAATGCTCTTGAAGAGGACACGTACCTTTTTTTCAGAAAAGAAAAGACTGGCATTCCGTCCTCAAATCATTCTTGACCTGTGACTTGTGGCCTTCTATCCATCTGCAACAGGGAGTGAAAAATAGTAAGTGTGATCCCATTAGAAAATTAATATGGAGATTGAAGTCTTTCTTAGTATTGGCTTACTTTGAGATTATGATAAATTTGTTTTCATAATGTAATGTCATAAACATAAACAGAGACATTAACACCCTTGTAAATATGTAGAGTCAAGCTCTCATACACAAGTTCGTACCATTTTAAATTCCTGACCACAGAGGAAGTTGTAGAAGGGATAGGTTGGTTTTATTTGGTAAATGTCTCTTTGTTAAATTCTCCTTTTAGAGTAAAATAGCAACATTTGAAAATGAAGTTCTCTTTATAGGTATAGTTTTATTATAATAGCAAACACTGAACAATATTGATGTTGTGTAATATAAAGATGAACCTCTCTCCAAGGATCTTATATCGGAATTTCAGTCTGCACAGTTGGCTCTTAGACTATCCAGTTCAATTCATCCATCTCCTGCCATGATCTTGATGTGCACTGAAATTGCACCAAAGTATAGCTGGTCACAAATTTCACACTTACCACTTTAGACAAGTGAAAGGTCAAGGGCTTACAGCAGTTGAGCAGCTCCTTATCAGTACCACAAAGCACAGACAGGCATGAAAGTGACTGCAGGTCAGATCAGCTGTAATTTATACTAACTGTGTAAGTCCATACAGATCCATTCCACTACCCCAGATAGCAGAATATCTGTGTTTGAAACCTGCTCACTTGTCACACTTCTCATCTGGTCAGTGCAACTTTGAAATCAAATATACAAGCATACTTTCATTTAGTGTCATTCTTTTGCTTTCAGAATAAACAACCATTAAGTAGTTCTTTCACTAAAAAGCCTTTCCTTATTTGGAGCAACTGGTTTAACTCCTACGATGGAGCTGAGACTTTAAAGCAGCCAACTAACCAGAGGAAAATCAGGAGTTGGGATCAGAAGTGGTCTAATATCTTGCTGAGAATGCTGCCAGAGGGAAAATATAAAATTACATATTCAGCGCATTCTAAAATCTGAAAATAGGCCCTGCGTCAAGTCTACAATGAGAAATTATACCCAGTGTTGGTTTGAATGTGATAAAATGGGATAAAGGAAACTTAAAATGTGCCAATTGGACTCCCTTGAATCATATCACCACATTGCATTTCAGCAGGCAACACTGGATTTATGGATTTTCATTTACAGGAGTCCAACAGTAGAGGACTTCTATTGATTATTTTACTGTTTAGAAGTCAAAGGACTCCCAGATAGGGAAAAAAAGGCAAACTTAACATTGATGACTTAGCTTTCATTCCTGAATAAAATAATAAAATAAAATAAAATAAAATAAAATATAAAAAAATCTAGTTGTTTTTTCCTACAAAGACCTCAGTTACAGATTCACAATCATTCTTGGTCAAGGAAAAATGAAGACACATTTGTCTTGAATAAAAATTCCCATCATCATCATCATCATCATCATCATCATCATCATCATCATCATCATCATCATCATCATCAATAATAATAATAATAATAATAATAATAATAATAATAATAATAATATATATTAATGATAATAATAAATGGGATTTTTCATCTTCCAAGTGCTAAGCAATTTCTTTCCTGAATTACTCTTTTTAAAAGGAATTTAAATATATGATGTCCACAGAATAACAATTTTTTTAAAAATTCCTTTTTGGATATATTGAGTCTCAATACAAAAATTTTTTCTTTCTCACATTGTTTACCCAACAGTGCAGTTCAACACCTCAATTTAGTCCTAATTCACAGAATCTGTTTAGTGGATATAAAATATTTAGCTTTGACTAAGCTGTTTTCACTATTAGTAGCCTACTAGAAATGTATTATGAACTATTATTCCAGCAAGCAGTTCTGTAGTTACTATTATCAGACACTATAGAATATAAGAAAAAATTTTTGTAATAGTTTTAAATGGTCTGATATACCAGCAAGTTAGTTTTTACATAAGCTGTGCAAAAGGCACTTCAATTATCTTTTAAATAACGATGAATTAGTCTCCCATATCCAAACTAATTCTGAGCACAGATAACAATGATACCTTAAACCTTCACTGCTAAGGTCTGGTAAAAAAGGTTTATGGAGTTAGTCGGAATTATTGGCTTAGTATACACTACATCCAATCCTTCCATTGTGTAACAATTCAAAATTCTGTTGAAGCAGTATATATGTATTTTGTCTTGGACAAGAAAATTATATTGAGATTTCTTCAAACAGGATATTTGCATACACTGTGCCATAATATCTTTGGACTATTGCAGTACAAATCAATAATGATGAATCTTGGCCTTTTAAGTCACTGAACATAGTTGATGGAATATGGAAGATTAGTTACACTGTACTGCACACCTAACTGGAATCAT